>NW_020940358.1:11587019-11622758 GCF_900497805.2 Vombatus ursinus
TAGATAGATAGATAGATAGATAGATAGATAGATAGATAGATAGATAGATAGATAGATAGATAGATAGATAGATAGATAGATGGCACAGGGTGAGGTGAAGGTGGAAGGGTGATATCTGGAGAATAAAATTAAGGGATGAGAGAGGATTATACTGGTAGAAAGAGAAAGGGAGAGGTAGAATGGGGCAAATTGTCTCACATAAAACACTCAAGAAAAGGCTTTTACAGTGGAGGGGAAATGAGGAAGGTGAGAGAGAATGAGTGAATCTTATTCTCATCAGATTTGGCTTAAGGAGGGAATACCATACACACTCAATTGGGTATGGAAATCTATCTTACACTACAGGAAAATAGGGGGGAAAAGAATAAGAGAGTGGGTAGATGATAAAGGGGAAAGAAGATTGGGGGAGGGGATAATCAGAAGCAAACACTTCTGAGGAGGGATAGGGTCAAAAGACAGAATAGAATAAATGAGGGGGTGGGATAGGATGAAGCGAAATATAATTAGTTTTTCACAACATGACTACTATCGAAGTGTTTTCCATGACTACACATGTATAACCTGTATCTAGTTGCTTGCCTTCTCAATGAGGATGGGTGGGGAGGGAGGAAAGGAGAAAATTTGGAACCCAAAGTTTTAAAAACAAATGGTAAAAATTGTTTTCACATGCAACTGGGAAATAAGATACACAGGCAATAGGGTACAGAAATAGAAGAGTAAAGGATAAGAGAAGGGGGGTGGTGGTGATAGAAGGGAGGGCAGATTAGGAGAAGAAGCATTCAGAATGCACACTACATTGAGGTGGGGAAGGGATGAGATGGGGAGAAAATCTGGAACTTAAAATCTTGTGGAAATGAATATTGAAAACTAAAAATAAATAAATTAATTTTTTTTAAAAAGTCAAAAGAAAAAGTGGTCTTTATTGACTTAGGTCATAAAAACGGATTTGCTCCTCATGAACCCAAGGTCATGGATTAAATGTATGTCACAAAATAATTATTAAATAAAACAACTTTTTTCAGTTTAAAAAAAATAAAATTATGAGTTCCAAATTATCTCTCTCTCTCCTGTGTCCCCTCTTTGAGAAGGCAAGAAATTTGACATAGATTATGCCTGTGTAGTCATGCAAAATAATTCCATTTTAGCCATGTTACAAAAGAAAATGCACAGTGCAAAAAATAATAATAAAGTTAAATTTAAAAGTATGCTTCAATAATAAAAAAAATGAAAAATGTGAATTATGCCCAAAGCCAATAAGAATTCCTGGAAGAGTTAAAGAGATAAAAGTGGTGGAGGGAAAAAATGGGAAAACAAATGAAAGTGATGCAAGAAAATTTTGAAAAGAGAATAAACAGCTTAGTAAAAGAGTTACAAAAAATCCTGAAGAAAATAACTCCTTAAGAAACAAAATTGGCAGGAGCAGCTAGGTGGTGCAGTGGATAGAGCACCAGCCCTGGAGTCAGGAGGACCTGAGTTCAAATCTGGCCTCAGACACATAACAATCACTAGCTGTGTGACTCTGGGCAAGTCATTTAACCCCAATTGCCTGACCAAAAAAATAAAATAAAATAATGATACCAAAAAGAAACAAAACTAGCCAAATGTTAAAAGAGGCACAAAAACCCATGGAAGAAAAGAACTTTTTAAAAAGTAGAACTGGTTAAATGGAAAAGAAGATATGATAATTCACTGGAGAGAAAAAAAACTCCATAAAAAGTTGAATTGGCAGTGAGAAAATAATTACTTAAAAATTATAATTGAGGAACATGAGGGATAGAGGGAGGGAGAAATTTTGGAATTCAAATTTTTTAAATGAATGTTAAAAATTGTCTTTATATGTAATTAGGAAAAAATAAAATATTATTAAAAATAGAATTGAACAAGTGGAAGGTAATAACTCTATGAGACATCATTAAACAATAAAACAAAGTCAAAAAAATGAAAAGAAGAAAATGTGAAGTGTCCCATTGGAAAAACAAGTGACCTGGAAAATAGATTTAGAAGAAAAAATTTAAAAATTATTGGACTACCTGAAAATCATGAACCAAAAAAGAGCCTGGTTGAACAAGTATGATTGTGATAGAGTACTATTGTGCTATAGAAAATGATGAGGGGGATAGTTTCGGAAAAACAAGGTAAGACCTATATGAACTGATGCAAAGTGAAGTGAGAAGAAGTGAGTGATCATTGTGTACAGTAACAATAATGTTGTAATGATGATCAACTGTGAAAGACATGGCTACTCTGATCAATGCAATGATCCAAGAGAGTTCCAAAGGACTCATAATGAAAAGATGCTGTCTACCTCCAGAGAGAGAACTGAACTCTAAGTGCAAATTGAGATGTAATTTTCTCACTTTCTTTATATTTCTTGCTTTTTAAAAAAAATATATAGCTAATATGGAAATGTTTTGCATGATTTCACATGTGTAATTAATATCATATTGCTTGCCTTTTCAGTGAGTGGTGGAGGGGTGGAAGGGAGAAAGAGAATTTGTAACTCAAAATTTTAAAAAGAAATAAATGTTAAAATAAATAAATAATATTTTTTGTTTAAAAAAAAAGAAAGTATAGGATTCGGAGTCAGAGATTTGGAATATGAATACTGGCTCTGCCATTACTATCTATATGACCTTGAGCTAAACATTTAATCTCTCTGTTTCTCAGTTCCTTCATCAGTAGAATGAGGACAATGACTTAGATGAATTCTAAGATCCCTTCCAGCTCTAAATCTATAATCCCATGACTGGCTGGGAGCAGATGTGACAACACAGGAGCATTCTCTCTATGGCTTTCACCTCTTCAGAAGGAGCTATGGAAAAAAAAAGTCTTTGGTTATAAGTCAACAGAGGCATTTGGGGGCAACAATTAATGGATGTAATGCAGAGAGTGCCAGAGCATCCCCTCAGAAGAAAGTAAGATCCTTCAGGGCAGGGATTGTTTTTGTTTGTCTGTTTGTTTTGTCATTGTATTTCCACTGCTTAGCACAGTGCCTTATGCAAAGCATATACCTAATAAATATTCTTTGGATTGGTGTTTATCATCAGTTATTCTTAGCTATTTGAACTTGGTGTGAAAATATCAAGTGCAGTCCTAGGGGAATAACAGGCATAATAGAGGTAAAAGATCTGGGGTATTTACCTTGGGGCTCCTTCTCCTGGGTAATGATGGTAGGGGTGGTGGATGTTCACAGGTGTTTATCTTTGCAGCATTTGTGATCTTGTTCTTGAGCTTCCTGCTATGCTGCTAAAGCTACAAGTAAAGATGCTGGTTGGACATCAAATTTATCTGGTATTGCTTATCTTCATTATATCAAGTGGGCTTTCAGTTTCTGTCCTCAAAGGACATTTTGGGTAGGTGGGAAGAAGTGTAGGAAAGTTACATGGCAATCTTGAAAAGGATTGAAAGCTATACCATTTTTCTTACTGGTGTAAGAATAGGTACTATCTTTTATAAATTTGGGGGAAGAACTGTTGTCCAGTTTAATTTTGATTTTTTTTTTAGGTGATGGGAATTCTGTCTTTATCTATTTGCTTTTCTTCACTTTTTTGGAAAGAAATAGGTGAAAGACGGAGTAGGAGAAGTCCAATAGCCAGTAATTATATATAAATATGGACTGAACACCACCCCTTCAAAAAAAATATAAACTACCAACAATTGAGGGAGTAATGTATTGGCTGACAGTCGATCAATCAATCATCAAGCATTTTATTAAGTGGCTGTGCATTGTACAAGATAGTCATTAGGGTTCCTTCTAACTAAAATCTTGTGATGCTGTGACTTTCTGTGAAATGCATTGAATTCAGACTACTGTGGAGAAGAAACTGTTAACCCAGATGGAGGTGGAGAAAGGGGAATAGTTTATTCTTAAGTATGAACTGAATGGTAAATGTTACCAGTACACCTAGCAAAATACCTCTATACATTCTCTTTCTGCTTGCTCCAGCTGTACTTGTGTATGCATGCATGTATATGTGAATGATAAAGAAGCATAGGCATAAGGAATATAAGGGATTTTCTAGAGCTATCGAAGAGTTAATCCAGTTCACTTGAAATAACAAAGAGAAACAGGCTTTCATCAAGCAGGCATCTGACCTCCATCATGACATGTGCAGAAGGAGAATGCACTTAGCCATTCTCACAGATAGATGTGAAATAAAGGTATTGCTGGAAGACTGGAATAGGCAGCCTCAAGAGGTGGTGAGTTCACAACTACTAGAAGTCTTTGAGGACTGGGAGACCACATGCCAGAAATGATGAACAAAGGATTCCTGATCAGGAAGGAATTAGACCAGATGAACCCCTCTGAAGACCTTTTATAATGCTATGTTCTTGATACAGTTAAATTCTTTGCCCTTAATGGTCTTATCAAAAAAGTTCATAAAAGTTGTTTTGTAAATGAAAAGAGAAAACAACATTTCCACAGCCTAATATACATATATACGTGGTTTTTCTAGGAAAAAAATAAACATGTTTAGATTCGTACAATCCTAATAGGAAATGTCATTTTTGAAATGAGGATCAGAATAAGCACGGCCCCTCAATCCTTACTTTATTTTGATTAACTTTTCAGGGACAAATGTATGCTAATAACCCACCGTGGACCATGTTGTGGCTATTCATTATTTGGTATAGACCAGGTTTAGTTCTAGTGTGTCAGGTTCCTAATTACCAACTCCTTAGGTGGGAAACTTTCTTGGTGCTATAAATTCATTTATCAAGCAATGAGATGTTATTTATTTCAACTGGGGTCTCTTTCTTACTGCAATGATTATCCAGGATGAATGCCTTCCTGTTCATTTTTGTGGGCAAATTCAATAAAAAAAATTAATTACTGAAAAGAAAGAAAATGAGGCAGCCTGGCAACTTTCCAAGCCTGCTTTTGAGACACAATCCCAGGCAAGTGAGACTGAGCAAGAGTGATGCCATGGTATTAACAGAGTGTCTCAATAAATGAAAGTGAGAGGAAGCAGATTCTGGGTACAGGCTTACCATTGCTTGCCAATCCTTGTCTTAGGCTGACAAACAGAAAGACTAATGGTGAGAACATGGAACTGGCTGCTTTTCACACTCTCCTCATTAAGACGCTGTAATATTTTTGTTGTTGCTGCTGTTCCTTCTTTCTTTGCGCTCCTGAAGCTGTGGGGGCACTGAAATCTAGCTGTTAGTTTTCACTATAATTGGACTTGGTTGCAGTGTGTGTAATATCCTTGTCCCTGGTGCTTGTGGGTTTATCTGCAGTTGACTGCTGCTCTACTGGGGTTATTGGGAACTATGTAAATATATTTTCTCTCCAGGGAAGCCATGTACTTCTGAAGGGCTTAATAACAGATACAAAAGACTAGGAGATCTAAGAAGGAGAGTGTCTCATCCTTTGCATCTTCCTTTATTACCTTTCCACTGGATAATTTGACAGCTTTGAGTATGTCTTTGTTGCCCTTATTACTAAAGATGTTAAGTTTTTTGTATTTAAAAAAACACATTGCAAACAAGTATTGCTCAAAGAGGATTTAATTATTGGTCATATTTTTCCCCACACAGGGCAAGAATTGTAATAATAAAGATCTTGACATTTGGAAATGATCGACTTCTCTTAGGCAGGAATGTGGTTACTGGATGTCTTGATGTCCACAACATGATTTGGGGCTTTTTTCCCCTTCATGTCCAACTTTTAGAAAATGGACAGCCTTCATGGCTCATTGAGTCTACCTACAAACTGCCTTGGCAGGAATCCTTTTTTTTTTTTAGGAATCTCTCTGTAGAAGAGAAAATATATCACACATCAGAGTGGCTACTTGAGCAATGCAGACCGTCTTGTCAGCTTGCCACATGGTGGAGCATTTTAAAGTCACACAGGTAGTAACCGGCAGAAACAGGATTTGAATCCAGGCCATCTCACTCTAAATCCAGTGACTGTCTACTGCAGTGTGCAGCAGTCATCTTTAGACATGAAAATTCTCCCTTCTCCAGAAAGCTAGGTTGTATAGTAGATGGAGTCCTGGACCTGGAGTCAGGAAAACCTGAGTTCAAATCTAGCCTCAGATACTTATTAGTTTTGTTACCCTGGACAAGATGCTATCTTCTGTTTGCCTCAGTTTCCTCAGCTGTAAAATGGGGATAATAAGAGCACCTACTTCACAGGGTTGTTGTAAGGATGAGATATTTGTAAAGACCTTCACACAGTGCCTGGCACATAGTAGGCACTGTATAAATATGTATTCCTTTCTCATGTCCTTGGGAATTTCATCATCCTACAAGATCAAAGCAGTCTTGGTATTCACCCTATTCAGTACTCTTTGTACTTCTGATGGGATGGCAAAAGGAAGCACTCTTCTCCAAACCCCCATTTAAGAAGGACACTCCCACCAGCAATCTCTTGTGTCCAGCTTTCTTTTGCTTGATGTCTTCATCCACTAGATTGTAAGCTCCTTGAGGGCAGGGGCTGTAGTTTGTTTATTTGTTTTTTCTCAAATGTATCTCCAGTGCTTAGCATTGTGCCTGACATATAGTAGGTATTTAATAAATGTTTATTGACTGACCTAAACAGAAATTCCCCCTACAACATGGAAAGGATGAAGTTTTGAGAAGGAAACAGGTAGGATTTCACAAGTAAAATTTTACATTAGATTGCATTTTAATAATCTTACAACTGATCCACTGTGCTTATATTTGTGACAAAAAAAAGTATTTGATTGATTTAGTAGAATAAAACCCGCTATTAAAGGCTCTCCTTCAATGAGGTATCTACCATGCTTATAGTGAAAAAAATGTACAACATTTCATAAAATATATAACAACAGAGATAACTTGGAATACTTTCTGTTTACAAAGATCGAGCAATTCATAAAATGGTAAGATGCTCATTATTGTCAAGATTGTCCAGAACAGAGGCCAAATGGAAGGATTCCCTAGAGATGGTGAGGTCATCCAGCTGTTCCTGTTTGCAGATGATATCATAACAGCATCAGACCCTGGATCATGGAAAGGTCTCTAAGAGAAATATTTAATTATGTACTAGGCCTTATCATACATTACTTATTAAATCAATTTAAATAAATTCAATAGTGCAAGCAACATGTCAATACATACTTATTAAGCACCTAGTACATTCTAGGGATTGTGCTAAGCACTAGAGATACAAAGAAAGGTAAAATGGTCCTTTTTCTTATATATCTCACAATCCAATAGAGAAGAAGGAAAATTAGATAGATGACCATTGCTTGTTACTCATACAGTGATATGCAAATGGACAACCAAAGGAGTGGGTCCTTCCATACACATGTCTTCAACGGGCATTGCAAATGCACAATGAGCTAAGCACAGAATTAAACAGAAGGTATTACTGACTAGATTGTCTTTGAGAAATTGCAAAGTACTTTTGAAGACCCCAAGCTCCTCCCTGACACAAAAACCCATCATGTTTAACATCAGTATTCTTCTGGTGATTTGAGTTATGGCATATCAAAATCTCTGAAGACTTAAAGTTTTATCCAAAGGGCAAAGGAGAAGTATTCAGTGAGCATGAATATACTGTTCCATATGGCCAACAACAAGTATAGGCCAAGTAGAGTGAAGGATATCATACGTGAGATGTATGCCTGGAAAAGGTAAGCCAGTCACATAGGAAGAATTAGCAAAAACATGAAATGTCAAAAAACCCAGAGGAAGCTTCCTCCCCCAGCAATATGGGCTAACCCAATTTGAGTATTCATGGGAATACCTAAACAAGAGTTATACAGAATGAGAAAGCATAGATAGACAGTGAGCTACCTTCATTCTTACTACACATAATCAGTTGCTGGTTCCTATCAGTGTTTCCTTGATAAGGCCATTCATATATGCCCCCTTCTTTTTTGACAGCCGTCTTTCTAGTTGCTCTCTCTCTCACTCTCTCTCTCTCTCTGTCTCTGTGTGTGTGTGTGTCTCTCTCTCTCTGTCTCTCTCTCTCTCTCTGTCTCTCTCTCCCTCTATGTCTGTCTGTCTCTCTCTCTCTTTCTCTCTCTCTCTCTCTCTCTCTCTCTCTCTCTCTGTCCAGTTCCCCTCCACCCAGATGTCAAAATGATCTTCCTAAAGTGCAGGTCTGACCAAGCCATCCTCCTTTCCCATTCAATAAACTCCATCACCTCCCTATTACTTCCAGAATCAAATATGAAATTTTCTGCTTGGCTTTTAAAGATCTTCATAACCTGATCACTTCCTACCTTTCCAATTTTCTTATTCCTCACTTTCTTCAAGCTATCTGCATTCAAGTACCATTGGCCTCCTTGCTGTTCCTCATGCTAGTCACTCCATTTCTCGACTCCCTACATTTTCATTAGTCTGGAATTCTCTCTCTCCTATCTCCAATTTATGGCTTCCCTGGTCTCCTTCAAGTTTCAGTCAAAAATCCCACCTTTTAGAGGACATCTTTACCAGTTTTCCCTTAATGGTACTTCCTTCTCTCTGTTGATTGTCTCTAATTTATTTAGCATCTATCTTGTCAGTGTGTAATTGTTTGTCCATTTGCATCTTGTCTCTTCCATTAGACTGTGAGATCCATGAGAATAAGTACTGTTTTTGCCTTTCTTTGTATCTCCAGTGCTTATAAAGCACAGTCCCTGGTATAGAGTAAGTGTTTAATAAATACCTGACTTGTTGAATATGCAAGTATCACATAGAAAAAAATCATAGATCCATGAATGTTTGGGGAAATGATGAGTAAAAAGAAAGAGTTTCTACTCAGAACAGGCATGATAATAGTAAACAACAGAAAGAAAGTAGGATTGGTCTTTGATTTGATTTTGCTTCTCTTTTCTCTGACTAGGACAATTATTTTTGAAACAGAAAAGAGAGAAGAAAAGTGGTTAATAGGTGCTTGCTATTCAATATAATAAGGAAATAGGGAGAAAGCACCTACCTACTCCTGATGAGTTAAATGAGACCAAGATGAAATATATTTTAGGACATCAAAAGAACTGATAGATGTGATTCCTGATCAGAAAGATCATGCAGAAAGTGAAAAGTACTGCTCAACTAGAGAAAGGCAAATGTCCCAGTGTTCAAAAATGGAAAGAAAGTGGAGGTTCCAAGCTCCAGGTCAATGAGCTTGATTGGTTTCTGGCAAAACATAAGAAAATATTATTAAAGGGATGACTGGTTAGCTTGAAGAATAGGACATAAAGACCACAAAAATTCAGCCTGACTTCATCCCAGTCATACTCACTAAGATGGGTGTCCCTGCAAGGTGCTCTCCTGGACTTTCTTCTCTTGTCTCTCCATACTATCTCAACTGGTAATCTCTGTTACGTGTTCACTTTTATCTGGAGTCAGATTTGAACTTAGGTCTTTCTGACTCCAGACCCAGCACTCTTATCTACTGAGCCACCTAAATGCCTTTAAGCATAAGAATGGAAGGTAAAAGAAAGGAGGTTTAGAAACTTGAATTTCAGTCTCAGTTGTGCCACTTATCAATTGTGGGACACTGGGCAGGCAACATACCTTTCTGACCTTTAATTTTATTATCTATAAAAAGTCTCTACCTCACATGGTTGTTGTTAGGAAAGTACTTTGTAAAGTTCTGAAATGATCTAAAAATATGAACGATAATTGTTTTTAAACTTTAAATCATTATGCATAAGTAGGCTGTTAATTATTATTGTTATTTTCTTCATTTCTTTCCTATTGTATTCTTGCACCAAATCGGTCCAGGCTGTTTGCTCACTGCACTCCTCCACACACCCCACATTTAACTTTTGGGAAGTCTATCACTTAGTAGCTCAGGTTCTGTCACCTTTCACCAAGGGGGAACAATAATAAAATCAGAAAATGTCTAGGTTGGAAGGGATCTCAGAGTTCGTTTAGTCCAACTTACTCATTTTGTAGATAAGGAAACAGGTGTCAAAAGATGAACGGACTGTTAGCTACTTATTCCCTGTATATATTCTTCAAATCAACTGTAATAAACATTTGTTAAGCTCCTATTATATATGTTCAAGGCATCATATGAGGTAATCAAGTAACATAGTGAATAATGCACTGGGCCTGGAGTCAGGAAGACCTGAGTTCAAATCTGTCCTCAGACACTAGCTATGTGAGCCTTGGCAAGTCGCTTAACTTTGTTTGTCTCAGTTTCTTCATCTGCAAAATGAGCTAGAGAAAGAAATAGAAAACCATTCCAGTATCTTTGCCAAGAAAACACTAAATGGGGTCACTAAGAAACAGACATGACCGGAACAACTCAACAAAGACAATAAAGCATCATAACAGGCATCAAAGACAAAAACTAGACTTTGCCTACACAATTTTTTTTTTCAGAAAAAAAGTTGTAAATTTCTTGAGGGCAGGAGCTACGTCTTATCAGTCTTTTGTATCTTTTATGGTACAGAAAAGAGCATTAGACACAATGGAGGGGTTGAATACTTCATTCTTGAATTGAAATGCAAGACGTATTACCTTTTAGGAAGATGTATTATGGATGGAAGGGAAAATCCTCATCTGCTAATGTGGCATGGTTTTTCTTGATTTTCAGTTTTACATATAAAAGGCAGGCATTAACATCACACAAATCACAAAGTTGGAAGGGGTGGAGGATGGCAGGAGAATCACACATATACTTTAGAGGTTCCTTGCAATGTGCTGATTACAATCCATTTTAATGATCTCCTCATATGAGATCTTTAACTTGTTTTTAAAGGTTTACTCTAGAACTGTGCAATTCAACTAGAACAAATTTGACTAGCTGTATAAAGCACTCTCGAGCCACACTGCCACTGGGTCCTATTGATGTGACATATGGACTCAAAGCAGTGAGTGGGGTATAGTGCCAGCCTTCACAATGGATCGTTATAATTGTTGTCATTACAAGATTAACTGGGGAAAGGATTTTTTTTTCTTGGAGAAGAAGGATAAAATGGACATAAAGAAGTCAGCTGAACAATGTCTTGAGATACAGTGAGATCTTCAGGGTGTGGACATATTCTTGGAAGTCATAACCAAAGTGATGGGATATTAATTGTTTAAAAGGCACATTTACCTAAACTTTCCCTAAACCCATGGTGGTGAACAATGTGGCCTCTCCTTCTCCTCTCTCCCCCTACCATATACTTCAATACCCCAAGGATACACGAGTTCATCAGTATAGTCGATCTATCCATTGGCACAGATCACAGAGTCTCCATTTTTATTAGAATGGTCTGAAAGAGTTGCTATCACCTAAGTAAAAATAATCACCCTATTACCAAATGTTTATTGGTAAGCCTCTCTATACTTATCAAGACTGACCCATCAATTGATCAACAAGCATTTTTTAAATGCCTATAATGTCCATCAGTCAAGGAACACTTATTTTCCAAGCACTGTACAGGTCATTGGGAATACAAAGAAAGATAAAAACACAGTTCCTTGCCCAAAAGAGCTCACCTTCTAATGAGATAAACCAGATACAAACAACTTTGTATATGTAAGGATAAATTGGAGATAAATTCAGAAGAAAACCCCTGGTAGAGTAGAAAATGGGGGGATAAGGAGGGAGAAAGAGGAAGACCATGAAAAGCCTTTTGCCAAAGGTAGAATTTTAGGTGGTCTTGAAAGAAACCAGGAGGATAGCATAAAGAACAACCACTTAAAATGTGTGGAGTCAAAGCATAGAGTGTGTCTTGAGTGAAGAAGAATAAGGAACCTGGTATCCATGGGTTGTAAAGTATGTGGAGGAGATTTAAGTGTAAGAAGACTGGAAAAGTAGAAAGGCACCATGATGCCAAGGGCTTTAAAAGCCAGACTATTGATTTTATACTTGATCTAGGGATTTATTGAGTAAGACAATGACATGGTCAGACTTGTGCTTTAGGAAGATCATTTTAGCAACTGAATAGAGGATGGACTAGAGTGGGTAGAAAGTTGAGGAAGAACAGTCAACTAGAAGGATATCACAATAGTTCAGGCATGTTGCAATAAAAGCCTAAACCAGAGTGGTAGCAGTATCAGAGGAGATAATGTGATGTCTATGAGATGTTATGAAGGTAGAATTGACAAGACTTGGCAGTAGATTGGATTTAAGGGGTGAAGAGTTGAGGATAATGACAAGTTTGTAAACCTGGGTGATTGGGAAGATGGCAATGCTCTCCATAATAATTGAGAAGTTCAGAAGAGGGGGTGATTTTGGGGAAAAAAAGATATTAAGTTATGTTCTGCCTATGCTACATTTAATATGTCTACAAGACATCCAATTCAAATTGACAATAGACAGTTGCTTCTTTAAGCCTGGAGGTCAGGAAAGAGATTAGGACTGGATAAATAGATCTGGTGATCATTTGCAGAGAAATGAAAATTGAACACATAGGAAAAAATGAGAACATCAGTTGAGATAGTATGGAGAGATAAGAGAAGAAAGTCCAGGATAGTGCCTTAGGGGAATATCCATGTTAGCGAGTATAACTTGAATGAAGATCCAACAAAGGAGACTGAGAAAGAGCAGTCAGACAGGTCAGAGGAGAAATAAGAGAGCACAATGTCCTGAAATATTAGAGAGGAGAGAGTATCCAGGAGTATCAACCATGCCAAAGGCTGCACTAAGGTCAACAAAGATGAGTACCGAGAAAAAAAGATATTAGATTTGGCAATTAAAGAACCATTGGTGACTTTGGAGATAGTGGTTTCACTTAAATGATGATGCCAGAAGACAGACTACAAAGTGTTTAGAAGAAAGTGAGAGGAGAAGACATGGAAGCACTTTTGATTGTAGACATTTTTCTCAAGGAATTTATCCACGAAAGAGATGAGAGATTTGAGCAATAACTAGAGAAGTGATCAAGTCATGTGAGTGCTCTTTAAGGAGAATGGAAGTATGAATGTGCTTATAGGTGGCAGGGAAGCAGTAGGTGGACAGGGAGAGATTGAAGATTGTGTAGTGATACAGTAGGGATGATGGGCAGGAGGCGACAATCTGCTTGACAAGATAAGATTGAATGGGATCAAGGGTACATGCAGAAGAGCTACTTTTTCATATGAGACAGTACACTTGTGCTCAAGGCAAGGAATACAAGGACAAGAGCGAGCTAATATTCTGTTGAGATAGCATACACATATATTCTGTAGGCATATATAAAATACACTCAAAGCAGAAACAAGATGGTCTTGAGGGAAAAGGCATTAATAACTGGGGGGACATGAAAAGGTCTCATGCAGAAAGTAACCCTTGAGGAGTCTGGAAGGAATCCAAGAGAGGGAAGTAAAGAGGGAGCATATTCCAGGCATGGAGAAAGCCAATGCACCAACCTCAAAGAATGAATCATTAAAGGTAGGAATTCTAAGTACCAGGAAATAATTGGCTGGGGTAAATTTGGGGGGTGGAAGCCTTCCCTAGTAATCCCCATCCTTCCCTTGCTCTACCAATAAGCAAGAGTTTATCTCTTTCACTCATTATAGAGCTAAGGGGATAACTCCAGTCTACATGCAATCACTGCAAACTGAGTATTAACTGTACTTTTAACCAGTGAGCTGGCTGAGTAGTTTTCACAGGGATGCTATCACATCACATGAGTGAAAGATTATGTCTTCCTGAGCACAACTGCTTCCAGAAAGACAAGTCAACAAATGCCAGGAGAGCAGCAACAAGGAGCTTTAAAATGCATCCCTTGACCTAGTTCTACATCACTAAATTAAACTTCAATGACTTGCTGGGAAAATGTGTTCTTTTATGTGTTCCTATAAATCGTTCATTTCAAAGTGATATGTTTCTTTTTTATCATGAAGGAAGCTGAAAAAAATTTAAATAATCAACACAAGCTATATTTTACCTTAAAAGATGTTGCCTTATGGTTCTCAGTTCACCCAGGTCAAAGGAATTTTGCTGGAGCTCTTGGGCACTGGGACTAACCAGTTGGATTTGCTTTAGGTTTTGTCATTAGGGGTGGGAGGAGGAAGATGATGACTCTTCTTGGGTGTCATGAAAAGAGCATGGGCTTTGTATATAGTCAAGACCTGGGTGCAAAACCCAGCTCTATTACTCACTGCCTGCATGACACTGAGAAAGTCATATAATCTACCTGGGCATCAGTTTCTATATCTGCAAAATGAGTGCTTTGAACTAGATTGTTCATTTGAACCCACGATTCCAGGTCCTCTGGGTAGTATGGAAGCATGATAAGAATGTAATAGAAATAACACCAGGAAGAGGACTTCACTACTACTTCTGTGTCCTGATAGCTAGCTAATAAACAGCATCACATGGATATTTCAAAAGATGGTCCTTCATTAGTGTACTCCATGGAGAAACATGGCAAAAACAAATGCATCCTGCCTTAACTGTTATTCTTTTACTATAAGTTTCAGTCCATAGTAGCCACTCTGTCTCTGTTATTGACATATGGGAATTACTAGGAAAACATGTTGGAAGGTAGGGTGAGGTCTTGAAAGCAAAGTATGCATGCCAAGTCAGAGAGTTTTATGGAAATTACCATCATCATCAAACAGACAATGGGGATAATGTCTTGAGTGGATTAAGACTGAGGAGAGAGACTTTGAAAAGAGACAGTGAGATTAACAATATAGAGCGAAAGGATGTAGAAGATGAGAGACTTTAGAGACAGTATGGGGTAATGGAGAGAGCAGTAGATTTGGAGAGGGAAGGCTTAGGTATAAATCTTAGTCATGAGCCTTACTATTTGTATGACCTTCAGCAAATCACTTAACCTCTGTTTGTCTCAGTTTCCTCAAATATAAAATGAGAGGATTAGACTACATGATAATAATAATGATGATAATAATAGTAATAATAATAATAGCAAACATTTGGATGGCCCTTTAAGCACAATACATATATTATCTTATTTCATCCTCACAAATCTTAGAGGGTAAGTGTTATTATTGCCCCCATTTTACAGATGAGAAAACTGAAGCAAATAGAGGTTCAAGAGGAATTCTGCTATTTTTCTATTTTTTAAGCAGTCAGGTGAAGTGACTTGCCAAGTGTCAGCTGCTATTTCATTAAATGCCTTTGCTTTGAATTAATTCTGACCTCTGGCTGACTAGAAAGAAGTAAACACATCCATGGGAGTTCCTGAGCTATATAGTTGGGTGGGTGAATATTCATAGAGTACCTTGAGACAGTAGTACTTATCCTAGGGGTTAAAGCTATGAGACAGGTACATAACTCAGGTATTGCATATTCACTAAATCCCTCTCCAGCCAAATTAATGAGACTTAACTACTCCTGTTACTGATCTAATAACAGAACTCTGACCACAACTAACTCTCAATTTATGCTCCAGGCTGGTTCTAATGCTTAATAATAAAAACTAACACTTATATAGTAGTTTCACATGGCAACAATAATCACATGCCTCTGAAGTACCAGAGGCAGGCTTTCCTTCCTCCCAGTGATCAACACCAGCCCCAAGGCTACTGTTGACATGATTAAATAGGCCAGAGGAATCCATTATCCTTTACCATTGTTCTGTGGACATGCTCCTCATAAAACACTTACCAGATACCAGAGATCCTTGGAAAAGAGAGAAAGCAAAAAAATAAAATAAAATACTTAGTCACTTACGTAACTTCCCATCTTTAAGCCTCAACCTTTGTGCCTCACCCGTAAAATGGAGGGATGGGTAGACTAGATGGTCAAACACCTAGCCAACAGCCCATCGCATTCCTGAATGCAGTTGAAATCAGATTAAAATGTCATTGGGAAACATTTAATAAAATAAAATAAAGCATAGATATTCCATCTTAAAACTAATTCAATATGTGGCCCAGAGGGGTCCTTAGGTATAGATTAGTGGACCTAATTTCTTTTTTCTTTCTTTCTTTTTTTTTTTTTAGGCAACTGAGGTTAAGTGACTTGCTCAAGGTCACACAGCTAGTAAGTGTCAAGTGTTTGGTCTGAGGCTGGATTTGAACTCAGGTCCTCCTGACTTCAGGGCTGGTACTCTATCCACTTTGCCACCTAACTGCCCCTAGTGGACCTAATTTCTATTTGAATTTGACACCACTGGATTAGATCACCTCTCTAAATCTATGATGCTGTGAATTCACTATTTTTCCACTCCTCATTCAAGCTCTCCCCCTGGTGGTTAGAATTGTTGTGGTTGTTGTTTGGTTGTTCTGTTTTGTTTTGTTTTGTTTTGTTTTGTTTTATTTTGTTTTTTCAGTTATATCCTACTCTTTGTGACTCATTTGGGATTTTCTTGGCAAAGACAGTGGAGTGGTTTGTCATTTCCTTCTCTATGTCTTTTTAAAGATGAGGAAACTGAAGCCAACAGAGTTAAGTGGCATGCCTAAGATCATACAACTATTAAGTGCCTGGGGACAAATTTGAACTCAGGTCTTCCTGACTCCTGGTTCAGCATTCTATCTGCCTACCTGTCCCCCATAATTAAAATTAAGAAATACTTTTCCTGGATTGTTGATCCAGTAAATTAATACCAGGAGCATTATTCTATTTTATTTATGTATTTATTTTTACATTTTCATCTTTATTAATTTGTTTTGTGTTTATGTTATGGACATATACAGATTAATCCTACTTCATGAGTGGTCCCTTACAATAAAATAAAATCATTATGTAAAACTAAATACAACAACCTTACCTGAAAGGTCATGCCATACTTCACATCTGCAGCACCTTCACCTTTCTATTTTAAAAAAAGTTATCGAATCTACTTTTTCCTACCATCCCTCCCTCAACCAAAAATAGAAAGGAAGAAAATTCCTATAACACATATATATAGTCAAGCAAAAAAAATTTCCTTAAT
The DNA here is from genome assembly GCF_900497805.2 of Vombatus ursinus. NCBI lineage: Eukaryota > Metazoa > Chordata > Mammalia > Diprotodontia > Vombatidae > Vombatus > Vombatus ursinus. The sequence continues at coordinate 11,603,750 of NW_020940358.1, forward strand.
AGCTCTACACAAAATACAGGTATCTCTTTTCACACACCAAATCCATCATCTCTCTATAACGTATTGCGTGTTTCATCATTAGTCTTCTGGAATCATGAATGGTCATTGTATTGGTCATCGTTCTTACAGTTATTTGCTTTTACAGTGTCATCATTGTATAAATTGCTTTCTTTCTGCTCATTTCATTCTTCATCAATTTATAAAAGTCCTCAAAATTGTTCATATGTATAATATAAATGTTTTAATATATAAATTGTTCTTCCCTCTCACCTCTCTCTCTCTCTTCTTTCTCTCTCCTTTTCTTTCTCTCTCCCTTTCTTTCTCCTCTCCTCTTTCCCTCTCTCCCCATATGTCTATGTATATGTATGTATATACACATAGCTGCATATACATATACACATAGCTGCATATACATATAAATGTATACATACACACACATATACCCACACATATGTGTAATTTGATAGAGGAGAAAATATCAACTCAAAGAAGGAAAGGGACTTTCCCAAGAACAGCTAGTAAGTATGAGGGCTGGGATCTAAACTGAGATCTCTTGACTTCAGGTTCAAGGCTCTCAGTTTCATCTCAGCAGATGGACAACCTGAGAGAGGCCAGAGATACTATTTCATCCAGGTATTTAGCAACAGAAAGTGTTAGTATTAAGTTCAATTAATTCAACTACTTTGAAGTAGAGAAGGCTCAACAGGAGTTCAAACAGCATCATGAAATGTTTTTTTCACAATGTCTTCATATGCAGTAAGAGCACAAGACATTGTAGATGACAAGCGCAAAATGGTAGATGAAAGAAATTAGGAATGTCTTTACTAAATGGAGTGATTCTCTAGTGGCTCCAGTATTAAAGTTTGATGAGTGTGGGTTAAGCTCCTGCTCTGTATTTAGGGAATTGTTGGAACATTTGCCTGGGTCATTCCAGCTAAGCAATTGAGTTGGGAAAACATTTTAAAGTCTCAAAACAGGAGCTTCAAGAAGACACAAATCAGCATAAGACCAGTTCTCTTTGAACACTCAGAGGCTTTCTCTTACCCAAAGTAGGAAATACAAAACAGAGGCTGAATCCAGAATGAAACCTTTGCATGGGTAGCTCAGAATAATAATTAGAAATAATAATAACAATGACAATGGTGATAATAATACTTTACATGTGCTTTAGAGCAGGGGATCTCAGGGGTCCAAGGTCCCCAAAGAAATTCATGGATAGATTTCAGGAGGTCCACAAACATGGGTGGGAAAAAAAATACATTTTTGTTGTCACTTATCTTTGGTTTCCTCTATAATCATATGTATTTTACTTTAAAAAAAAACATTATTCTGAGGAAACCATAAGGTTCACCAGACTGTCACAGGGATCCATGATACAAAAAAAAAGGTCACAGAGCCCTGCTTTAAGGTGATCACTGCAGCATCAGTGGCCAAGTCCCCCCAAGGAGCTCCGCCCTTCTCTCCATGTTTTTAACAGCTTGTTTATCCGGATTAGCTGAGCATCAGCCTGGGAAGCTTGAGGGCCTCCTCTGCTTTCTGGAGACTAATAAGTACTTTAGCTAGGGGCATGGCCTTAGGGTTGCAGAGCCTAATTACAGCTGGAACTGGTCATCCCAGGCATTTGTGGTCATTTAAAAAAGAATTAATGTGCCAACCAATAATGTTCAGGGAAGAAAAATGGCAGTCTTTTCATTTCTTTCCAAGTAAATCGCATAGTGAATGACAGTAGCGTTTTACCTCTGAATTCTATCCTATTCCAAATGAGTTGTTGTAAGAGAAGGGTTACATAGGAGAGAAGGCAGCAGGGAGAAATTGTGATGCTGGGTGAAAGGGCAGTAACCTCTGAAGTAGAAAGTCCACATCCAGAATGTAGAGGAGGTACAAATCAGTGTTCCACTTTGGACACAGAGGTCACAGAGGGGTCATTAGGATATACTGGGTTCAGAGGTAAAAGTAAAGCCAGGAGCATCTTGTAGATTTCCCTGAATTAAAAAGTTGAATCATAGATTTAGAGATACAAGTGACCTTGAGGATTGTCTAGTCCAACCCCCCTCACTTGAAATATGAGGAAATTGAGTCCCAGAAAGTAGAAATTACTTACCCAAGGTCACACAGCTAGTGAGTAACATGGCTGGGGCTTAAACTCAAATCCTCCATTTCCAAATTCAATGTTCTTTCTGCTGTACTAAAACACAAACCACTTTTTTTTTAACCAACCTTAACTCATGCTTAACCTTAACTCATACATAACTCATTCATTTGCATTTTTGTTCGTCTTCGCCCTCCTCTTCACAGATACCTTTGTCTAGAACCAAAAATTTTCCAAGCCTGTAACCTGTGAACACTAATATAGCTTAGGGGTTGTTGCAAGGAGTTCATCCATAATGAACAAATATGCTTCCCTCATTCCTCTCCTTAATCAACTCCATTGGTTTCCTATTGCCTCTGGAATCTAATATAAACTCCTCTGTTTGACTTTGAAACCCCCACACAATCCTGCCCCAACATTCCCAGCCTTGTTGAATAGTAATCTCCCCCACGCACACTACATTCCAGTTAAACTAGATTTCTTTCTGTCCCTCATTGCCAACACCCATCTCCAGTCTCTGTGCCTTTGGTTGGTCATTACCTGTGCTTGGAAGGCACTCCTTTCTTATATCTACCTCAAAAATGTCCTCTCTTCCTTTAAGATGCGACTTAGAAAGTATCTTCTATTTGAAGCTTTTCCTGATGTCTCCAACTGCTAGTACCCTGCCCCTGAACTGTTTTATACTTAAGAGAAAGTGACAGAGACAGACAGAGATAGAAAGAGACAAAGTCTATATTTATGCTACATATATTTTCGTATGTACTTATTTTTCTCCTACCCCTGACCCTATTTGAATGTGACCTCATTGGGATTAGAGATGATTACATTATTTGTTGGAAGGGCTGTGGAAGAATAAGCACCCTACTGCACTGTTGGTGGAGTTGTGAATTGATCCAATCATTCTGTAAAACGATTTGAAATTATACCTACAAAATCACTAAATTGTGCATACTTAGTGTCCAAGTGATCCCACTACTAGACATATAGCCCAAAGAGAATCATCAAAGAGGGAATGGATGCATCCATACAGTAAAGAAGGAGATGCAAAGTAGGTGCCTATCAATTTAGGAACAGTTTGACAACGTATGTTATATTAATAAAATAGAATATTATTGCGTTGCAGAAAAACTATGAAAAGAATTTATTCAAAGAAACTGAAAAGAATTGTGTGAACTAATGCAGAGGGAAATGAGAAGAATCTGCACAATGACTATAACATTGTAAAGAAAAATTCTGAAAGACTGGAAAACTCTGATTAATGCAGTGACTGACCATAACTCTGAAAGACTGATGATGAAACATGATTCCCACATTTTGGCAGAGAGGCAATGGACTAAAGATGCAGATGAGGCAAATATTTTCTGACATGGTCAATCCATGGACTTGTTTTACTTAACTATGCTTATTTGTTACAAGACTGTTAGGTATTTATTCAAGAGGGAGGGAGGCATTGTTATAGTGTGAAAAAAAAGGGACAAAAAGAAGAGTGTCAATGAAACATTAAAACAATACACAGAAGAGAGCAGAAGGAAGTTCAGCAGAGTACATAGGGGAAAATAAAGTGGTGCAGTATTGGGACTAGCATATTAAATTTAAATACCAAACAGAGGAGTTTCTCTTGTATTGAAGAGGCAAGAAGGGATCATTGGAGCTTCTTGAACATGAGAGATATGGTGAGTAGGATCCTTTAATAATATTCATTTGACAGTTATATGGATAGTGGATAAGGAAGGGAAGAAACTAGAGACATGTTGACTAATCAAGGGGCTATTTTAATAGTCTAGGTGGAAAGTTGTGGGGACCTAAAATGAGGGTGGTGGTCATATGAGTGGGGAGAAGATGACAGATATGAGAAATATTGCAGAGGTAGAATTAATAAGTCTTGACAACTAATTGGATATGAAGTGTAAAGGAGATGACCATGAGGTCATGAATCTGGGTGACTAAAAAGATGATGGTACCCTCAAAAGAAATAAAGAAGTTAGAAATATGGGGTGCTTTGAGTTCTATTTGAGACGTGCTGAAATTGAGATTCATATAGGACATCCAGTTAGCAATTGGTGATGTGGTACTGTAGCTAGGGAGAGAGATTAGGACAGATCTTGTTAGCTATATCTGGAAGCTGTCTTTAATGAAGGTAATAGTTGAATCTATAGAGTTTATGAGATTACCAAGATAAATGTGTATGTATATGTATCTATAAAGAGAAAAAAAAATTCTTAGGACAGAACCCTAGATTATACCCATGCATGGAGGTAAGGAGGGGCTGGGGGAAGGGGAGACACATGATTATTCAGCAAAGGAGGCTGAGGATGAGTAATCATAAAGCTAGATGGAGAACCAGCACAGAATGGTGCCACAAAAATTCACAGAGTGGAAAATGCTTAAAAGTGGGTGGTTAAAAAGTGTAGGCTGAAAGAAAGTTCATTAGTTTGGGGTAAGATAATAATTAAACTTCATGATTTTCACTGCCATTCTTTTTCTGTATCCACAATTTAAAGTTCAACTAGATAATCATGGTAAGTATTTGATGATGAATAATAGATTCAGAAAAAATAATATCAAACCAACTCCTAAAATAAGCTGCTATGGGACCACAGAATATAGAATTGGAAAGAACCTTAGAGCAAGTCCAGCCCAAGATCATACTGAAAGTTAAAGCAAAAGCCAGGACTCAGACTCAAATCCAATATTCTTTCCATGATGTCACATTGTTTCTCAGACCGGAGCTGTGCTACCTAGAAACTGGAAAGGCTTTTAGCCCTCAGTTCTAGCCAAGTAGAACGCCATTCAACAAACAGTAAGACAAGCAGTCTTAATATTCATCCAAGGGCATTTTCTTCCTTCTTCTCCATTCTCCCTCTTCTGCTCTTTCATTTCCAGATACTGAAAATGGTATCCCTTTTTGCATCAATCTTTCATCTCACTTCTGCAATCGGAGTCCTAATAAGAAAGACCTAGGTAAGGTTGGCTTTAATCTATGATATGGGAATGACAGTGTGCAGAAGAGATCTCTTGGAAGGAGCCAGATGAGTAGGTCTCCTGAAAGTTCAAAGAAATATCCAACATCAAACAACAGGCTTTTTTTTCTTGTTCTTTTTTAACTTTTTAGTGCATTCTCCATTTCTAGTAAATATTGTCTAATTTACCTTTTTTGCCTTTCCTCACTTCCATTTTAAAGGCACCAAGTCTGAGCCCAAGCTACTTCTACTTTTGTCCTGTGTTAGAAGTGGCCTGTATAGGCTGAACAGAGGAACTCCGTCCTTCCCAATGTATTCAGTGGAAGAGGGTGGAGGGTAGGCAGAATGTACATAGTTCCTCCTCCTCCTCCTCCTCCTCCTCCTCCTTTGTTCTCTTTTTTTTGCAGCCTGGAAAGATCCACTCTAAAGTTCCTCCCCACCCTTCAGTGAGGAGTACTTGACAGAGGGAGAAGAACAACCTGACATTGCTTCTGAGAGAAGGTGAGACGTTCACCTAAACTGGGGCACTTTTTCATTCTAAGGAACTCACCTCTAATTCTAACAGGGCCTCAAGGTGGGGACATGGGGAAATGGAACAAACCCAGTGCATGATATTCCAAGGTGCACTTGGGGAAGAAAAATGGCAGAAAATGGAGAAAAGATACAACAGAGACAACCCTCAGACCCTCTTGAACTCCTTTTACCTTGCTTTGTTTAGTATCTTACAGATGATGCCATTTCTCTTGATGGATGTGAAATCAATTGTAATCAATATTCAGTCCTTTCTTTTAACTTATTCTGAAATTGTCCATTGCAGTAGTAAGGAAGGCTTCTGGAAGCAGGAGGCAGCTGAAAGCTGGGCTCTAAAGGATAAGTAGGAAGTATAGTGCAGTTTAGTGAAATGAACCGCCTTCTAGGATTCAGAAGCATCTGGGTTCTGATGCTGGTACTAGAGGTGTGTTCTTAGAGAAGTCACTTAATCTCTCTGATATTCAGTTTCTACATCAGCCAACTGAAGAGAATAACTCTTAAACAACCTACCTCATAGGGTTGTTACGTGTAAAGGGCTTCACGAGGCCTTAATATGGTCTAAAAATGTGAGTAGTTATTATGAGTAGCATCTGGATAAGGATTACTGATGACCAGGAAAATGCTCTAGGAAGGTAAAGGAAGGAAGTGATTTTCATCCTCAGAGGGGAGAGAGGAATCATTGAATTTAAGGGAAATTATAGAATACCACTTCTTCCCCCCTCAATTAATCTAGGTCTTTTCAATAAGTCTCCAAGCCCTAATGACCTTGACAAATCACTAAACTTTGTCCCAAAAAAAGGCAAAAGTTTAGTGTGTATCCTATATTTCATTCAATGACTGTTATTATTAGTCAAAAAGTCTATTACATTAAAAAAAATAAAACAACAAGCTAGCACTGGGTAAAAAGATGAATTTCTATTTCATAAACACATAAGTCATTACATGAAAACGTGACATACCTCAGAAAATTGTTCTTTCATGTTAAAAAAAGTGTTTATTCTAATTTAATTAGCCCAAATTTTTATTTAAACTATTGGTGAGATTCTTAATTAGAATTTGAGGCCCACTTTTATCCTGGCTGGGCAGATGAAAAACAGTGGCTACATATGGGTCTGCAACAAGCTTTCATTTGCTTTTAAGGGCAATATCTCTAATTGTAATGCAGGAGATTATGACATATAATGCATCTGAAATACATACCCCACTTGCCAACTAAAGTAACTAAGTGATTTATTACATCAAATATGAGTGTCTAATTACCATACAGGAGAAGTGTCTGATGCACGTCTTCCTGCAGGGGAGGAAAGGATTCAGAGACTCCATGAATTTCTGATTACAACCTACCAGCAATACAGAAAGATATGGCTGCTATGTCAGCACTGAGAGTGATTTTCAATTTATTTTAATTCATAATTTATTCATCCCCAATTGATGGCCATCTCCTTGGTTTCTAGTTCTTTACCACTATAACAAGAGCTGCTATAAATGTTTCTGTACACACGGGTCCGTTGCCTCTTTATTTACTCTCTCCCAGCCACAGGCCTGGTAGTGATATTACTGGACCAAAGAGTAAACCCAGTTTAATGACTTTTAAAGCATAGTTCCTTATTGCTCTCTAGAATGGCCATACCAATTCAAAGTTCCACCAAATGCGTGCTAATGGAAAAATCAAAGAAAATGAAAGATTAAAATAAAAATGCGCAGCTATATACTCAGTGGAAAGTGCCCTAGGTCTGGATTCAATAAGATGAGTTCAAATCTGGCCTCAGACACTTACTAGCTGTGTGATCCCGAGCAAGTCACTTAACCTCTATCTATATCAGTTTCCTCATCTGTAAAATGGAGATAATAAAAACACCTACTTGGCAGTTGTAGTAAGACTTAAATGAGATAATATTTATAAAACACTTTGCAAATTTTAAATCATTATATAAATGCTATTATGTTTTAAAATGTATTTCAGTTCAGCAACTATTTTTTCTTTGCCTGCTATAGACCAGAACTGTGCTAGATGCTGGGGATACAGAGAAATAAAACCAAACAGTTCCTGGTCTGAAGGAGCTTACATTCTTTTTTTTTTTTTTTGAGGCAATTGGAGTTAAGTGACTTGCCCAAGGTCACACAGCTAGTAAGTGTCAAGTGTTTGGTCTGAGGCCAGATTTGAACTGAGATCCTCCTGACTTCAGGGCCAGTGCTCTATCCACTGCACCACCTAGCTACCCCCCCTACCCCGTGGAGTTTACATTCTACTGAAGGGACACAACCAGTATACTTGTAAATAAATACAAGACATATTCTAAACACATACAAAGTAATTTCCAGAGGTCTAGAACATTATCATTGGGAGAGGGGACCCAGAAACATCCTCATATAGTACCTGAGCTGTGACTTAAAAGAATCTGGGGATTGCACAAGGCAGAAGTGACTTTGCTAAGAAAATGCCCTCAGCAGAAACTATGATGGGCAGTTGGTTAAGGCTTTGTAATAATAATTCCGACATCCAGCATGCCATTTGTGACTGCTTCTTCTGTGGGAGGAGGATGGGAAAGGAAGAAAGAGAAGAGAGATCAAGGTGAGGAACAAGGTTGTCAAAAACTAGAACTGTGAGATGTTTGGACAAAAAGGATAAACAAAAGTGTTGGTTTGGGTCAGGAAGAGAGCTACAGCAATACTTAAAGAACAATGGGATCTTTTTTTTTTTTAAGTTTGAAACAGCCAGCCATAGTACATGAATCACCAACTATATGAATGACATGCTAGATGAAAGGGAAACTCGGAAGACAAAGCCTTCAAGTACAGAGTGAAGGGATATAATCAAAGAAAACTTACAATTTACAACATAGTTAATCTGACGCATTTGTCAGTAATAGAATTTTAGGACTGGAAGCAAATCCATAGAGCTGAACTAATCTAACCATTTTGTTTTATAAAGGATAAGACAGGCCCTGAGAGGAAAAGTGACTTATAGAAGGTTACATAGCAAACTATTGGCATGACCCAGGCCTCCTGATTCCCAATCCAGTGACCCCAATTTAAAACCAGATCCTCCAAGTCTTTGGAGAATCCTTTGATGACTGTAAATAGCTCAAGGACTAAGAGGATGATGAACTAGTAATAACAGACCTTTCTTGCCTTTAGGCAAAGCCGTGTGTCACTTTCAACGTTTTGGATGTGACACCCTCACTGTGTCCCAAAGCCATGTTACTTTTTTTTCTGATTGTCCAGGTATTTCTTTTTTTTTTTTTAATTTTTAACACTGTATACAAATAAAACTTTTCACTGTGTTTGTGACCGAGGGTGAGACTTGACTCAGGTCATTTGTTATCCTCACTGTCCTCACCTCATCACGTTGGTGTTTTTTGTCTTCTGGGACATGACATGTGCCCGCACAAACACGTTTTCAATGAATATAAGTTTCCTGAGGGAAGAAAAGGTTATTTTTAAAATTTTTGTTTTCTCTTTATACCCCTAACACCTAGCCCTATGCCTGGTACATAGTAAGTACTTAATAAATGCTTTTTGATTAATTGGTTGAATATATAGTCTTTCTTTTGAATCATGGAAGCCAGATGGAGTTTTAAGTAACTTGGGCAATAGCTGAATGTAATTAAACTAACAGAAGATGCAATGGAGTAACTAAAAATGAATTAATCAAGAAAGGAAATAAAGAAAGATCTTACTTATCTTTCAAAATTCAGAAGCAATGAGTATAAGAAAATGTGTGTGTGGCTGACAGGTTAAATTTCAGTGTTCAAAAGAGACCAACCATGACCTGAATCTATAGAGTGTGAGAAAAGTTCTGGAGAAATGGTCCACAGTTTGTGCTCCTTCATCCAAGCCAGCCATCATGTAAACATATGGTCGTGGTCACAAGCAGACACTGAGTGAAATGGTATACATGGTTTAAGGTAATGAACCTCACTACAGGAAAAGCAACTCAAGAGTCACACTGATCGTGGGTCAATTTGTACAATAAAGACATTATGTATTTTAATGAACTATATGTATTTCATGCAGAAGTAGAAAATTAAATCATCAATATATGAAAAAATATATCTCACAGCTGTCAAAATGATCATCCTAAAGTACCCTCCAATGGCTTCCTATCATCTCCAGGAACAAATATAAAATCTTTTGACATTCAAAGCCCCTCATAACCTGCCTCCATACCCAACCTTTCCATTCGTCTTACCTTGGTATTACTTAGTAATACCAAGTATTATTTGATCCAGTGATACTGGCCCCATATTGTTCTTCAAACAAAAAACTCTATCTCCCAAATCTAATGTTTTCACTGGCAGTCCCCATGCCCAAAATGCTCTCCCTCCTCATGTCCACTTCCTGGCTTCCCTAGCTTACTTCAAAATCCCCCCAAAATCCCACTTTCACAAGAATCCTTTCCTAATCCCTCTTAATTCTAGTGCCTTCCCTCTGCTGATTATTTCAGGTTTATCCTGTATATGGCTTGTTTGTACATAGCTGTTTACATATTACACGTCTACCCTCATTACACTGTGAGCTTATCAAAGGTAGGGACTGTATTTTGTCTTTCTTTGTATCCCCAGTGCTAAGCACGCTACCTGGCACATAGTACATATTTAATAAATGTTTATTGTCTGAGTGACACAGAACTGTCATCAGGATCAATATTCCAATAACATAACAGGACGAAAATAAAAGAATTGAAGTTTTAGTTGATATAACCCAATACTCAAATGCACCAGTGAACTATTTCCTCCAACAATGTAAATCTCAAACCATCCATGCCTGCCTAGCCTACATTAGTCTCAACTATGCCTTCCCATAATTTTGCCACATAGCGTCATTACCATAAGTTTGGTATTCAGGGTGCCCTTCTTATGTTCTCTCAATATCACTAAGATATTGGTAGAGTACACAGCCTGTCCATTAGTTATATGTCACTCTTGCCATGTGACCAGCCCATTTTCTTTTTCACTTTCTTTGATGACATCCTTTATACCTCTTCTCATTCATAATTTCTTTTTTTGTAATATATTGTGGCTGGCTCACTCCTACTTCATTGCCCTCTGAGTGATCATCAATTTCAATTTTCCAAAGACGAGGGTGTTCCCTGACTTGCAGCCTTACAACAACACTGGAAAAATATTGAATTAAGAAGATGAGCCTTTGTTTCTGAGAGAATTTGGGGGTCATTAAAGGACCTTTGCAATGTCTCAAAGGTAATTCAGCTTACTCGCCTCCTCCTGTTCAATATTGTGTCTATTAAAAGCATATGTCTAAGACAGGTAGATAAATGATAGCTAACCAGTTAGCTAGCTATGTAGTTGGGTGGAAAACCTAAAAAGCTCATCCACCAATGTATGCACTCACTCATATACACATGTATAATGCTTAATGATCTATATAGATTGTCTGCATCTCTCTCTCTCTCTCTCTCTCTCTTTCTCTCTCTCTCCTCCCCCCCATATAAATGTGTGTGTGTGACTGTGTGTGTGCTACTGACTGAACTCTATAGATTGTCCAACCAACTGAATATATAGACAATAGCCATATTTTATTCACTTGTTATTTTTTTTTCTTTTTTTTTCCCTATGTATCTAGCTGGGCCAACCTCTTTCAAGTGATTTTGCATCTTATTTAGGCTGCTCTGAAATCATCTGGTACTTGATGCAACCTGCATAATGTTGTTCACAAATGGCATTATATAAAGGACATTTATAAGAATCTTTGACTTCAACTCTGTTCTGTCTCTCCTCCATTGCAGTGCTGAATACCTTTGGCATGTATATATCTCCTTTTTTTAATGCCTTACTTATCAAAGAAGGCTATCTCTGTGGTTATAACTTTTAAAGAATCTTGTGTAATTTTGATATATTCATGGGAGGAACCTTACTGGAAAAGGGCTTTTTTTATGGCAACAAACAATGATCACAGTTGGAACTTGTAGTCTCTATATATTTCTACTATCAATTGTATGATAGTAAAGATACGGTCTACTCTAGAATATTGCTTGTGAAAGCCTGCTTGTTCCTTTCTAATACCTTAATCAATGATACCTTCAATGAATGTGTGGATTATTTTCATAAGTTTTATATTGATAAGAATGTAGTTATATGACTAAAGTTATTGATGTTCTCTTGGCTATCTGTTTTTTGTAATTTTAAGGTCTATGATTTTTTTTTCCATTCTTTGGCATCTTCCCCTCCTTTATATACCTAGAGAATTAATTCCCTTGGCACCTTTAAAATTCTGTCACCTCTATCATGGATTGGATAGCATTACACAGGAAAATTCAATGATTCTCCCTGACCCTTACCAGACACATACACACACACACACACACACACACACACACAAACACATACACACATATTGAGTTGTCCACATGTTGCAGTACTGCACAGCAAAAGCTTAAGACATTGCCTATGATGCCTAAATACTGCCTCCTGACAGACACAATAGGTTTCTTTCCAGCTGATCAACCTCCTCTACTCAGTGGTCTATTCCTTGGGACAGAAAGGAACATACACACATACATGCATGTACACACACACACACACACACACACACACATAGACACACACACTAAGTATTTTGTAGACATCATATCATTGATTCTGATATAGAAAGAGAATGGGTTTTCTCCCTGGTCAAAACAAAGCACCAAAGCTGAGGGAGTGGTTTGAATGTTGCTGACAGATATACATAATAAAAACAGGAATGCACACAAAGTATATCAAGAGCAATGACTTTGCCACCCAAGAACAATGATCTTGCCTCCCAAGATTCATTTGTGTTCTGTATCCAATTCATTTGCATGCCAAACCTGGAGAGGAGTTTTGAAATTTCCAACCCTGTTATATATTTGTCCAAGACCAAGGACTGACAGTTAGCTCCAATATATATCTTAAGACAAGATTTAATCTTGGTCAGAATGTACGTTGTCTGGCTTTTGTTAGCTTGACTCATGGCCTTGGAATATGGTTAAAGAACTGTCATCCTACCCTTATAGAGGACAGCCTCTCTGGTCACTGCACCAGGGCAGAGGGAAGCTTGCTAGCTAGATGGCTAGCAAGTGACTCAGGGGAGATAAAGCAGAGGTGCTAGTAGTTAGGAGTAATGCCCATCAGTCATCATGAACTGAGCTAACCGCTTTGCCCAGTGGAGATCAAAGAGACCCAGGAGATAGGGATAAGACACAAAGTCGTAAAAGAGACACAAAGTGATACCCAGATTTAGGCTCAACAAAGACCATCACTCAGGAAGGAGTAGACCCAAATAAGCAATATAATATTTCCACAATATTACTGGTAGCATTATATCATAGGAGGTGAGTTACCACCACCACAAATGAATCCTAGCCATTCATGGTTCTTATGTGTATTCCTTTCTAAACATGTGCCCTAGTTATGTATGTTTCCTACACATGTACCTCTGTGTGATCCTCATGTGGAATGTATATTTGTGGTTGTGTTTATTGAAAGAATGGGATGAGTTTATTGAGTTTTTTGAGGGGGTGGGATACACTGTTACAACTTCTCTTATAAAACTATTTCATTAAATATTTCTGCTTTGAACTAATTTTGTCCTTTGGGTGACAAGGAAAAAAGAAATACTCATAGAGGCTCTTAGGCTATGACTTTGAGTTGATGTTGGCCTGCAGAGCATTTTGAACTCAGGGTGGTATTTTCTGAAGACTTCACATAGAAAACAAAGATACCCCAGGTGCTATACTCACAACAATTCTATAAAGTAAATAGGTCAAGTAGTAATAATGATCATTTTATTTCTATGCTCTTTTAGGGTTTACAAAGTACTTTTTATCCTGTATCCCTATGATTTAAGTAGTTCTTATTTATCCTACAGGAGACAAAAGTTACATGAAAAAATCATGATTCTTGAGCTTATACAAGATTTTCCATAAGATTCTACTAATGAATGAGCACCTCTGATGAATTCAGGACAAGGTTAAATTTACAAAAATGGGTTACATGCAATTTTTCCACACATAGCCATTATGGAAAGTGATGCTCACTTTAGCCTTTTAATATTAAAAAAAAAGTTTTATTGATGCTCATCTGAGCCTTTGAATAAACCCAAAGATACACTATATATTAGTTTATATAAGATGCTGGGATTTCCTAATATTTCATATTTATTTGCTATAAAAATTTCCTATTATATTCCTAACCAATGACCTTCTGACTTTCTCTAATAGGAATAAGGATGGAAAGGATATTGGGATCACTACATAAATACCATACCACGCAAGTATTCTTTGAGTTAGTGTTCAGTATTACACATTTCCCTTTCCTATATGTAGTAAGCCTATTGAACTTTGGAAACTGTGCTCCTATTTCTTCTTTGATGATGCAGTAGCTTTATTTATCTGAGATGTAATTCTTTAATATCAAGTGTTTTCTATAAATAGAAACCTCTCAATTGTCTTTCAAGGGCCAATGATGATCTGCTCTAGCTACCTCTTAAAGGCCTAATTTTCCTTTCTGTACATCCAAGGAGTAGGGTATTTGAACTGATTTGAGGTATCCCTAAAGCTCACAAAAATCGGTTCCATGGGGTTACACTATATATGGCAGAGTAAATTTGCTAGATATTATGTTGGCAGTACTTCACAATTCAATCCGTTTAATAAAAGTTGTCAAGTAGGTGGCATTAAATACATCGTACTAGCTGTAAAAGCTACAGCTGAGCCCAATTAATGAATGAAACCAAGAAGAGAAAATCTATCTTCTGGATGCTCAATCCCTGCCCACACAGGAATATTAAAGCCCTTTAAAGTGAATACCCATTACAGAAATGAATACATGGACACAATGGAAACACAAATGTGTTTCCAAGGCACCAAAAAGGTGCTGCTTGGGTTAAGAAAATGAAGACTAATCAAAGGAACATATCAAAATCATTTAAAAGACAAACATTGCTGTCAAAAATTCAATCAATTAATACAGTTCATTAAAAAGTAATAAATGCCAAAGTAAAATGTGGTAACACAAAAAGAATAGATGATTTCCTTTTTTCTTCTTTTAATGGTTAAGCCCCTTTTTTCTTACTTCATTTTATCATCACTTTAACTCCTCACAGTAAATGTAAAACAGAGGTAGCCATTGGAGATCAGACTGCCAGGAGCAGAATGGATGATTGGGGGATTGGAGTGACAGAAAGGGGGAGGACACTAAACAGACAATCATTGGAAAGTGAAGACTGTGGCTAAAACTTGATTTTCTTTTTTTTCTCCCATCAACAAAGTGCTGTTTCACCTTATTTGCATTTTAATGGTTACCCTAGTTCCAAACTTAAAACTGTAGGCTTTTCCCAGCTGCTTTTTAAATGCTACATTATAATTTCGAGGAAGCATCATACATAATTACATTTAATAGACACAGAATTGATTGAAACACTTAACAGAAACAAAAAGCCCAGACCTAATTTCGTAAACATGTTATTGTACAGTAACCCCCAATGAATTTGTTCTTAAATCTCCTAATTAATTTTTAATTAAAAAGCTCAAAGATGCTATTATACTTGTTGTTGTAAATGGCAACCTTATGTAAGTGTAAACGACTTAGCAGTGCAGACAAATATCTCCCATTAAAATGCATGTTAATGAGAGCTACTGCTTTCCGTACTTCTCAGATTTAAACAGAGCCAGAAACTATCATTCAGGGTAAACATCAGATGGAGAAAGAATTGGTGAGGGGTATGGTATGTGTATGTGTGTGTATGTGTGTGTGTGTGTACATGTGTTTAAACTCCTAGAAATAAACTTCTACAGAACATGAGAGGTTTGTATATGACAAGCTGTCCAAACCTTTATTTAAACATATCCTTCTTCTACCCTTTCCAAGATGTAGCTAAATATAGCCTTCTACATTCAGCATCAAATTATATTTAATACTATCACAAGCCAAAGAAGCCTTTTGCTTCTCTAAATGATGAATTTTGCTCTCTAGCTTAAGCTTTGTCCCCGCACTAAATTAAAATGCCCCCTCCTTACTTCCCTTCATAGGGTCAGAAATCTTCCTGCACATTTCATTTTAACATCTCTATCTATCTCACACAGCAAGAGATGGTTGTAATGCAGTAATTGAAACTCAGTGTTGCTGTGGGGATGTTGGTGATGTCACAAATTGAGAATTATTAATAGCACCAAAAAAAAAGTAGCAAGTCTCTTTTTCAAATAACTATCTTAATAACAAGGGGAGATGTTTCAGAGACTACCAGAGCAGTTTGCCTTTCTTGTGATTTTACCAAGAAGGGAACATCATCGAGAAAGAGATGATTTTTTTCATCATTGCACAAAGAGAGGGGCGCTTAACAGACTGTCATCTGGAAATTATAAGATCATGCTTATGAGTAGTACTTTTTAATTGCCATAAGAAATTTTGGTAGATATGACAAAATGTGTAAGTCTATGTAGTTCATTTTCTTAAAATGGATTTTTTTCCTTTTCTAAATATATTTATTCTCTGATCCAAAACTCTGGACCAAATTCTATCACATTAACTAAGTTTTGGACATTAAAACCCTATAACAGAATCTCAGAGTTGGAAGAGATCTGAAAAACTATCTAACCTAGCCTCTACCTGATCAGGATTCTACTCTCTAGTTATCTAGTCTCTACATGAGGACCTCAGGTTATGGTCAACCCACAATGTTCAAAGGCAACCTATTTTCTTTAGGCTTAGCTCTATTTGTCAGCAGGTTTTCTTTCAATAAAAGGAGCTGAAATCTGTCTTTCAGTGACTGCTCTTTGTTCTAGCCTCTTGGACCTAGTAGAATCTGCCCAGCCCTGCTTCTACAGCATAGCTATCCACATACTTAAAGACAGTCATCATGTTCCGCTCCAAGCCTTCTCCAGTTCCTTCAAAGGATCATCTGATATCGTTTCAAGTTCTCTCACCATCCTGGTTGCCTCCTCTGACAGAAAGTGAAGGAACAATGTTAGCCCCTAATTACAGAATCATAGCTTTCCAGTTAGAAGAGACCTCAGAGGTCATGTGTTGTTGAATCATTGACTCTCCGTGACCCCATTTAGAGTTTTCTTGGCAAAGACAGTGGAGTGGTTTGCCATTTCCTTCTCTAGTTCATTTTACAGATGAGAAAACTAAGGCAAAAGGGTTAAGTTACTTGCCCAGAGTCACACTAAGAGGCTTCTGAGGCCAGATATGAACTCTGAAGATGAGTCTTCCTGACTTTAAGCCTGGAATGCTATCTTCTGTGTCACCTAGCTGCCCAGAGATCATGTAGTACAACCCATGCCTGAAAAGGAGTACCTATTCCTAACCAATGACCCTCCAACTTTTTCCAATTGGAAAGGGGATAGAATGGATATTGGAGATAAACCAGTCCCACTCAAGACCTCAAGAATTGGAGAACCCCCTACCTCTCAATTAAGCCTAATCCAATGTTTATAGCTTCATAAGATTTAGAGCTATATGTGACTGCAGAGATCATGAACATTTTAGGTGAACATCATATAGGAAAATCTCAAAACATTGCTAAGACAAATTAAAGAATGAATATTCATTTGGGAAGAATTTATTTTGTGATTATTTTGTTCAGTGCTATGTACTAAGGAAAATAAAAGGATAAACAGAATTTATATCCATGTTACAAATGGTCAATAGAGTCCAACTTCTTTTAAAGAAAACAAGCATCTTGAAAGCAGGAACCACTTCATTTTTGTCTTCACATTCACAATGCCTGAGCATTAGGAGGAAAACCCTGAGTGAAGTTAAACTCCTAAGAAGTTCACAAATATACAATACTCTGTCTAGTATAATTATAAATAGAAACATAAAGTGAAGAAACAATTTATAAATTATTCTATTAGTGAACCGTATTAGATGAAGAGAATGGTATGATTCCTCAGAGAGGGCAATGAGTTAAGAAGGAATGAAGTCTTCAGACTGAGATGAAAATTTATCCTAAAAATGTATCCTAAATGTTGAATCAAAACCCCTATGACTAAAATTTCAGCAGTGTTTGGATTGATACTTGCTATCTGCATGAATTTGGGTTAAGTTACTTAACTTTTCTTGGCATCAATTTAAGTATTTGGAGGGAGGTCGCATGAAAGCAGGCTTAGACCAGTTCTGTTGTGTCTCAGAGGGTGCAATGGAAAGAACATTCATTCCAAACTACAAAGACATTAATGCAAATTCCACCTCTGGAACTTACTACGTTTACAACCTTGAGCAAGTCATTTATCCTTTTTTTCCTTTTCCTTATCCTTTTTCCATATGTAAAATGGAACATTTGTATTAGATTTTTCTCTAAGATCTCTTCCAGCTCTTAATTTCATACCAAAATATACAGAGGCAGAATGAAGTGAGCAGAACCAGGAGAACAATTTGTACTATAAAATTAATATGTTGAAAATGAACTTGTCAAAAAGACTTAAGAGCTCAGAGCAATGAAATGATCAACTATGATTCCAGGAGACCACTGCCCACCTCATGACAGAAATATGATATCATAATATGCAAAATAAGAAATATATTTTTGAATATAGCCAACAGTGCTTCACTATGATACAAAGGGTTTATTATATAGATGTGTGTGTGTGTTTGTGTGTGTGTGTGTGTAGTTTTTTTTCTGCTTTTCTCTTTTCATCAGGTGGGGAGAGATGGAAAGAACCAGATCTGCATTTCCGAATCATGTTTAAGTACCTTCACTGTTTCCCAATTTCTAGCTGCCCTATATGTGTTGTCTTCCCCAAGCAATTGAAATATAAGCTCTTTGAGGGCAGAGACTGTCTTACTTGCATGAATTTGTATTCCCGGCACTTAGCACAGTGTTTGGCACACAAGAAATGCTTAATATGTGTTTTTCTCATTCAATCATTCATTCATTCATTCATTCATTCAACTAGTTAGTCATTCACTCCTAGGTTAAGAGCTTCCATACTTCATCAATTAAGGTACTAATTTTTAAACTTCACTGTCATGCTTATTCCAATATTGCTTATTCCATTCAATGATAAAAATATTTCTCCAACTTCCCATCTCCTAATTTTCACTAGTTTATGACTATCTCAGAGCCACTCTATTGTATCCAGGAAATAACCCAAATTGCTTTAAATTGGGGTGGGGAACCTGCGGCCCTTAGAGGAATTGTTCTGTGAAGTTTGGATTCAGTCAAAGGGCCACACTTGAGGACCTAGAGGGCCACATGTGACCTTGATTCCCCACTCTTGCTTTCAGTCAATGATTGGATTTCTTTTGTTCCAAAGACAATAATTCAATTTCAGTCAATGGCTCTTTTTTGTTACTGTTTCCTACATACAATATTCTATCTCTCTGCCTTTGCACACATTGTCCTCTAAGCCTGGAATGCATATGTTCCTCATCTCTGCCTCTTAGAAATTTCTAGTTTCTTTTGTTTTTTTTTAATTCCATTTTATTTTATTTTCAACTCTCCTGTT
>NW_020940358.1:11622768-11640107 GCF_900497805.2 Vombatus ursinus
TCTCTCTCTCTCCCTCTGACTCTGTCTCTCTGTCTGTCTGTCTGTCTCTCTCTCTCTCTCTTTCTGTCTCTCTATACACATACATATGTATATACACACACATACATACATATACACACACACATACATACATATATACGCACACCTCAAGTTGGACTCTGAGTCCAACATCTCTCTATCAGGAGTTGAGTAACCATGAATTCTCTGGATAGTCATTGTTTTGAACAGAGTTCCTAAGTCTTTCAAAGTTGTTTATCTTTACATATTATTGTTATTATAAAAATTGTTCTCCTGGTTTTGTTCACTCCACTTTGCATCAGTTCATACAAATCTTCTTAGATTTCTCTGAAACTACCCCCTTCTTCATTTCTTACAGCATAATAGTATTCTATCACATCCATATACTTGTTCATCCATTCCTCAATTGATGCATACCCACCTCAGTTTTCAATTCCTTGCCACCAAAGAAAGATTTGCTATAAATACTTTTGTACGTATGAATCTTTTTTTTTTTCCTTTTTCTTTGATTCCTTTGGAGTACAGATTTGGTAGCAGCATTATTGGGTCAAAGAATACGCATAACTTAATTACTTTGGAAGCATAGTTCCAAATTGTATTCCAGAATAGCTGACCAGTTCACAGCTCCACCAGCAGTGTATTAATGCACTCATTTTCCCAGAGTTCCTTTAGCATTTGGCATTTTCCTTTTTTATCAACTTTGCCAATCATGCATATCCTTTGACTCAGTGATGCTGCTAGTAAGTCTATACCCCAAAGAGATCAAAGAAAAAGGAAAAAGATCCATATGTACAAAGTCAGACACAACTGAGTGACTGAACAAATCTTTCCCAATAGAATATAAGCTCCACATGAGCAGGGACTATATCATTTTTGTCTTTGTGTCCTCAAAATCCACATAATGCCTAGAACATTATAGGATCTTAATAACTTCTAACTGGTTCCTTTCTAACTATGCACTACAATCTTATAGAAAGTCATAGAATGAGATCTGTGAGGAAGAGTAAGTGATTGGGTTTTAGGAGCTCGAAAGTAACCTTATACAACAGACATTTCTTTACAATGTCTCAAATTACCTCATACTTCTATAGTGCTTTATAGTTACAAAACACTCTCACTCTCCTACAATAAATCCACATGGTAGATACTACCATTATCCCCATTTAACAGATGAGGGCAGCAAAATTCAAAAAGGTTCAATGATTTGCCTAAGGTCATACAGCTAGTTAGTGCTAGCCCAAGGGCTTGAACTCAGGTCTCCTAATCCCCAATCCAGTGTTCTTTCCAATACACTGTGGTGCCTCCGGATTGTGAAAAATCATTTTAAATTAAAGGGGCAGAGAGTGTTTGCTGTCTTCAGGTACTTGAAAGACTGTCATGGAGTAGAGGCATTAATTAGACACATTCTACTTGTCTGCAAAGAGTGGAGATAGGAGCAGTGGGCAGAAGTAAATCTCATCTAGATACAAAGAAAAAAAGAAAAACCACTTAATTAAAGGAAGTTGTTATTTAAAGAAATCCTGTAGTGAATCTTTTTGTAAGGCAAAAAAAATCTCTTTGTGAATTAAATTAAGACATCCTACCAATTGATATCTTTTGAAGGGTTGATTTTTTTCTGTTTTTTTTAAACAATTCCTACTGTCCAGGGAGGGTGGTGGTCAACTGCTCTACAACACCATTAAGGACTAGACAAGAACAAAAAAAAGGGGGGGGGGGCTTACTCTGCAGTATAAGGGATTTAAAAGGGAATCATTTCTTTTAAAAAGGTTCATTAAATACCAAAATAGATTAATCAGAAGATGCTATAAAGAAAATCACCTTCTCTGGACACTTAAAATAGAATCACCTGTCTGAATGAGCCACAGGGCTCAGTCCTTGGCCCTGTTCTGTCCAACATTTTTATCAATGACTTGGCAAAAGGCTTATCAGATTTTTCAGATGACATAAAGCTATGAGGGTTACATTGGATGACAGATTCAGGAGCCAAAGAGATCCAGAAGCTGGAATAATAGCATCGGAAGGCAAAAGAACATCCTATTTTAAGTGACCTACCAAGGTTGTTTCCAGTCCTAATATTTCTGGGTCTAGGATTCTTTTTTCTCGTTCTGAATTTCCTTAGTTTTTAATTATTCATAAGGTCAACTTGGGTACTAAATGGCAAAATTTCAGCAACCTGTATTACACTAATCCATTATACAGGATAGTCCAGAAAAAAAAGTTGAGTTGGCATTTACTTTTGTACCATCTATAATTAAGAGGTTGACTAAGTGAATTTATATAGTAAACAACTGGGAATTGGGTAGAAGGGAGAAATATTTAAACCATTAATGTAAAGATCATAGTTTGAGAGTTGGAAGGTAATCTTAAAGGTCATCTAGTCCAACTACTCATTTTACAATGAGGAAACTGAGATCCAGGAATGTTAAGTGACTTGATGTCTTATAGTTAGTAAACAGCTGTTAGAATTTGAACTCAGGTCGTCTGACTCCAATTTCAGTGCCATAGTAACATGGCCCCTTTAAATGTTCTGAAGTGCCTATGCACTTATAATTTTTATGAAAGAGCTTTGTGCTTTGTGTTCTCATGTCTGCATTGGATTAGGCAACCTCTAAGGTCTCATCCTATTCTGAGATTATAGGATTCCACAATCCTAAACAATTCATTCATGGTCACTTAGTTAGTTGTTACCAGATCTAGCATTAGAATCCAGGCCTTCTATTCCTCAGCCCCACATAGTTCCTGAATCATCACATTTAACCAGTGCATACTGACAATATGCTCTGACTTGACATTCAGTGTGTTACTTAATATCTCTGACATATGCTTCCAGAAATGGAAACATCCTGAATAAAATATATGTATGAGTATAGAGAGGATTTAGGGAAAATGTGATTGCTGTCATCAAGTATTTGAAGGGCTATCACAGAGAAGAATTTGACTTGTTCTACTTGGTTCCAAATGGCAGAGATAGAAACTATAGGAGGAAGGTATAAACAGGCAAGTTCCAGCGAATATAAAGGAAAATCTCCTAATAACTGATCAAAAGTAGAAGGAGTTCCCTCAAGAGGCAGTGTTGTAAGTATCTTGGAAGGTCTCAAAGTCAATGTTGTCAAGGATACCACAAAGAGGATTAATTCTTCAGGTAAAGTTTGGACTCAGTGGCTTCTGTGTTTCTTTTTTAAAATTTTTATTCATTTTATTTTCAATTTATGGAATTAAAAAAGCATTTCCACAATATAGTATAATATAGGATAATAAAAACTATAGCACAATATAGTATAATAAAAACTGATTTTTTTGTACATTTGCACATATGATTTGCACATTAAACTGCAAATCTATTGTGTACAACATGCTATTTCTTTTAAATATGTCTACCATTAGATACAAATAAGTATATATATATATAGAGAGAGAGAGATGTATGTATATACATATGTCTATACACATATATGTAGATACATATGTGTGTATATGTATATCTACATATCATACATATGTGTATATGTGTAAATTATTCTATACATACTTCTATTGATTCTTTCTCTGGGTGCAGATAGTTTCTTCATATGTCCTTTGTAGTTAATTTGGGCATTTATAATAGTCAAAATAACTTACTCATTTAAAGTTGTTCTTCAAACAATATTGCTATTACTATATACAATGTTCTCTTGGTTCTGCTCATTTTGCTCTTCATGCAAGTCTACCCATGTTTTTCTAAGATCATCGAGCTCATCATTTCTTATAGCACAGTAGTAGTCCATCACAGTCATGTACCACAACTTGTTCAGTCATTCCTCAATTGATGCGCATCCCCACAATTTCTAGTTCTTCGCTACTCTAAGATTCTTTGATATGTCCATCTTAATTTCTTCTT
This sequence comes from Vombatus ursinus, assembly GCF_900497805.2. Lineage (NCBI taxonomy): Eukaryota > Metazoa > Chordata > Mammalia > Diprotodontia > Vombatidae > Vombatus > Vombatus ursinus. The sequence goes on from NW_020940358.1 coordinate 11,626,664, forward strand.
AGCTATTCATGTAAAAATTTCATGTAAGCACCTACATTAGGCAAAACCCCTCTGTTAGCCATGTTCTAGTTATTAGCCATATTTAAAAGTAATAACACTTGATTTCTTTGTAAATGAATGAATGAATGAAAAAAATATTTAATGCTTACTCTGTGCCAAGCATAGTGCTAAGAGCTGGGTGTACAATAGAAATGCAACCTTTTCCAAAGGTTATCATGTTCTTTTTTTTAGGTTATCACGTTCTAATTGGAAGAAAGGACACATAAAGGAAAGGGGGATGGCAAGACCTAGATGTCCTTAGGGTACATTGTCAGGACAAATGATAGTGCCTGGAGATCTAGAGATTAAACATTTTATGATCAGACTTAATAATAATTATGATCAGCATTCCTGAGCAAAAATGCCTTCCAGTCCTCCTAGTAAAGTTCATCAGTACAAGTGGGGGTAGATCTGGTACTAGCTGAATAATCAGACCCAAAGGATGGTGACTGATAAATTGATATCAACTTGGCAAGATGTCTCCAGCAAAGTATCAATGAGTTATTTCCTTGACCCTGTTTTACCCAAAACTTTTATAGATGACTTGAAATGAGGTTTACCAAATTTTCAGATGGCATGAAATTGCGAGGACCATACTGTATGGCAGAATCAGAAGGCAAAATAATCAGGACAGAAACAAAAGACCACATCTAATAAGGTGTAATGTATTATAGATGAGTAGTAAGCAAAAGGATTATTAATCTAGGGCTAGAAGGGATTTTAGAGGCTATCTGACACAAACCCATAATTTTATAGTTGAGGAAATTGAAGCTGAAAGAGGTTAAGCTACTTGTCATTAGTCACATATGCAGTACATAACAACATCATGTTATAGAACACTAGATCTGAGTTAGAAGATGGAAATTTGAATCCTTCCCTGGACATTTACTAGGTGTGTGACCCTGGACATGTCATTTAACCCCATTCAGTCTCAGTTTCCTCATCTGTAAAATGAAGGTAATAGTAGCCCCCATGTCATAGAGCTGTTTTAAAGATCAAATTAAAGAATACATTTGAAATGTTTTGTAAATGTTAATGTACCATATAAATATTATTTATTATTATCATTTCCTCCATACTATGTGGCCTCAAACTTTATACATAGAAGATTACATGTGTACAAACAACAAATCAGCTATAAGAGCAAGAGAAATTCCATCAAACAATAATTGTTCATGTGAAAATAAAAATGGGGTGGGAGTGGTGGAAAGGGATGGATTGGTATATTTTAAGCTCCATTTGAATTAGTAGAGCAAAAAGATAGTCCCAGAAATTAATTGTGTCTTAGGCTACCTTCAAAGAAGCATAGTATCCAGAACAAGGATGGTGATAGTCTCACTGCTTTCCTTGGTCAAAGCACTTCAGGAACATGGAGTGTTCAGTTATCAATAATACATTTTATGAAGAATGTCAAGAAGTAGGAGTGTATCCAATAAAGAGTGGTCAAGGGAATAACCATGATATCAGTTGAAGGAACTTAGGAATGATTAGGTTGATGAGATTACTTAGAGGCAGCAGAATAGCTATCTTCATATCTTTGAAGGGTTTTCATGTGGAAGGGCGTATTAGACTTGTTCTAATTGGCCACCAGAGTACAGATGTAAACCCAATATTTGAACATTGGAGAGAGACGAATTTTGACTCAATAAATGGGCAAAGAATGCCTAACAATTGGACTGAATACCACTATAGTAGTAACTTAATAAATGTTCATTGATTGGTGTTCTAGCTTTCCAAAGTGGTATAGACTTCAAGACAAAGAGAGATTATCTCTTTTTGCCTGTTTCAATTTTGGTTAGCTCTATAGGTCCATTCCATCTCTACAATTCTATTTTTTTTTTTATTTTTTGTTACCACTGCCTCAGTTTACCTCTTATTCTAAAGACTGACCTTTCATTTGTCTAGGCAAATTTTTAGCTGAAGAGTTTTCCTAATTACATTTTGTTTGAGTTATAATCGTGAGCTCAAAGCAGGTTATCACATGTATATTTCAACTCTCACCTTGCTCCTTTCTTGCTCTGACATCCAGTATCTCTTATGAATGCCTTGCAGGTATTTGAGCTCAAATTATCTAGGTTACTGCAGTCTTCAGTTCCAGAGAATTTGAGCTGCAGCTTTGAAAGTGGAATGTGTGTCAGCATTTCTTAAGGTATGAACATCAGTGCTGTTTGTATTGAACAGGACTGAGTGTTGGGTGAGTTTTAACTAAGATCAGGCAAAACCTCTCATGTCTGAACCTCCTCAAATTCGTTACATGCTCTGCTGGGTCACAGCTTGCATTGAGCTCCTGCTGGATGTGAGTTATTAAGTTCCCATTGTTCTAGCCTCCCACTAGCTGACACAAAGCAAACTAATACTGCTTGTCTCAACCAAGCACCTTTCATTGATCACTAAAAAATCTCCTCAGAAAGTGTCATTGTGCATTTTCCTGTATGCTTGCACCCATTATTTTGACCCAAAGAAGAGGCTGTGGTGAATTCCTGCTTCAGAAACAGTTTAATGATCAAATTTTTCTCACTTTCTAAAAAGCATCATTTTGCAAAATGCTTTCAAAATCAATAGAAAGTAGTAGAAGAGATATTCTGGCTGGAGAGATCAGAAAGAAGTACATAGGAAATGATAGCATCTGAGCTGGTACTTGAGGGAAGAGGAGGATTTGAACAGGCAGAGATATAAAAGAAACCCACTCCCAGTATTGGGGATGACTTCAGCAGTTTTTAGTAACCTACAGTGCCATCGAGTTCATTGACCCTTTATCCAAGTGAAAATAACTGAGTTCAAACCACACCCAAGATTCTCTATCTGTATGACCTTGAAAAAAATAAGTCCTCTCTCTGAGCCTCAGTTTATTTGTCAATAGAGTAATGATCATTATAATAGGACCACCTAACTTATGGGGTTGTTGAAAAGGAAAAAAAACTGTAAATTTAAGGTAAAATAAAAACGTGAGAATTATTTCCTTTCAGAAAAAAGTCATTGGATTAAGAAGTCTGTGCAAAAAGAAACATAGATTTTGATAGCAATGCAAATAGATGATGTGAAATTTTGGTTTGATGCCATTGGAGTAATGAAAGACAGAGCACTGGCCTTTTATTATGGATACCTGTTTGTGGTATTGGCTTCACCATTTTGTGTGTGACCTTGGATTGTCACATCCTCTATGAGCTTTAGCTTCCTCATCTGCAAAATGGAGATAACATCTGTCTTATCAGCATCACAGAGTTTGGGAGGGTTGTTATTTTTGGGGGAAGGGTTGGTGAGAATTAAATGAAATAATGTATAAAATATTGTAATTCTAAAGTATGATAAAAATGTAAGTTTTTTTTCCCTCAGTGTTATTCTTAAGAGAAGGTAAAAATACGTGAGAAAGTGGGAAGAGGAGGCAACTCGTTCCAGTATGATTGGGTGTTCCTTGCTTTATTATAGGTGTACATGAATTAAATCTTCAAGTCCTAATTTTCCATGGACTTACATGATCATTTGAAGGTTATTTTACCTTTATTTTTTAATTGTTCATCAATATTTGCACCTATAATTTACCTTTCTATTCCCTTTGGCAAGTAGTTCATTAATCCATAAGTAACAATCAATAGCATTAAAAGTGTTTGTCATTTGAAGAAACTCTATATTAAGCCCTTGAGTAATAACTACTGCTACCTTCAAGCTCTGTTTTAAGTTAGATTTCTAAATATTGGATTTTTTTTCTAAAAGAGGGTCACATCTATAATCTACACAATCTTAGAAAATAATCATCTACTAAACCAAGAGCTTTGATGGGAAAGAGGAAACAAAGAATTTACATGGAGAAGAAGTAGCATATTCAGGAGGAAATAAAATTGGAAGTAGAGTCAAAAGACCTGAGTTCAAGAAGCTGGACAACCACTTGTCAGGGTACATTATAGTGCGGATTGCTTCATGTAGCAGTTATGCCAGATGGTCTCAAAGGTCCCATCCAACTCTCAAATTCTATTATTCTGTGACCTTAAGGAAGTCACAACTTCTCTGTGGTTTCTGAATTTATTTGAGTACTGAAGTATCTGACCTCTCTCATCCTTTCCACCTAAGATTCTATTCTCCTAAGTCATTGGAAGTTGAGAAAGGAATAATAGATAGATGTTATCTATATTTTTATGAAAGATAATGAGCTGCTTTAAAAGCAAAGTAGCCTAGGATCTGGGCATGAATTCAAAGAATACATATGTGTATATGTATATATGTATTATGTGTGTGTACATACACATACACACACAAATATAAAGAGGGGAAAATTCTACCTTTTGACACCTCTGTGCACTAAATGTGAAGCTCAGAGCCATTTTGATTTAAATTTTTCTTATTAGTAATTTGGCACAATCTTTTATAAGTTTGTTAATAATGTGCAATTCTTTTGAAAACTGATTATTCATATCTTTTTGCTGCTTATCTAATGAGCAATATCTCTTTGTTATGTGTGTGTGTGGTAGTTATATATATGTGTGTATGTATATATGTATATATATGTACACATGTACATATATGCATGTATATGTACCTATATATTGGGTAAAAAGTCTTTATCAGAGATATTTGAAGCAAAGGTTTTTTCCCCAATCAATTGCAACCCTTCTCTTCTTACTTGCATTAATTTTGCTCATAGAAAAGCTTTTCAGTTTCATATGATCAAAATTATTTATTTTATTTTTTATGATTAAAAAAATGGAAATTATGTGGATGCCTATAAGCTGTGTAATGATGAAAGAAATTATGGCACATGGACCTATTGTAATATTACTCAACCATAAGAATATGAAGAAAGTAGAACAGGGATGTTAATTTGAGGTTTTCTAAGTCAGTATGTGGCCCTCAAGGATCTGTTTCTATTTGAGTTTGACACCACTGATGAAGAGTAACTGCTGTATGTCTCTATGTCCCATTGTTCCACAACTTAATTTGTGGTGACCAACAGAAATAGATTGTTGAGGGTTTTTTTTTCTAAAATAGTGTGTGCTCCTGATGCAGAGTAGCATAATACTTAAGAACTTCAAATAAATGCATTTTTCTGTAAAAAAAAAAATTAAAAATAAAAGAATACAGAGCAGCACAAGAAGACTTACATGAACTAATGCAAAATAAAATAAGCAGAAGCAGAAAAAAATGACGGTTGTTAAAATAATGTAAATAAAAAGAAAAAAAATGAGAAGAAAATTTACTCAATGACATGAAATTATAACAACCAAGTTTGATTTGAAGAAGGTATATGAGAATTTGTCTTTCTTGAAGAACTGGGGGGATATGAAGATGGAGTAGAGTGTATATCATTCCAGATTTGGTTAATGTGTTGATTGGCTTTGCTAAATCACATTTTTCCTCCTTTTTTTGTTCTTTGTTATAAAGAACAGATCTCTATGTGGAAGAAGAGGGAAAGGAGAGTGACAGAAAGAAAATATATCAATCAAAATTTTAAAATAATAATAATAAAGATTCAGGGAAAACAGGAAAATCCTCTTAGACATTAGAGTAATTCAAAAGTGCAATAAAAATAAGGTAATGGGGTCTCCCCTTATTCAAGGTCTTCAGACAAATGCAGATAACTACTTGTCTGGCACATTGTAGCAGGGATTCTTGTTCAGGTACAGATGATACTAGAAGACTACTGAGGTCCCTACAATGACCACTGACACAGAATAGTAAGAGATCAATCATTGTTGTATCCTTTTTTTTTTTTTTGCCAAAAGCACCGGTACTGTTGACTCAAATCTAATCAGTCTAATTCTTCACTATGGATTAGAGGACTGAATAGTATAATTCTGTATAGAATAGCACGGAGGGAGTAGCAAAATTTGGTTTCCTGGACCTTCCTTATGGGACAGTTAAATGGCACAGTGGATAGAGTACAGGGCTTGGAATCAGGAAGACTCATCTTCATGAGTTCAAATCTGGCCTCAAACACTCATTAACAGTCTGACCTTTGACAAGTCAATTAACCCTGTTTGCCTCAGTTTCCCATTGCAAAATGAACTGGAGAAGGACATGAAAAACCAATTCAGTATCTTTGCCAAGAAAACCCCAAATATAGTCTTGAAGAATCAGACATGACTGAAATAACTCCGCAACAACAAACAACTTTCCTTGTGGCAAAAATAATTAGTAAGATGATTTCTGGAGGCAAATTGACAAAGCTTTCTGTAACACTGAAAAGGGCAGACAAGATAATAGCTCTTTATCTCCATATTATTTGCATACAAGTGCCATTTCAATGGTTTGAAATAGAAATGTACAGTCTCTATCCCTTGGAAACAACATGCAGTAGTACTTTGGGCTCCCTACAATATCAGGGCTGAGGAAGACATAGTTACCTCAAACCTGGACAAATACTAATGGCCAAATGCAGTCAGGGGTCCCCAACAAATCAATAGCAACCACCTGGTAAATCTTGAGGTTCTACATGGTCATTTCCTAGCCAGTTGTCATCATCTGGTCACTCTCCTCAGCTCATAGCCACATTTAGCAGTCTTCTTTCCTCCCCATCCCATCTCACCTTATCAGCAACCTTGGAAGAAATCAAGAGTGTTTTATCACTAAGAAATAGCTAAGAAGCCCTGAAAAATAATATGAAAATGGTGATATTCTCAGGACAAATCAGTGAGGCTTCCCTCTTTTAGATAAAAGTAAATAATAAAAGTAAATAGGCAGCTATGAGTAGAGCCAGTCAGGAGTCAGAAAAACTTAAGTTCAAGGTCTGCTTCTGATACATATATGCTATGTGATCCTGAACAAGTCACCTAACCTCTAGGTTCCCCAAGCAGCTCTCCAAGATTGTACAGCAGAACAGTTACTGATCTATACTGTCAGAGAAAGTTTCCTCATGGGAATTTCCATACAACAATAAAATCACAGGTTCTGGATCAGAAAAAAAAAGTGACTTCCAAGACTTTTCATGATTCCAAGGAATGATCAATTTGTGATGCTTGTTTTGAAGGTGTAATATGTTCACCTAATGAAAAGGGATTGAAGAGGCAAAGGAGGAAAAGAAGATTTTTTTTTCTGGTTTCCATATATCTGTCCCAGAATAAATAAGACAGAGTTAAGTAATGAAAACTTTTGTCTTGGTCTAGAAAGATGTCATTATACAAGAATAATTCATAGCTCAGAACTGTCATTCTTATTTATGTAGAACTCAACTGGCCAGTCTCATGAAACAAGACTTCATATAGATCTTGATTCATCTTACTTATATTTCTGAAATTCTAAGGGTTATCAATTTTTACCCATTTGACAAGGGCTATTATTGCCTAGAGTATTTTTAGCTGGGCAGAAATACTGCTCTACTCTTTATGTCCAAAGGTTTGGGGAAAGTGATATGCTTTACTTTATCCTAAAATGTTGACTCAATTTTTATCATAACCCCAGGGTCATCTCCACTTGATTACAAATAATTGTAAATTATCCCCCCATGGAAAAACCAAGTTATCCTCTGTCTTCAAGACATGGGAATGACAATATGCTTCTACTTTATGAGAAAGAATGGATACTCTGAGGAATTTTCATTAGCCTGTATATGATACTAGGGAATTATTAGGTAAGTGGAGAATTATTCTCAGAATAGCACTTAAAGTAATACATCTGTTTCATTTTAAATTTAAGACTTTGTTATCATGAGAAAGAAGCTTCAGCTCATAGAGACCTCTCTTACTCTAAGATGCAGTTAAGGCACCATCTTTTATGAAACCTTTCCTGTAATTCTTAACTGTTAGTGCCCCCTCCCTACCCCACCTCCAAAGCTATCTTGCACTTAACTACTTTATTTGTAGAGCTACATATACATGGGCGACTAGGTGATGCAGTGTATAGAGTGCCAGACCTGGAATCAGGAAGACCTGAATTGAAATCTAGCCTTGGACACTTCTTGCTAGCTGTGTAACCCTGGGCAAGTCACTTATACCTGTTGGCCTCAGTTTCCTCATCTGCAAAATGAGCTAAAGAAGAAAATGGCAAATCACCTCAGAATCTTTGCCAAGAAAATCCCAAATAGAGTCACAAAGAGTTGGGCATGACTGAACAACTGAATAACAACGGAAACACATATATACATATATGTAAACATATATGTGTATGTACATATGTGTATACACACTCTTTCTACTTTTTCTGCATATAGATTTGTATTCACTTTTCTTCCCCATTACACTATAAACTCATTGAGAGTATGAATTGTTTTCTTCTTTGTACTTATATGCCCAGTGCCTGACACAGTGTCTAATAGATACTTAATAAATATTAATTGACTGGTTAATTGATTGATATAATATTGTGGGACATTTGAATCCAAGAAGCTAACTGAAAGCTTAGTACCAAGGCAAAGAGATGACAGGACCCAGAAAGCTAACTCAATGTACACAATGATTTTGATCAGTCTTTCCCAGCTTCCCTCACTCCTCCTCCCCTGCCTCCAAAAAAGTTGAGAGAATGGTCACCTGCCCTCAGGGGTTCAGGGGAATTCATGAAAGTGGAGCTCATTCTTTGAGATTCTGCATGAAAGCTGCCCAGGAAACTGCACTTTCCACTCCTCCCTTGCCTGAGAGTCTTTTATCTCCCCCAGATGTTTTGGAGGTTGGGTCTTATGCCTCTGGAGAACTTCAAGAATGAATGGCTAACTCAGCTTCCATTAATGTATTTTCCATTAATTCTAGTAACTTCTTAGCTTGTCCTTGGTTCTTCGATTGTTTAATGAACAGCTACTTCCAACACCCTTACTTCAAAAGGGAAATGGACTTTCCATTGCTATACAAAGTCTCTGGGTTTCTCAACCTTATTTATTTGCCTTATTTTTTTTCTTTTTCAAGCATGGGAGAGGGAAGGAGGCAAAATATATTAAAACAGATGGCTACTTGGTCTATATACCAAATCATCAGCCTCATAAAGTTATAGATGCAGAGCATGTTAGTGCTGGAAAGGACCTTAGAAACAACCTAATCCAAATCTTTTATTTTCTATTTAAGAAGACTGGGGCCCTGAAATTATAAATAATTATCAAAGATCAAGAAGTCAACTTAGTAGCACAATGCAAATTAAAACTGTTGAGTCAAAGAAATGTTTTCAGTTTGTGCTTCATATCCCCAATGCCTAGCATACTGTCTTACAAATAATAATGCTTAAATATTTGTTTGTATTAGACTGGATTCTGTTCCTGGGCTCATACGCAAATAGCTTGGTAGGATATATATGGTTCAGTCAATCTACAAATTGGTGAGCATTTATTAAATGCCTCCTCTATGCCAAGCATTGAGGATTTAAAGACAAAAGTGAAATACTTCTTGCTCTCTAAGAGCTTATGTTCTAAAACAACATGTTCTAAAAACAACGTATATATATACGAATAAGGTCTGACTTGTACAGAGAACTCCCGGGGGAAGGAAATTCTTTCCACCACTGTTGATTGGCCTGTCCTCTGCAACTTATACTCCTAAAGAGTTGCTAAGAACAGTGATGTCAGATGGGGCTACTAACCCATACATAAAGATCCCTCCTGGCCACATATTTACTTAAAAAACCATACATTAACATTATCTATATTCTATTGTATTTTATTCATTTTATTAAATGTTTCCAAATTACATTTTAATCTGGTGCAGGCCACTAGGGAATTTTGCAGGTGTTGAATACCTCTGGCCTAAGTTACTGAGAGGTTAAGCAGTGACTTGCTCAGGGTAACACAGCCAGGCTATGTCAGAAGCAAGATTTGACCCCAGGTTTTCTTGTCTCCCAGACTGATTTCCTATCCTATATGTCATGATTCCTTTCTAATAGTTACTTGTATAGGTATACACCAGTCACATACAATGCAGAATCAAGGTAACCTTGGACAATGAGACATTAGCACTAGGTTAAAAGTAGTAGAGTGGGGTTTACTGCTTAGCTTTTGAAATCCCAGGGTCATCTTCATGCCATGATGGGGCATCAGAGGAAGACTTTGGTGGAGCATCAACCCCATAGCATGCAAGCTATTAAATAGTACAACAGGATCCCTCACAACAGTAAGTGGGTAATCACTCCTTCAAGAGAAGAGCAGGTCAAACTCCATTATGATAAGTACCCTTCCAGCAAAAATCCCTGGGCAAGAACTTATATAAGCCTCAGTCAAAGAGACTTAATTCTAACAATATTTGATGTGACACAATCTGATCACTGCCCAAGAATGTGAACAGATGCTTATAGTTTCTTAGAACCTTTGCTGCTGTGGGTAGATATTGTCAATGTCAGGTACTGGGTCAGGAGTCAGACCAGAAGAATCCGTCATATGTCAAGTAACAGCAACAGAACTGAACAAGCAGTGGGATAAGCAAGGTGCAGACATTAGGAGTCAAGGTAGGTCATGTGTCAGCAACGGAGTGGACAAGCAAGGAACAGGGGAACAGACTAGTCTGAAGGCTAAGGTCAGTGTTCAAGGGGCCAGGGCATCTAAAGGATGAAACAAAAGTGAAAAAGAACAAGGAGACTTGCTTATGGAAGTAGTTTTATGACTCTATTTGGGTGTTTGAATATGGCTTGTGAAGGGCAGAGAATAATCCCAGAAGAGCTGTTCTAAGTCCTGGATGAAGCTAGTTGAAACTTGAAGGCAGAAGTGGAGAGCAAAGGAATGAATGAAAGGAATATAAAAGCATTTATTAAGTGTTTGTTACATGCCAAGCACTGTGCTTAAGCACTAGAGATACAAACAGAAAAAAAAATTAGACAGTTCTTGCTTTCAAGGAGCCACCCACACTAATTGTGGGAGACAGCACATAAAAGAAAGTTTAGCTGTAGAGGAGATGGTAAGGCCCAGAAATGCTAACAGTGCCTTGATGAGGTAGATGCCAGGGCCCAGAGGTCCTCTGGTTACTTTTGTAATTAGGATGAAAGTGCCAGGGTACTATACAGCATAGAGGCAAGGCAGCTAGTAAGGCCAGGAAGATCTTAAGAGACAGTTTCATGTCACAAGGTAAAACTTGGTGGTCCTCTATATCCTCAGAAAAAATGGAGTTGTTGACTTCCCTCTCATTCCAAGTCTGTGAGCCATCTAGCAGCCCAGTCAAGAGGAAAGGCAAGGAAATAGGGAACCCTGGTGGTGGTGTTTATTTTTCCTGACTATCCCAGGTGGGTTCTGAGATATCCAGGCTGCAAGAGGAAAGAAGACAATGGCAGTAGGGTACCCTGGTAATGGTGTCTCTTTCTACTACCCATCCCGCACAGATGAGTTCTAGGTTGGCCTGGAGCCAAGGGAGGGATCAAGAAAGGAAGGCAAGGGAGGGAAAGTAAGGAGGCTAAGAAGCAGTTCCTGATAATGTCATTCTGATAGACATAATTACATGCCATGTAGATGGTGTAGCAGTATGCTAGAGCTTCCCTTGGTACCAAGCTTCAAGACAATGTGGCATCCAAAATGTCATTATAATTAAGTGCAGGCCTTCTTCCTTTAGACTATAATAGTTTCCCAATTGGCTTCCCTGACCCATGTCTCTCCCCTCCGCGATCGTTTTTACACACAGATCCCGAAACAATATTTCTAAAAGCATGGGTCTCATCATGCCACTCCCCTGCTCGATAAACTCCAGTGGTTCCTAATTTTATCTGTATGGTTTAAGTAAAAATTCTTCTATTTGGCATTTAAAGCCTTCTATGGCCTAGTTTCAACCTACCCTTCCAACTTTATTATGCATAGTTTCCCTTAACACATACAATTGGTGCAATCAAACTAACCTTCTGGTTCTTCCTCACACACAAAATTCTATCTCTTGTCTTCATGCCTCTTCACACCAGGCTTTCCCCCATGCCTGGATTGCACTTCCTCTTCCCCTTTGTCTCTTAGAATCTCTGATTTCCTTCAAAGCTTAGCTCCTCCTTGATGAGGACTTTACTTCTCCTGCTGCTGCCAATGCCTCACCCCCAAAATATTTTTGTATATACCTATTTAGCCACCATGTGGTGCCGTGGTGCTATTCTGGTGGTATGCATGATTGTCAGGGCCATCACTCTCGTGTGATTGGAGCTTCTCTTCCCTAGCAACTCCTTCAGTTCCTCCCCTCTAGAGGACTGGTTTTCCTTTCAAATAGGGCCACAGTGAGAAACAGTGGTAAGAAAAATTACTTTCCTTCCTCCAGATGACTGCCAGCTAGTAACAGCTTTCTCCAGCCAAGTTGCTGACTCTGCTTAGAAAGGTTCCAGAATGTATCTTCTCTCTACTTTGGAAAGTTATAAAAACATGAATCAATAATTCTATATCTACAGCTCAGCCCCCAGCCAGGAAACTACCCTAGCAAAATAGATTATAGTTATAAAATCCATTTTTCTTACCTCCTATATATGTTCCTCTCTTATCTCTCTCTATCTGCTCCATTTGCACAGTGGCTCACATGGGTTATCAATGCAGTGTTTAACTACATTTATCATATTAATTGACTTTTTTAAAAAATCAAGTAAGCAAAAAGGTAAATGAACTCTTAAGGAAGGAGATACATTTTAGGGAATGTAAAAAGAAAATGGAAGAAGAAAAAAATAAAGGAATCACCACTTGTGGATCTACAGTCCCAAGGAGATTTTTATCAACAAATTTCATACCAATAGTTATCATCCACAATCCTCAAACACTGCTCTAGTACTGCAGGCCAGCATCAGGACCTCTTTTTGGCATTATACCATTCCCAGCTCCTACATTCTGCACCTTTGGTATGGGTGCTAGTCAAGGTGGCTCTCTAGCTCTCTTCTCCACCTCTTGGTCCTCAGACCAAGCTGCTCAGAAGAGCAGTTTTTGCTCCTCCAAAATCCCTTAGAATGAAAGGAGATAACTTCTCAAAATTTCCTTGTCACGGGGTCAGAACAGCTACCTGGGAATCAAGACCAGAAACACTTGGTGATCTCTGTACTAACCAGCAAGTATTTACCCCCAACATTCTGACAATTTTAAGGACCACTCCATTACATATATATGTATGTAATAGGCAGGAGGAAAGAGGAGAGAGGCTGGTGCACCTATACAGCGTGTTTGAGTGGTACAGTCCCCTTTGAGTCATGTGCATACATTCTGTAATTGGTTCTGTTACATTAAACATATGATGAAAAGTAGCCTTTTTGTTGACCTCGCAGCCAGGACTGGGATGCATTTAAAAGGTACTAACCAAAGCACAGCTAGGTTGCACAGTGGTTAGAGTGCCAGGCCTGGAGGCAGGAAGACTTATCTTCCTGAGTTCAAATCTGGTCTCAGACACTTACTAGCCATGTGACCCTGGGCAAGTCACTTAACCCTGTTTGCCTCAGTTATTCATCTGTAAAATGATCTGGAGAAAGAAAAGGCAAACTACTCCAGTATCTTTGCAAGAAAACTCCAAACAGGGTCACAAAGAGTCAGACACAACTGAAACAACCCAACAACAACAACAACCCAGATAAAGTG
>NW_020940358.1:11640117-11710885 GCF_900497805.2 Vombatus ursinus
AGCTAATTTAACTTTGAGCCCATTTTTCTCAGAGACTGAGGTCATTTAAGGGAGACTATAATTCTAGGTGTGTGTGTGCTGGGATGAGGAGAGGGGAGGGGAGAGAGGGAGTACCAATACTTCTATTCTTGCTCTTATGATCAGTAAATATCCCTTTGCAAAAGCTAATTGATGTTAATTGACTAGATGCAATTGGTAGTTAATACTAAGTGACATAGTAAATAGAGTGCTGAGCTCTGAGTCAGGAAAACCTGAATTCAAATCCAGCTTAAGAAACATCCTAGCTGTGCAACCTTGGGCAAATCACTTAATATCTGTTTGCCTATAGATCAGTGATCCATTGGAGAAGGAAATGGCAAACCATTCCAGTACCTTTGCCAAGAAAAGCCCATGGACTCAATACCTAAGTTCAAATTCAGCCCCAGACACCTGCTAGCTGTGTGACCCTGGGCAAGTCACTTAACCCTGTTCACCTCAGTTTCCTCATCTGTAAAATGAGCTGGAGAAGAAAATGGGATCATGGTGTTGAGGTTTTGGGGTGTTGGGACCATGAAACATAAAGAACAAGAAATGCAGGTCCTGCCTGAATGAATTCAACCCAAGCCTTCTTTCAACCAAAGACAAGGTTTATTAAAAATCCGCCATATTGGCCATATTCTTAAGGAATCTAAACATTTGTGATGCCCGTATTGACAAGCTGGCTAGAGTGTCCCAGCCATTGGCCATATTTTAAAGAATCCAAGCATTGGCTAGATTTTAAGAATCTGAGCCCTTGGTAGACTCTTAAGAATCTGAGCATTTGTATCTCTAATGCAAGTGGGCCATATTTTAAAGAATCTGAGCACCTTAATGGAGGCCAGATGGACCTTACATATAGAAAGACTGTGAGAGTGACCAAGTAGTTTGGGGTGACTGTGAAGAGGGGTCTGGGAGAATGGGTATCTTAATGGGAGCAGACAGTAGGCTGGGGTGACAGGAGGAGGGGTCTAGGGAGGCTCTTGATGGGAGTGCCAGGGAAGTAAAATGAGGTCTAGACAGGATCAAGGATGGGAAGAGGCTGAAGGCCATCTGGAGGTAACAGAGAATTGGGAGATTGAGTCTAGGTGACAATGACAGGCCAATTGATAGGATTGTAGCCTAGGGCAAAAGCTAGAGACTTCCTTGACCAAGTGGGAGAGTTGCAGGAGAGTCCAAGGTGAGTTTTCTAGGGCCCATAGACAAATGGAACCCAAATTCTTTTTGGGGTAAGGGGCAAAGGTCTTGTCTTGGGCCTGTACCCCATCAATGAGGTCATCAAGAGTTGGACACAACTGAATGACTGAACAACAGCAAATGGAGAAAGCACTCTGGAATAGGGGCTCAAGCCAAGAGCATTAGAAAAAATCCAACCCACTACTTATCTCTTAGAACAACTCCTAGAAACCTGAAAGGGAGATACAGGGGACCTCTCTATGGTAAGGGGAGTTAAGAGTCTGGCTACATGTACACATGCTTTCTTCCTCTATAAAATATAAGCTTTTTAAGGGCAGGGATTGTTTCATATACCTCTTTGTCTCCCTAGGTCCTAATACAGTGCCTGGCATATAGGAGGCACTAAATAAATGCTGATTGGTTGAGTGATTGAAGTTCTTCTGGTACTGGGAATAGTGCCCTGAGATCTCTGGTGGATAGGTTCTGAGGCAAAATCTTGTTATACTAAACGCTTTTGCCCAAGTATATGACAGAGTATGCTCCAGTCTATTTCTAAGGCATGCAGAGACTCAGCCTGATGTGTATTCTCTAAGCAGTTGGGTAGCAGTCTGAGCAGATGGCATCTCAAACCCTCAGAACATCTGAACTATAGCTACCTCTAGAGTACAGAAAATTATCGAAGGATTTAGACCTAATGATGGAGTCACTGAGGCACAAAAAGTTAAACTGTCCAAGGTCACTTGGCATAAGTGGTAGAGTCAGAATTAGAATCCAGGTCCTTAAAATCCAAATCCAATGTTGTTTCTACCCTACCCTCACTATAACTACATTAGTGGGAAGTGAGAAAAATCCAGGAATCATTCGCTAATTCATGTAAAGTGCTGTTAGATGAGGAAACTTGGGTAATCTCAAAGCTCTGCCCTAAGTGATCCTTCCTCCAGCCCTTATCTCTCAATTTCTTAACTTGTGCCTCATATCAATATACATCTTCTACTCTTTTATACTAGAATATGCCCAGTGCATAATTCTCAGCTGGACTCTGGACTTTTACCTTGAAGAAAGGGAGAGCAAAGAAAAAGGGGCATGGAACTGAACCCCTCCCAACATTGCTAAGGTAGAACTTCTCTGCTGAAATCCAGAAGTCATCCCTTAGCAGAAATACAGGGTGTCCCAAAAGTTTTAGTGCAGTTTTAAGTTTTATTAAATGAACAGGTAGGTATTGCAATGGGGAATACCTCAGTTCAAATTCGGCCACAGATACACGCTAGCTGTGTGACCCTAGGCAAGTCACTTAACCCTGCTTACCTCCGTTTCCTCATCTGTAAAATGAACTGGACAAAGAAATGGCAAACCACTCCAGTATCTTTGCCAAGAAAACCCCAAATGGGGTCACAAAGAGTCAGACCTGACTGAAACAACCCAACAACAACAACAACAACAACAACTATTAAATAATTTAATAATTATTAAAGTTTTAAACTGCACTAAGACTTTTAGGACACCCTGTATTCTACCTAATGTACAACTCTACATCAGACCCTCAGTCTTTGCATCAAAAGCTCAAAATAAAATTTCTAGACTTAATCTATCTGCCTTAGAAGGAGAAAGACCATAAGCCAAGATAACAAACCTTGGGATTTTCTCCAAAGTTGCAAGTTGTCCACTTTCCCCATTCTTAAAACTTGGGAAAGGGATAAGGGCTCAATTTTCTTGTAAATGTCTTATTTATCTCTGCAGCCTTGCTGCCTGGCTTGGCTTAGGAAAAGTTTTCCTGATTTACTTTGCTACAAAGTTTAAATTCTCCCATTGAAGAATCAATAAGGAAATAGTTTCCTGGGACTCATTTGTCAATCAGTCAGTAACTTCTGAGGCATGTACATCGAACTCCCTGTCACCCCAACCCCTGCCACCACCCCACCACCCAGGACTATGGGGAAGAACTGTTGAGGAAAAGTCGAATCCTAAAGGTCATTTGCATGCAGAATTCATTTTTTATTTAATGGATGTTCCCAAGACTGAGAGGGGACTGGAGTTGCTTTTGAATGACATGTTTTTCTTTGTCTTCTGCTGTGTACTAACACATTCAGTAACTAATCAATACTCTAGTTCTGAAGCTCTTTTAACTTTACCCCTCTCTATTCCCAAAAGATTTTTTTTTAAATTGGTAGCCTTTTTGTTTCTTAACTGGTCTCCCTGCCTCCATTCTCTATCCTCTCCAATTCATCATTCATCCCACTGACAGATCAATATTCCTAAGATACTGCCATCATCCTGTCACACCCCTTCACGAAGGGCTTTTACAGCTACCCATCGAATAAAGTCAAAATTTATAAAACTGGGATGGGCCTTAGTGCTCATTTAGTCCAATGCTCTAGTTTTACAGATAAGAAAAATGAAACCCAGAATGTGAGCAATTTGCCCAAGGTTCCCTAATTAGTAGGTGGAAGAGCCAGTACTTGAACCAGGTCATCTGATTCTAGAACCTTTTTAATTTACAGGATCATTCTGTTTCCATATGAAGAAGTATAGTTGGTATTGGTGAAGGACTAATTGGAAAAGGAATGAGATCCCTCCTACATATAGTTCCCACAATTCCCATATTCACTACCCTGCTTGCACTAATGCAAGTAGTCCCTTTGAAGAAGTATGTTCTTTCCTAGTGAGCAAACCTAGCCCTATACACAAATGGAGTGACGTAGGGCATTTGATGAATTTTTGAATGGGGTCTACTAGTCCTCTATTATCTTCCCCGAGTAACATACAATGTCAGATGGAATACCAAGCTACTATGGTGCCTGAAAAGCCACTCCTTTATGTCTCTAGAAGATGCCTAATAAAATACAAATATCTTCCTATAGAGGTATAATTAATCAATTAACAAGTATTTATTAAAAACTTACTTTGTGTCTGACAGGGAAGCCTGGTGGCACAGTGGATAGAGTATCAGGCCTGAAGTCAAGAAGTTTCATCTTTGTGAGCTCAAATCTGGCCTCAGACACTTATTAGGTATATGACCTTGGGCAAGGCACTTAATCCTATTTGCCTCAGTTTCCTCATCTGTAAAATAAACTGGCAAACCACTCCAGTATCTTTGCTAAGAAAACCCCAAATGGCGTAAGGAAGAGACTGACACAACCAAAACGACTCAACAATAACAATGTGCCTGACACTCTCTGGGATGCTGAGATCTAATATCCAACAGAGCCTGGCTACAACTCAATTTATAAATTTACCCATTCCTTAGCAAAGAATGAGAACCTTTAAAAAAGTCTGAGAATGGATAAGTTTAGATAGCAGATTAGAAGTGAGGAAATGTTCAAGAAATGAAGCATTGAAGGCATTGAGTGAGGAAGGGAATCAGAGGAAAATAAGAAAGAGCAGTATTGCCCCTTTCCAGATGTAGGAAGATGATGAGCGAGTTCAGGAGACTGCTCCCTACCCTGATATATACTGAGTGTGATTGTGCTGTTGAACGGGTGGGGAGAAATATGATAACACATGGCATGACCCAAAACAACACCAACAGCATACAATTTCCACTCATGCCAACATAACCACTCTAGGGAAAGAGATTCAAGATCAAGGCACTTAAGCACCACTACTGCCTTCATCTCCCCACTGCAATCTCTTTCCATAACAGACCCCTATCATTCCTAGAAAGACCTGCCATCAAGTAATCCATTTCTCGCTACATGTCCACTGAGTCTCCTACAGTACCCTAGCATCACTCCTTTCTCTACAACAATTTATCTCATTTATCCATCACTATTTACCATATACCCATAATTTGCCCCTCTCTGGTACACCTAAATAACTCTAAGCAACTCCAATCAATCGTTCCCCTTTCCAGCTGGTCCCTCAATGGTAAGTATTGTAGAAGGAGCTTTCCCTCTACCACTATGAATAGTAGTACTTGGACACCACTCTGCACAAATCCCTGGCACAGTGGGGCTGCTTAAATCAATGGGATACAGTAAGTTTTTCCCAGTACCCTGTAGGGTATCTCAAATGTAAGCTGGGAGGTGGCACATATGTCTCCAGGAAAAAAAAAAGAAAACAAATTTCTTGGAAGCCACTTGAGTTTGAACAAAGTTAACTACATTCTCTACACTTTGATTATTTTCTTTCCAATGAAACCAGTATTTTCTTATCTATCCTTCCTCTCCAAAAGTATTGGTTGCCTCAGAGCCTAGGGAAATGGTAGATGTGTAATACCAATCCACATTGTTTTCCACCTCTATCACCAAGTCCAATGTTTTCCCCACTTGACAACAGGAGGCAAAAGCAAAGGTCCAAGGACAGAACCCTCAGAAATTGCTATGCAGCATTCCAGAGTTAGCTTTCAACAAATAGGGCAGGTTCCCCAGAGAATGGCTCTCCCAGGTTTAAAGTACTCTATGGGTCCATCCTCCTAAAATGATGGCTCGTGGACCACCATCATTGTGTTTTTCTTTCAATAGTAGGACAAAGGACATGATTAGCTCAAAGCAAAGATATTTATTTGAACAGTATAGTAAGAATATTCATAATTTAACATCCCTCTAGTAAAATTACAGCAAACCCTCCTACAAACAGGCAATACAAATGAATTCATTAATGTAAGAATTAGCAAGCACAGAGGTCACAGATTTAAGAACCATTCATGGGGAACGTGTGGATGGGCAACTCAAATCTCTGATACCACAGGGCCCTTAATGTCAACTTATCATGGTTTCTGTACCACTTCTAGCTGGTTGAGGTCATAGATAGGCATGCTGCTCTGTTGCGTTCACTGGGGCTGTTCTTTGCATTAATTAGTCATATTCTCTGAGGCCTCCAGCTTCCAGTTAAGCTAAAATCCTTGGCCAGGACATTACTAGTCTCTTTCAGACAGAGCCTGAGCCCTTACTATGGGATCAGCAGAATGTCTTGCTAGCTTTCTCAATTCCCTTGGACTCTCAAGTCTGAGGTCTGAAATCTCCCAAATACCAAGATACTCTCTCCAAGTACAAACTTCTCTCACCTGGAACCTTTCTACTAGCATAGGCTCTCTTGTTTTCAAACTCTCATTCTCTCTTCTTTCCCCACATAAATGAAACGACAGAAAAAGACACCTAGGTGCTAGTCCACTCCCAGGGGCTAGTTCATTATCTCTGCCAATCCTCGCTGCTTTCCTGATCTTTCCATTGGTAAATATGGCCAGTCTACTAGCCACAAGAGGTCATTCAAAACCTGCTGGCTTTGTAGCTGCATTTAGAGGTTACTGAACAGAAAACAATGGCAACAAAAATACCACTTATTCCATAAAACCTTCTTTGTCCTCTAAGTTGGTAACAATCTTTGTCTTTGGACCTCACGTAACATTTAGTTTTGAAATTCTCTAGTGGAGTTATCACATAATATTGTGGATTATAGTTATTTCTACCTGTACCTTATTCCCTAGTTAAGTGGGATCATCTATGAGATCCAGGAATGAATCTGATCTATTCTTTTTAACTTTTCCTAGTATCTAGCACAATACAATGTACATAGGAGGTTCTTAATAAATGGTTGTTGAATAAACAAATTAATGAAAGAATGGATTTTCAGCAGAATCATGCTCAATCTCCTCATCATTGATGCATTACTTTAATGCATAGCCTCAAAGTCGCTGCCTATGTCTGAGACCAGAAGTTCCTGGAAGCCTGGTTGACTACATTGGACTTTTCTTGTACAGACAGCATTCAGCACAAAACCAAATACAAAGACTTAAATAAGAGGGACAAGGTGACATATTTGGCAGTTTGACCAGAATCAACCAAGACACTCCAAAATCATTATTAGTTCCTTCATTTTAAGTACCTGCTATATCCAAAGCCCTTTGTGAAAGTCTTCTGATGACTCATCATGATGTGATAATGATTCTGCCTCAGTTCTCTGTTTTAAAATTACTTTAAATTTAGTAACTATTAACAAAAATAATTCAAATGAGCATATAAAACAAGGGGTAAAATCTTACTCAAATCCCAGGTCATTAAAAAGGCAGAGCTAAAAGAATTAATGAACAATAATAAACGAATGAGATGCTTTTGTTGTACTCCCATCCAGACCTATCTGAAATTCTACCATCTTTGGCTTTCTCCTCCTCCTCCTCCAGTAAAAATGGGGATAATAAGCAGTATCTGTTGTGAGTATCAAATGAGATAATATTTGTAAAGTACTTAGCACAGTGTCTGGCATATAGTAGGTGTTATAAACATATATATGCTCATATATATACATATATGTATATACATACATATACTGATGTTGTTTAGTCATTTCAATTGTGTCTGACTCTTCATGACCTCAATTTTGGGGTTTTCTTGGCAAAGATACCGAAGTGGTTTGCCATTTCTTTCTCCAGCTCATTTTACAAATAAGGAACTGAGGCAAACAGGATTAAGTGACTTGCCCAGGGTCACACAACTAATAAATATCTGAGGCTGGATTTAAATTCAGAAAGATGAATCTTCCTGATTCTTATCCCAGTGCTCTAGCCATTGTACCACCTAGCTGCTCTGCTGTCTATCTGTTTACCTGCACATTTCCTCCGCTTTCCCTTCTCTCTTCTTTAGTATCTTTATAATCATTATTCATGTAGTTCTGGGTCTTTTTTTTTTCACTCTGCATCTCACATATGCATCTTTTTCTATTTCCATTGTATTTTTCACATTTTTGTTTTTATAATACCATAACATTCTATTGCATTGATGCCATAATTTATTCAGCCATTTTCCAATTATTGGAATACAGGTTGTTTCCATTTGTTTGCTATTACCCATAGAGTGGTTGTGAATATTTTTGTACAGATAGGTCCTTTCTCCCTATTTATTATGTTTTGGAATAAAGTCTAAGCAATGGAATCTATGGGTCAAAATGTATGAGTAGTTTTGTGATTCTGCTACGTATTGCCATATTGCTCTCCAAGATGTTAGAGCTAATTTTCAGTCCTACCAATAATGTATTAGAATGTTTATCCATAATCCCAGTAACACTGGATTTTTTTCTTATTTCTTACCTTTTTTCATATTTCTTACCTTTTTTCATATTTTTGACATTCAAGGGGGTGTAAGCTAGTATCTTAAGACTGTCTTGATTGGCATTTCTTTGATTATTAGGGAGATTAAGCATCTTATTATGTGATTATTTCCAGTTTGTACTTCCTCATTTGTAAGTTTTCTAGTCACATCTTACGTGTTATTTCTTTGCCCCAGACTTGGTCCCTAAAAAGGTTGATGAGGCTACGAGATGTTAAAGCTGATTCCCAGCTTTTAGTCACATGGACCCAAGAGGAGGACAAGGACAGGCCAAATGTACCATGACCTGCTTTGGAGCAAATTTTATATAAGCTAGTTTAAAAAGGGAGGGTAACTTTAGAGATCTGACAAATTGTTAATTCTTTTTCAGGACATTGAACTGTATGCAGCCTGCTTTGTAGATACCTGGGCAGCTTCACCTGCATATCCTTGTTGTTTATTTACGTTCAATTAAAGATAGTGGGGTTTAAAAAAAAATTGCCACGTTGAGTCAATCTTTTAAGATCATAAACTTAGGCCAACGTGTATCTAGCCCAAGATAACATCCTTTGACTATTGATTGCATCTGGGTGGGGGGTATATATAATTAGTCTCACAGATACATGTTTACTTCTCGTAGAGTCTGAATGCCAAACTTTTATCTGAGATCCCAGATTCCTGCATGTCTACACTGGCAGAGTACAGGCTGTAGTAGGTCATACAAACCGGAAAGTCATAGGCCTTGATGGACTGTACTACCACTGTCCTGTGACAATCTGGCTAAGTTCTGAATAGCTCATCAGCAAACTAGCTGCGGAGTATAATTTGTTTTGGTCATAGAAATTCTCAACATAATCCACCAAATCATAGATGTGACCAGTTCACATCCAGCTGTTCCCCTCTCCAATCCATCCTCTACCCAACTGCCAAACCGATGCTACTAAAGCATCTGACCACATTACTCCTCTGCTCAGGAAAATTTCCCACTTAGAATTTAATGCCCCTCATAATCTGTCTGCAGACTATCTTTCTAGCCTGGTTGTATATTACACATTGTTCTCTCTCAACTACTCTACTCTCTGGCCAAACTGGCTAACTTTATGTTTCCTTTTCACAATCTCTCATCTCCCACCTCAGCTCTTTTGCACAGTCTGACCACAGCCCCCACCGTCACCCTTGTTTCCCTATTGCTTTCATTCTTCATTTCAGTCTCTTGGAGCTTGCATCAGGTTTTTCCAAGAGGCCTTTCCTGATTGCCCCAGTTAATAATTCTCCCCCCTAAAAAAACTTTCACTTTTTATATTGCCTCTATTAACTTATCGGTGAACATTCTGTTTCCCCCAAAAGAATGTACACTCCCTGAGGACAGGGAATGTATCTCTTTTATACTTTCATCCTCAATACCCAGACTTAATTTACATTTGTTGATATCTTTTGATTAGCTGATTAAATGCAAAGCTACACTTTACATTAGTGGAAAGAGGATGCCTGGAACACAGTAGTTTCTTAATAGATACGTACCAATTGATTGAATGAAGTATGTGAAAAATTCTGTGCTAGTCATACAAAGATTTGGGGTGAGATGGGATGTACACAGATAATCTATGCTATAAAATAGAATGTGGTAGAGGACAAAGAGAAATCTGAGGAAAGAAACGTGAGATTCATGATGGAAGTGGTACCGAATTGGGCCTTGAAGAAAGAAAAGATCTTCAACAGGCAAAGCTAAGATAATGAAGGCATTGTAGGTATAGGATATACTCAGTGTGAATGCGCTAAAGTGGAAGAGACTGTAGGACAGCTACAAGATTGTACAGGGTCTTAAATGCTGGGTTTAAGGATTTGCATTTTATCCTCTGGACAGTAGGGAGCCAGGGAAGGTTTATGAGCACAAGAATGACATGGTCAGACCCATGCATTAAGAAGATCATCTTAGCAGCTGCATGAAGGTTGGAGAGCAGGGAGAATGGAGATGGAGAAAGGCCTGTAAAGCCAGTAAGAAAATCCTGACAAAGGAGAGATGAGGGCCTGGCCTAGAGTAGTGGTGACAGTAGTTATGGAGTAGAATCAATCAATCATTCTTCCCCTGTAAATACCAAACTCATCTGAGATCCCTGTCTGGAGAACCTACCCCATTAAAGGCCCTCCTTCTTTCTTAGTTGTCATGACAATCAGGCAGGACCATGACATAAAGAACAGACCATAGCCCCTAAAACATCATTCCTTGGCCTCTGCTACCTATGAAGTTTTATTTTAATTTGGTTCCATTTGAGATAAAGGTACAAGCCAATTCTCGCTTGCCCTAAACTGCTTCCCTTGGATGTTTCCATTCTGTGTAAAAGGGTAAAGCAATTATTTCTTTTCTGGGCGATTTTTCCTGGAAACGAGGTCACTGTTCTCATTCTCTCCTCCTCCTCCTTCCTCTGCCTGAGCTCTGGGAACATTTTACCTTTATTCTCAGTTCCTGATGCTATTTATGCCTTTTCAAATAAGTGTTACAAAAACAGCTTCCTCCAGCTGTATTTACGATGGAACAAAACCGTTGCTTTGACTGCCATCGCAATCTGCCAAGGAAAATCTGAACCTGCGAATCCACTTTGCAAACCATGAAATGTAATCGTTAATGTTCTTGCTTCAAATTGAAATGTTTAGTTTAAATAAGGGAATAATGTTGGCAATATTTTCAAGAGTCTGGGATCGTTTCTTCATACCTCCACAGAACAGAAGATACCAGTGATCCTAATGAGTTGGGTCTTCTGACATTACGTGAAATATTAAGAAGATACAAAGAATGCTAATGTCAAGGAAAATGTTTTCTTTGGGAAAGCCACATGACTGAAGCAGTTTGGATTGTTTGGAAGGTGCCTAGGAAGGATTCTGTTCCGTGGGCATAAGTGTAAATCAGCACAGACATGAACAAATGAATACATGGTAATCTTATCCTTATTATTTTTTAGTACTTCAATTTATTTCAGGAAAGAGCAGAGATATTTAGCAATTACTTAGCAGCTTCTTTAAAAAGGGAAAGCATGAATACAGATAACACAGAGGAGTATTATTGAAAGCAAAGTATTGAATTATCTGTGGATCTGAACGAGCATATGAATAATTCACTTTGCTCACTGCCCCCAGTAACAAACAGGAGCAAAGGTCTTTCGCTGGGGCCCTTGGGACCCTGGGCTCTTCTTCTAATTGATATAGTTTGTTCTTCAGTTAGATCACCTCCACTTTTCCCACCCTCCTGTAAACAGGATAATGTGATGGCATGTATGAAAATCAAAACTAGCTATATGGGAACAGTTCAGCACTTTTGGAAAGCATATTCAATCCAGGCATCACTGTGGACGTTAATCAGTAATGAAGTCATTAAATGGAAGTGGGGTGGAGAAAGATCTATCTGCCAACAACCTCCTTAAATTCAGGTACTTTGGCACATTTCTAATTAAAATACTGAGGCTTGAGTTCCAATTGACAAAGCACTGCATCTAGACAAAATACCGTCAAGAGTGCTTAAGGGTATGAGTAATACTTTGTGAGGTAAATGACTTAGGCAATGCCAGTAAAGATATAAAGTTCTACTCAGTTTCACAGGTTAACTGGGAGTGCTACTGAGATAATTAGCAAAGAGCAATAGGACTACCATTGGGGGTGGGGTGGATTTGCTTCCTTAAATAGTGGAAAGATTTAATTTTCGCAATACTGCTGTTAAATAATTTGTTCCAGGGTGGGTTGGGGCTGGCTTCTGACTCCACATGTGCTGACAATCAAACAGAAATCCTTCTCCCCACTCCCTACCATCCGGATCTCTCTGTTTCCAAGATAAAATCTTCCATTCTGGATTCAGTCTGAATAACAGTGAATATTCACATGATATCTCTGATAAAAATAGATGGGTAAAGGTTTCTCCAGGGGACCACTATGTTTTATTTTACACCCATATTGAAAATTTGAAGAAAATGTTTTAACATTGACAAATTATCCTGCTTCCCTCTAGGGTAGGGGTGAGAGGTGTTGGAGATTTATTAGGGGGAGATAAAAGTGCATTAGATTCATTAGTTTTAGATTTGTATTTAAGGAATACAGATTTTGTTACATAAGATTATGCACGTGTGTGTGTGTGTGTATGTGTGTGTGTGTATGACAGGGGCAATATAATCGGGTTGCTATTGCTATAGAAATTAATTATTAATTAATGTAAGGGAAAGAGCAAGAAGAAGGTAGAACTACAGATAGGGCACACAAGATGAAAGAAATCAAATGAAATAAGGAACAGAAGACACAGTGATGAGCCCACCAATGAGGGGACTCCAGGAATCACCTTGTGATCTCACACAAAGATGCCTCCTACCTCCAAGAATCATAATCTTGTCCGATTGAGTGGTGAGTGTATTTTGAAGATAAAACCAATGGAACCAGTGATGAATATGACTCAGCTTCTTCCAATGACTCTTGCCTAATTACCAAAGCAGTCAAAGTCACTTATTTCTATGTTCATGAAACTTCTTTTAGAACCACAGAGGTATGCCATATGTTGGAGCTTCAAGGGTCATAGAGATCACCTTTAGACCACACACCCCTATCTTTCACATTGTATACAAAGCATTGTATATAACTGTATGTAGATGTATGTAGCAGTACACAATGCCAAAAACAAGCAAAGATGGAATGGTATACCTCTTCACATAAGCTTCCCATCATTGACAGTGTTCCAATAAAGTGACCATTCATGTGGTATGCTATAAAGGAGATTCTGGGGCATGTGTGGATTGGATTAGATATCCTCTAAGGTCACTTCCAACTCTGAAATTACGTGATTTTAAGAGGACCAATGTGTATTTTTTTTTCACTACACAAATTATAACCATAGATATTTGTACCTGTGATATCTATCTGTAATTCTACAGAATTTAACAAAAGTCTACCATCAGGATTCCTGACTCTAGCTATGCCAAATAACTTTACACAAAGCTAAAATCTCTATTACCACAAACTGTTGAATTTTGTGCAGTTCTAACATTTACACAATTTTCATCGGTGGAAACTGTCATCTGGCCAAAGAAAAGATGTGCAGTCTTTTTAATGTGTTTCATATAGCACTTGTCATGTTCCTATTCCATGGAAAGAATATAACTATCTTTGAAGAGGGTTATAATGATGAAAACATTATGAGTCCTGGAAGTTTTAAGCTGAAAGTTGGGAAAGTTGGGGTTTTTGTCAATGGAAAAGAAATTCATTTATTAATCGATTTTCAAAATGTAATAAAGTAATCATGAAGGCAAGTAGTAAAGCAAGAGAGAAAAATCAGATAAAATTATCCAAATGAACGTGACCACAGCAGGAATTAATCTAAATGGCACAAAAGCATGAGTAAAGTAGATGACTATACAGAAATCAGTTGCAGCAAAATCTAATGAACTTGCCACTGTAAGTAACAATATAGAATGTTTTAGGTAAAAAGTGCTGGTATGTTAAACATGGAATTAGATGAGTTTCTTGCCATAAAGAGGTTTAAAAGATAGGAAAATAAAAAAGGAGAAAGGTAAAGGATGGGAATAAAAGAAGCAGTACCCTAAAATTTCTTATTAACTCTGTAAGTCCCCATCTCAGTAGATCAGGCATCTTTAAAGGGACAGTCCCTTCCTTTATCAAACAGTTAGCATTAAGACCAGTTTGGGTGAATGAAAACTGTAGCTTTTTCTTTTAATTATTCAAAGTAGATGTAGTTAAGCTAAACATCCTTGGTACTGGTCTACTAGGGAAGCCTTCTGTATATTTGCAAAAAGACATTATTAGGCTAGAATAGTGAGCTGAAAGGCTCGGTAGTTTGATACTTTAATAGAGTTGTAAGTCCAGATAGAGGGCTGGGTCTGGAGTCAGGAAGATTCATCTTCCTGAGTTCAAATCCTGTTTCAGTTACATACTAGTTGTGTGACTCTAGGCAAGTCGCTTAATCTTATTTGCCTCTGTTTCTTGATCTGTAAAATGAGCTGGAAAAGGAAATGGCAAACCACTTCTAGTATCTTTACCAAGAAAACCTCAAACAAGGTCACAAAGAGCCAGATACAACTAAAAATGACTGAACACACACAAGCTCATCCATGTAGATACTCCCTCTAATTGGTCAAATCCCAAACCGTCCATGACTTCTCTTCCTGAGAGCCTCTTGTCCATGTCTTCGCATGTATCATCCACCAGGAGTCCATTCCACAAGCAAAGGGTAACTCTCTCTAGATTCCTTAACATTGCATGGCTACCAATAGAGCACACAGACTGCCCACTGGTTATCCTTCACCATTGTAACATTGTAGGCCCACCTACATTCTGAGCATCTATTTTACTGATGATACTGTGGAAAATCAAACTGAGCCACTATCAAACCAAAAGACCTCTCTCTATTCACCGCTCTCTTCTAGGTATTCCCCATTTTGAATATAAACTCCTTGAGGGCAGGGACTGTCTTGTTTTTCACATGTATCCCCAATACTTCAAAGAATGTTGGGTAAATAGTGAGCACTATAAATGCATTTTCTTTCTTTCATTCTTTCATGAGTGTGTTTCATGCAACTCCTCTTGCACATTTCTTCCTTGGTAATATATTTTAGCCTCCTCCTGTCCACCTTGGAACTTTCCACTGCCCTTTTGGTGACCCATAACTTTAATTCTTCAGTGACTATGGCATCCCATAACTCATAAACACACAGAATCATTAGAAGGAGTAGTATCAAAGAGATGAGTCTTTGTTTCAGGGAGCCCCCTTACGTCCATTTTCCCAAAGGAAATTCACCTAGCTCTCTTCCTTCTATTTAGTTATGAATCTAGATGATGGTCTATTCACAGTGTCTGTCCAATATATTGTCATTGACAGACCAGCTCTATTAGTAGTAGTAGTAGTAGTAGTAGTAATGATAATAATAATAATAATAACTAACATTTATATAGAGATTTAAGGTTTGCAATGCACTTTACAAATATTATCTCATTTTATCATCATAATAACCATGGGAGGTAGGTGCTATTATTTATACCTCTTTTTACAAAAGGGGAAACCCGGGTACACAGGTTAAATGATGTGCATAGGGACACACAGCTAGTAAGTGTCTGAGATGAATTTGAACTCCTACCTCCAGGTCTGGTACCACCTAGCTATTCTAGACAATAGGCATTTTTCATCCATTTTTATATAGATTATTACTCTTTTGAGCAATCATAAATCTTTTTGAGGAGGCACTATTATATTCTGAAGTTGGATGCAATCAATGCAATGTCATTTACAAACAGAAGGACCCAGAGGATCACACTCTTTATGGAAAATGCCTCCATCATTTAGATTCTTTCTTGCACAGCTTACCTGACTGTGGCAAAAATTTTGGCGAGCATACCTCTAACCATTTTACACCTTGCTTTATATTCATAATATGAGAATCTTTGAATAAAGTAGACTCTATTGTTGTACCTTATAAGGAATTCTATATGAATTGAACATATTGTGGGGGACAACTATTTTTTTTTTTGGCAATTGGGATTAAGTGACTTGCCCAGCGTCACACAGCTAGTAAGTGTCAAGTGTTTGATCTGAGGCCGGATTTGAACTCAGGTACTCCTGACTTCAGGGCCAGTGGTCTATACACTGCGCCACCTAGCTGCCCGGAGACAACTTTTTGAAGGAGTGTTTCTAAGGCAGAGAGAGTTCTCTCTGTAGTTGCACTGATCATTTGGTCTGGCTTGTCAATGACCCTCCTAAAATCCAAAAAGTCTTTTACTTTGTCATGAGAGACTCTTTGTTAGAAGAGAACCTTTGTACCACTGAATCAAATGTTGTTTTTTTTTTCTGTAATCTACAAACAATAAACCCAGTGTGATGTTGTATTCTGTTCCCCAACTATAAACTGTGTGGTTCTAAAAGCATGGAGGAGAATTTGTTTATCAGGGATTCTGAAGGATATAATAAAATGAGATAGGTATTAGATGAATTGGGTTGGAGTAACCTGATTTAGAGCAGCATAGTTAGAAAAAAAGAGATAATATTCAGAAGGAGGCAGTATAAGGTGTCAAATTTTTTTTAAAAATCCCAGTGGGCTATATATTGACTTAGAAAATCACAAATTAATATTGTCTGTGTGGAATTGTATTTTTATTTATTTTGTTTAACATTTCCCAAATAGGAAAGGGAGGGATAGAATGGGGTAAATTATCTCACATAAAAGAGGTAAGAAAAAGCTTTTACAGTAGAGGGGAAGATGGGGGTAGTGGGAAGGAGGGAGTGAACCTTATTCTCATCAGAATTGGCTCAAAGAGGGAATAGCATACACACTCAATTGGGTAGAGAAATCTATTTATATAAATGGAGGAGAGGGGAAATAGGATGGAGGGAAATACAGGTAGCAATCATAACTGTAAAAAAAATTTGAAGTAAAGTTTCTCTGATAAAGGCCTCATTTCTCAAATATAGAGAGAGCTGAGTCAAATTTATAAAAATAGAAGCCATTCCTCTACTGATAAATGATCAAGAGATATGAACAGTTTTCAGAGGAAGTAATCAAAGGTACTCTAAATTGCTATTGATTGAAGGAATGGAAATTTAAATAATTCTGAGGTACTACCTCATACCCATTGGATTGGCTAATAGAACAGAAAAGGAGAATGATAAACATTGGAGGGAATGTGGGAAAGATGAGACATTAGTGCACTATTGGTGGAGTTGTGAATTAATTCAACCATTCTGTAGAGCAACTTTGAACTATGCCCAAAGAGCTATAAAACCATGCCTACCTTTGACCTAGGAGTGCCACTACTAGGTCTATATCCAAAAAGAGATTTTTAAAAAAGGGGGAAAAGATCTATACTATGGAAGTATTTATAGCATATCTTTTCTGGTAGCGGGGAGTTAGAAATTGAGAGGATACCTAATGACTGGGGAATGGCTAAACAAATTTGTGCTATGTGATTGTGATGGTACTATTGTGCTATAAGAAATGATAAGCAGGGTTTTCCAGAAAAACCTGGAAAGACTTAACATAAGCTGATGCAAAGTGCAATGTACTATGTACAAAGTTGTACCGGCCGCGCCGACCTTATGCCGGCCGCGCCAAACACTCCTCCTATAAGGAGCAGGCTGCCAGAGTCATACTCACTCATCAGTCTTCGGTCCTCAACCGGATAAACACACAGAGATGAGCCATCGGGAGGCGCCAACACCAGAGCTTTATTCAGAGGCCATCACAGCAAGCCATCAGAGCAGGAGCAAAGAGAGCGCGTGATCTGACCACGCTCGTTCCTTGAGTACCTCTAAGCCCCTCCTCCCCAGCCTGCTTACTAGCCAATGATTGTAGGGTCAGATACTGGAAGGGGCTGTCTGAGTTTAGCACACCAAGGGAGAGGGAGTGACGTAGGAGGCTAGGACCGGATACAGGAAGGAGGTGTCTGGGATTAGTGCATAGACAGAGTACGTGACCTAGGAAGTCAGGAAGGACACAGGAAGGAGGCGTCTGGGGTCAGTGCTACACAAAGGGACCCAGGAAGTCAGGAAGGTCACAGGAAGGAGGAGTCTGGGGTTGACGTTGCATATAGGGAAGGGACTAAGCAAAGGGAACTCGTCCTCTGCCGTCCCACTCCCACGTGGCACCGCCCCTTGCCTCAGGAGCACAAGCTCCGGCTACTTCCTTGCACCCAGCTTATCTCACATAGCACTGCCCACTGCTTCAGGGCTTCTCCGTACCCAGCCCATCCCAGTTCACCACGACTCCGCCTACCACAGCCCCTGCCTCGACTTCCAAATACCCAGATCTACCCCAATCTTGCCACAACGTCCACCTGGTAGTTGCCAACATCAGACAGTCCCTCACACAAAGTAACAGCAATATTGTAAGATGATTAACCATGAATGACTTAGCTATTCTCAGCAATACAATGGTCCAAAACAACTCTGAAGGACTTGTGATAAAAAAATGCTATCCATCCCCAAAGAACTGACAGTGTCTGAATACAGATTGAAGCATGCTTTTTTTAAACTTTATTTTTCTTGAGGTTTTTTTTTGGTCTGTTTTCTTTCATAACATGATTAATATGGAAATATGTTTTGCATGACTGCACATGTATAATCTATATCAAATTGCTTCCCTTCTCAAGGTGGGGGGGGTGAGGAAGGGAGAGAATTTGGAACTCTAAGTTTTAAAAACAGATGGTAAAAAACTGTTTTTACATGCAATTGGTGAAAAATAAAATACTAAATACATTTTTAAAAAGAAAAAAAAAATTTCCCCAATACATTTTTAGTCTGGTTGTTCCCCATTCTGGAGTATTACTGGTGCAAGCCTCTGTAAGGCCAGGAGTTTGCCACCTAAGGTGTTCAGACTCTATGACCAGGATTAGAGAACCAGTACAACAAGGGATAAAATGGTTTAACATGTTCCCTTGGCAGAATTTAAGTGACAGAGCATTTCCACAGTTAACCTAATGCATAA
Source organism: Vombatus ursinus (assembly GCF_900497805.2). Classification (NCBI taxonomy): domain Eukaryota; kingdom Metazoa; phylum Chordata; class Mammalia; order Diprotodontia; family Vombatidae; genus Vombatus; species Vombatus ursinus. Next base: position 11,658,785 of record NW_020940358.1, read on the forward strand.
TTTGAGAAAATTAAAACCATTAGTGCTTTGGCATGGACTTCCTCATGGTTTCTTTTCCTGGTGTGTTCTTTGACTGACAGAGTATAGCCCTGAGGCTTCGGACATTAGACTTCCTGGTTCTGAGTAAGGAAAGATTGAAATATTACCAAATGGGCATTTATTCTAATTTCTGGCAGCCTACATTCAAACTGAAAAGAATTTGTATATAATTCAGTGACAGATTGTATATTTGTCATCTGGGGACAAGCCTATTTAAAGGAGACAGCAAGGAGATATCTAATAATAATAATTATTTAATAGCTAATGGATATCAAAATGGACTCACAATCTGGAACTTCTGAGTTAAAACTTTGCCTCAGACACTTCCTAGTTGTATGATCCTGAGCAAGTTCCATATACTCTCAGCCTCAATTTCCTCATCTGCAAAAAAAGGAGATCAATATAGCAACTACTTCACAGAATCCCTGGGAGGATTAAATAAGATAATATGTAAAGTGCTTTGCAAACTTTAAAATAGTGGAAAGGAATTAGAAAAGAATTATTATTATGTGTTGGATAAGGAAATGGCAAACCACTCTAGTATGTTTGCCAAGAAAACCCCAAATGAGGTCATGAAGAGTGACAACTGAAATGACTGAACAACAGCAACTTATTACATGCAAAGAGGCACACCATCAAAGAGTTAACCCACAGGTAATGAATTTGCTTATTTGACACAGTAAAGTTGAAGTATTTTGACCTAAAATCTTGGCTCTGCTACCTACCATCTATCTGACTTGCTGCAAATCATTTTCATTTTATTCCCTACAGCCCCTCTTCTATCATCTACCTTGCTACTGGGACTAGTGACCATGATCTGGAAGACTTAACCCTTACATTTCTGGAATTACTGGCCTGGCCATCCCCTTCCTTATTGATGTACTCATCACTCCTGGCCTACCATATCAGGCCAGGTTGTCTCTATCTATGCTTTGAAATATTACCTATCATTCTCTCAACACACCTCACCTCTGCTACCCTCCCTCTCCAGCCCCCTATTCTGAAACCATAATGAAAGCCATATTGCCATTAATATTGCAAAAGGTCTGTCAATCTATCCCCTATCACCCACAATACCCCTTTCCAGCTACCAACTTTCTTTGATAATCCCACTTTCTACAGAAGGTCTTCTCTACTTGCTCCCAACTGCTAGTGTCTTCCCACCTGAGATTACCTCAAATGTCTCTCTGTATCTCTCTGTGTGTCTATCTGTCTATCTCTCTCAGATTATAGATCTATAATTGTATCTATATGTATTTTATAGAGTTATTTATGTACTGTCTCCATTAGAAGATGAGCTCCTTGGGGACAAGGACTGTTTTTACCTTTCTTTGTGCCTGTGCACACTTGCTGAATGCTTGTTGATTGGTTAAGAGTTTTCTCCTCCAGTAGTATCTAAGCTTCTTGAAGAGAGGGATGGTCTCCATTTTGGATTTGTATCCCCAGCCCTCAGTACAGTTCTTAGCACCTAGTGCTCATTAAATGCTTTTAAATTCATTCTTTCATCCATTAATTCCATTCAAATCACTCCCCATTTCCAAGCGTCAGTTTGCTCATCTTTAAATCAATAGATTTGGATTTGAAGTTCCCTTCCAAATCAGGTTCTAGAACTCTATAGTCCTAAGGTGTAGAGAGGTTTTTTTAGTTGAGGGAGTGCTTACTCAAATTAAATCACACATCTTTAGAAATTTTAAAGTATTTTAACATTGGGGAAACTTAGACTTGATGATCTACCTAAGGTCACATGTTGAGTTAGTAGTGGTGGAGCTTGGAGTAGAACCCATGTCTTCCGGACTCTATCCCATTGCACATACTATTGTCTTATGTCCCTTCCACCTCTAACTCTTTGATCCTATGAACAGGGTACAGAAAGGCAAGGTGAGATGACTTGAGGATAAACTACTCTCCTCTTTTCCCAATGTCCCTATTATTGTGGAGGGCACCACCAATCTTCCAATTACCCAGGCTGGCAATCTAAGTGTCCTCTTTGATGTCTTCGACACTTCTCTACTTTTGATGTCATCTCTGATCCAATGACTACTCAACTCAATGATGCTGACCTCTGACTGTTCCTGAAACATGATACGCTACCTCCTGAATGCATTTTCACTGGCTGTCCACCATTCCTAGAATGCTCTCCCTCATCATCAGCAACTCCTGGCTTCCCTGGCTTCCTTCAGGTCTCAGCTAAAATCTCACCTTCTGCAAAGAAGCTTTTCCTTACCCCTCTCAACTCTAGTTACTTTTGACATTACCCCTCATTTATATGTATGTATTCTGTATGTACCTAGTTGTTTGCATATCTCCCCAACAAAACTGTGAGCTTCTTAAGAATTATTTTTGCCTTTATGTTTTTAGTGCTTAGCATTGACATATAATAAGCACTTAATAAATGCTTGGTGACTGACTGACTACCTATTTGACTTGCAGAGAGCAGGCTCAGAGCAGGAGACTGGTTTCTGTGTATAAGAGCTGATCTTGGGACTTCTTGTGTCATAGCTAAGGCCTAGGTGAAACTTAAAATAGTGGTCCCAATGTAATTCTTTCTTGCACCAGAAACAACTTAAATGCTTCATCACAAAGACCAACTACACCATGAAATCCCTTTGACTGCAACAAAAATTTCCCCCAGGCGTGCTATGTGAGTAGGAGTTAATTAAAGAGTTATTTCTCCATGGAAATTCTTTTCCTTTATTTCTGGCATCTGGATGGCTAGTAATTGATTAGCTACATGGATAGCTAGCCACCATTAGAAACTTATTACAATTCTGCTCAAGGCCACCTTCTCACTGCCTTACTCAACTTTCAGGTCAGCCTTGAGTGGTGTCACTATATATTTATCTCCACAATCAAATCAATACACGATGGTGGAGAGGTAAACAATATGAACATTGCAATTATTGGTATAGTTAGACCCCACTTGAGGTAGTAAAAATAGATTCATTTCAAGCTCCATTTTTGCTATGGCAGGAAATCTTCATTACTCGTCCATTTGTGGCTCTGGTGGCATGAGAAGGGATGGTGAGAGCTGGTCTACATTGATTTTATTAAGTAAGGAGCAGGAAGATCATTTAAACAGCTCTCAGGGGAAGTCTTCCTCTTGGGATAATTTTTTTTTTGTAATCAGCTAGAACTTTATCTTGGTGAATTAACTCCCACAGCCTCCCCCTAAACCAACTTATAGAAGAAACATTAAAATTCAAAGTGCACCTCCTTCCTCACTTTGTGTTTACCATTTCTGAGTTGAACATTCAATTACATTGAATAAAGACCTCTTGTTTTCCCTACCACCTCTACATTTTTTTATGATGTGCATGTTGGAAAGCAATGATTCCAATTTTTTTTTCCTTTATTCCAAATAAAACTTGTCCGACAAAGCCTCAAAAGTTCCTTATTCAAGTGAAGGTATCTTTGTCTCTGTCTTCTCTCAGTGGTTAGCACAACGCAATGCATATAATAGGCACTTAATAAATACTATATGAATCACAGGATCATAGAGTTGGAAGAGATTTTAAAGATCATTGATTCAACCCACCTAGCTCAGTGATGAGGAAACTGAGACCCAGAAAAACAAAGATTCTTGCCTAAGGTCACACTAGTAGTAAGTGATGGGAACTGTGCTATCCAGTAAAACAAGCATTAAATTTGTAATCAGAGGACCTAGGTTACACCTACTACCAGTTACATTGGTCAAGCCATTGAACCTTTCTGAGCCTCAATTTCCTCACCTTTAATAATACTTTTCTTCAATGATAACCTTTATATCATTCTTCTGTGATTCCATCTTCATCAAGTCAAGTCAATAAGCATTTATTAAGTCATATTATATGTCAGATGCTATGTTGAGTGCTAAGAATACAAAGAAAGGCATATGTAGTCCCTGTCTTTAAGGATCTCACAATCTAATGGGGGAGATAACATGCAAGTAACTATGTACAAAAAAGCTGCATAGGGGATAAATAGAAAATAATCAACAAAAAGAAAGCATTCGAATTAAGAGGGATTAGGAAAAACTTCCTTTAGAAAGTGGGATTTCTGGAGGCAGCTAGCTGGAGCAGTGGACAGAGCACCTGCCCTGAATTCAGGAGGACCTGAGTTCAAATCCAGCCTCAGACATGTAACACTAGCTGTGTGACCCTGGGCAAGTCACTTAACCCCACTGCCTAGCCTTGCCCCCCCAAAAAAAAGGTGAGATTTCAGTTGAGACTTTAAGGAAACCAGGGAAGCTGAAAGGTAGCAATGAGAAGAGAGAGAATTCTAGGCACCAGGAACAGACAATGTAAATGCTTGTAGCCAAAAGATAAAGTGTCTTGTTGGAGGAACAAAGAGGCAAAGGTCACTAGATCAAAGAGTACGTGGGATGGTAATATGTTACAGCCTGCGTGTACCCAACATTTGCCACTCTTATGCTTTTGAGTGCTCACCAGGTTCAATTCTTCATAGACTGTATTGTATCATTACTTGAAGTCAAAGAATACCACCTGAAGAATGCTAAAATTTTAAAAAAAATGGACCTTTGTTTCAAGAAGCTAAGGATCATTAAAATAATTTTGCACTTTCACAAAAGCAATTCAGTCATCCACTTCTCCCTGTTCAGTTCTGTACCCAAATCATTGTGTATTTAAAATATCTGTTCAAGATGTGTAGATATAGACAAATATGATAGATTATAGATGATAGAGATAAAGATGATGGAGATAGAGGTAGAGGTAGAAATAGATATATGGACTCTGTAGGTTGCCCGTTCAATTGAAGATTATAGTTTGAACTATAAGCATTTTTTATCTATGTAGGAAGTTTATATGGATAAGTAGGCCAAATTATTTTGATTGACTATGGAGCTCATTTAAGAAGCAATGTAGTGTTCTGGGGCTTGATGCAATCAACACAATGCCTTATGCAAATAGGAGCATCAGTAGGCTCTCATCCTCCATGGGGAATCACTCCACAGGGAATCACCTAGGACTTAGCATTGGATTTCTTCCATAATCTTTTTTTCATGCCTCATTTGATATTAATGTTCACAGAATCATTGAACAGAACTACTCCTTTTATTGTATTTTCCAAAAACTCGTGCATAATTTTGCCACATTGTGGGGAGGTGCCTTGTTAGAGAAGAGTGTGTTGTTCTAAAAATCAAATGTGTTGGGTTTGTTTCTTTGTTTGTTTGTTTGACAATCAACAAACAATACACTAGTGAGATCTTTAACTCCCTAGTTCCTTCACTCAGTTGTGTGGTGGTAAAGATGTGATCTACTGTGAAACAACATGCAAGCCACATTGTCCTTTTAACTCTCTCATCAAAGACGCCCTTTATGTATAAATTATTTTCATAAAGATTTTATATAGAAGGAAAAATAGGTATGTGGGTCACTAGTTGTTAATATTCTCTGTCACTTTGTTTTGGTCATAATAAAGCTAAGGATTTTTTCCATACCTTTGGTATCTTCCACTTAATCAGATACATTGAGAAATAATCACTTAATACCCTCAATTGATTCCAGCACAGGTCTTCTCTCTGTCTACTTGGTGTAAAGTAACACTATTATCCTTTCAACTGAAACTCCTATTTTACATGTTTCATAAAATTGACACACCCTCAATCAGTTTCACTTTCATCTTTCAGTCTTTGTTACAATTACGTGTGTATGTGTGAATATTTATATGTGGGTGTGTGTATACATGTATACATATATAAATTTGTAAAGTAACTTGATGCAAGAAATTTAATTTGGGTTATTTTCAAATTTTTGTAACTTTGAAATAAGTAACTAATTTGGTATTATGATAGAATTAACTATTCCAGCAGCTTTTCCCAACTTTGTCTTCTTCAGTGGCATTTTTGCTTCCTCTATAAACACATCCGTGACTGTGACGCTACAGCACAAATGTGGTGGCTCCTCTGTCATGATTGATGGTGAAAAAAGAGAGTTTTTTTTTTAAATCTTCACAGATATTTATCATTTTTTTCTGTTTGTTATCCTTAGAGTTTCATGCTGGAATGCCCTTGGTATGATTTTGCTTAGGTCTGTCCCCTAGTTTCCCTATCTAGTGTTTCTCATTGTTTTATGCTCATAATTTTACACCATTCTCCTCCTTAATATTTTATAAATGAGATTGTGTTCTAAATATAAGCTGCCATTGGCTACCATATATCTCCACATGGCATGTGTCTGTTGACTGACTGTTTTTAGACTTATCATAGCAATGGATTTATATCAGTTTCCTTCAAGCACCACAGAGGACCACTTTTAGCAGAGGACTTTCCTGCCCAAAACGTCTATTACCACTTCTAACCAGTAGTTAGTGCCTTCCCCTCCAAGGTCATTCTGCAACTGCTTTAGATGTGATATTTGTGTGTGTGTGTGTGTGTGTGTGTGTGTGTGAACATATTGTCTCCTCCATAAGAATGAAAATAGAGAAGTTCTGCTTTTGTCTTTGCATCTTCGGTTCATAGCACAGTGACTGGCACTAACTAAATGCTTGATTGATCCCCAACAAACTTCATTTTATTAGATCCCAGACATTGATCTAGTCTGTTGAGGTCTTTTTGGATTTCAATTCTGTCACCTACTACATTAGCTTTGTGTCATATTTGAATTTGATAAATCAATTGATTTGATAAACTTCTGTATGATATTGTGAAAAACAGTGTTGATGTGTTTTCTTCCACTCATTTCCCATTTTTCTACATCAATAGCTTGTTTAAATATGTCAACTTGGAGTTGTTTTAATTATACATTATACCTCACTTTAATTTTTTTCTAATTTCTTATTAATTTTTGTCTTTGCTCTAACAAATCAGTGGTCTGATCTTACACAGGCAACTGGTTCAGGAATGACACATATATCCCTAACATGTCATTTCTTAGCTTTCACAATAATAATGATAATAATAATAATAGCTATATTATATAAATATATATAGTTATTCAGTTATGTCTGATTCTCCTTGACCCCACTTGGGTTTTTCTTGGCAAAGATACTGGAGTAGTTTGTCATTTTCTTTTCCAGCTCATTTTAAAGATGAGGAAACTGAGGCCAACAGGAGTAAATTACTTGCCCAAGGACATATAGGCAATAAGTGTCTGAGGCTGAATTTGAACTCAAGAAAATGAATCTTCCTAACTTTGGGCCTGGCACACTATCCACTACACCAGCTCCTCTGTGTGTGTGTGTGTGTGTGTGTGTGTCTGTGTGTCTGTGTGTCTGTGTCTGTGTCTGTGTGTCTGTGTGTCTGTGTCTGTGTGTCTGTGTGTGTGTCTGTGTGTGTGTGTTCCCACTTTAGGGTTTGCAAACTGCCTTAAAAATATTATTTTATCTTTACAACAACACTGTGGGATAGGTATTATTATTATCACTATTCTACAAATGAGGAAAGTAGGACAAACAGAAATTGAGTGATTTATCCAGGGTCATATTGTTAATAAGTGTCTGAGGTTAGATTCTATCTTGGGGACTTTATTTGGTACATATAATGTCCAATGCCATTTTATTTTTTTTTCTCAAATAAGGAGTTCATGGTGTATAAACATAAGGTTTCTTTGTAGTCTATAAGTTTTTGGCCTCTCTCATTCCTTACTCCTGAACTTTATTTTCAACCATCCTATTTTAACCATCAGTGTAATCTGTTCATGTCACAAAGGATCAAAGTATATGTTGGTTTCATTTAGAGGACCTTATATAATTCTTCATAGAACTTCTCTCTCTCTCCTCATCACTTCAGCAGTTTTTAGTATATGAAGTGAGCTTTATTTCATCTTAGCCTTTCTACAGATGTTTATGATCAGTATTATATTACAGGATAAGCAAATTTCCTCTATGAAATGGTACTTCTGGTTGCCTTTAGACATAATAAAATGAACTACTCCAACTCCCTTGTTTGTTCTTCCAGTGAGAACTGGCGAACCATCCTTCTATTTAAGTACAGCTTCCTTCTATCTTATTTTTATTTATTGAAAGTATATCAACATTGGTATGATTCATTTCCTCCTGTATTATGTCTATTCCTTGATCACTGGGCAAAGACCTCACTTTTAAAGTATGATGACCTGAGTCAATATTTTTAGATGGTCTAAATACTATGTGAGTCTACATAAGCTTTGCTATCCCATTCCTCCATTCTTTTGTCATCATTGCAGAAATAGGAGTCTGCATAGAACCGAGAGTCATTTTGTATTTTGCTTTGTTTCATAGGTTGCTTTGTTCAAAGACTTCATTACCTGGTGACCAGCTTACAAGTCATGAGCCTCTTCGTGCTTAGATAGGATTTTCTTTTGAAAATGAACACAGTCTAACGTAATTTTGACAGCATTGAAAGACTTATAGCATTTGAAGGAAAGGTAGACACAAATGGTATGATAAAAGTCTCAGACATTAATTCTACTAATAAAAGGATACATTTTCAGTAATGGCAATGGCTGGTCCAGAGATAACCACATTCTTCCCTCACCTCTAGAGCTAGGGGTTCATTTTGTGACTGCAGGACATAGTTTTTATACTGTGTGAAGTTAACAATTCCCCACGAGAATTAAAACCACAATTCCAGTCTCATTAAAACCAGGCTCTAAGCAACTGAACTAACCCAGACAAAGTTGTGCTGGAAGCTGAGGCAACAGTCCTGTTGCAAGAGAATAACCAACCACATTCAACTCCAAGTAGAGTCACACTGGTGTGAGGAAGACATGAAAACATCTGGAATGCAAAGTAGGAAGCCCCTGGGCTTGTTTCCCCACCTTGTGCAATGAAAAGGTTGGAGTAGATCAGCAGTTCTCAATGGGTGGTCTATGCACTCCTAAAGGCCACTGAGACCCTTTTGGAGGTCCAGGAGGTCAAAACAATTTTCCTAACAATACTAAGATGTTTTAAGTCTAACATGGCAAACACTGATAGATATAATCCACATAAATGAAAGAACTTTTTGAGAGGTCTTCCATAATTTTAAGAGTGTAAAGGAATCTTGAGACCAAAATATTTGAGAACTACTGGACTAGATTATTTCTAAGTTCCCTTTTAACTCTAACATTATGGGTAAATTATTTAAAGGCTCCTTACAGATACTACAACCTATGAGTCTGTGCTTGTCTTAAGGATGTGGAAAGCAGAAGGGAATAACAAAATCCCTGGTAAGTTGGACGGAACTGAGAGAGACACCGGACATAAGACTAAATAAAAATTCTTGGAATGTGGTTGAGAAATACAACCCCCTAAGCTGGCCTCTGAATCCAAAATTATATTTTTTTCAAAGTTCTCTATCTCTCCTCTGATATCCTACAGTGTTCAGTACCCCTCTTATTTTACTTTCATCTTCTAGCTTACAGAATAGTGATTTGTGTACCTGCCCTACAACTCCTGCTCAACTGTAAGGTTCCAGAGGATAGAGATAGGAATAACATCTTTTTTTTATTTCCTTGGCCCTAGGTATAAGAACTTGAGGATGGTAGATAAACAGTAAATGTTTGTTGGCTAAATTAATTAATTAATATGAGAATGCCTATGCCTGCAAAAATAAGTAAATTATAAAATATATGAATATAAAAATTAATAACTGAATTAAGACCTCAATGCCTCAATAGAAAAGGGCATTTTTAGTGTGTGTAGCTTGTTGGTCAGGTGCTATGTATGTGATGGGTAGTCTCTGGAGTCAATTACAATGCAAAAGCTATCCACAAAACAATAAAGTTTGAAAATCAGATGAGAGAATTATCAAAAGATCAGATTTAGAGCTGGAAGAGAATTTAAGAATCCCAGAATTAAAGTCTCAATCCAAGCTATATCTGAGCAGAAATCTCCTCTCCAACATCCTGACAAGTTCATCTGGTCTGTGCTTGAAGACCTCTAGTAACTGGGAAACTCACTACTCACTATGGAACAGTCCATACTACTTTTGATATCTCTAGTTGCTTGAACTTCTTTTCTTTTTCTTTTTATCAAACCAAAATTTTCCTCTCTGTAACTTATACCCAGTAGTATTAGAAGTTGAATGGAGGGTGGATTGAAGAGGAGAGAGACTTGAGGGAGAGAGGGAGACCCACCTACTGCAATAGTCCAATGAGAGCCTACACTAGAGTAGTGGCAGTGTTAGAGGAGAGAAGAGGGCATATGAAGAGATGTTGTGAAGTTGAAATCAATAGGCCTTGGTAACAGCTTGGGTATGAGGTGAGAGATAGAGAGGAATCCAGGATGACTCCTAGCTTTCTAATCTGAGCAACTGGGAGGGTGGTATTATCCTTAATATGAATGTAGAAGTGACAGAGGATTTAAGGGGAAAGATAATGTATTCTATCTTGGACATATTGAGTCCTTCCCTCACCTACATAAAGACATTACAGGTTCTAAATGCATCAGGGTACAATTTTTCTGCCATGTGTAGAGAGTTTTTTTTTGTTGTTGTTCTGAACTGTGATCCCCAATGAATCATTGAGGAGATAGCTTTTTGTTTCTTAATGGGACCAATCTTCTTTGACTTTAATGAATTTCTTCAATATAGATTTAGCTTTGGGAAGCACCTCAAAGACCATCTAGTGCAACCACCCTTGCTGAGACAAAGTGGAGAAGTGATTTTCTCTAGGTTAAATAAGTAAGCATCAATGGTAGAATTTGAATTTAGATCTCAGTCTAGAAAATGTTGGAAAGTGCTCTTTCCAATGCATGATGCTATTTCCCTTAAATAACTCCTGGCAAATCTCAAAGTATTAGGCTTTAAACTGAGGCACAACCTTGGGTGCTAGCAAGAAGGAACATTTCGGGCAGTATGTGACTTCATTTGACTAAAGGTAGTAGACATAGCCCCACTCAGGTCCTTGGGAGTGTTGGTTATTGATTTATGCATCCTCTATCACTTTCTGGGAAACCAGAAGCAATCTGAATTGCCTTCCATCCTGGATTCCTCCTCTGCCAAAGGATGGTGAGGTAGGAGAGCATAGGAGGTCCTTCAGCTTCTTCATGGTAAAAGTAGGATAGGTACCTGATCTTCAAGTGAGTGTAGAAGCAATTAGTAGCTCATTTCATTAAAGTGAGTGTCCCTATTAATGCATTGTTGATAGAGCTGTGAACTGGTATTGCCATTCTGGAAAGCAATTTGGAACTGTGACCAAAAGGTCACTAAATTCTTCATTCCCTTTTATCTAGAAATCTTATTAATAGGCTTATGACCCAAAGATATGGAAAAAAAGTGGAAAAAATCTATCTATTAAAAAAAACACACACATAGCAGTTCTTTTCATGGCAACAAAAAAATAGAAACCGACCTACTAGAAAATGTCTAAACAAATGATGATATATGAATGCAATCAAATAATATTGTACCATAAGAAATGGCAAAATAGACAGTTTCATGAAAAAATGGGAAGATGTGTATGAACTGATGTAGAATGAAATGAGAAGAACAAGGAAAATAATTTACATAATGATAAAAATATTTTAAGGAAAAACTCTTAACAGCTTGAGATCTCTGCTCAGTGAAATGACAAACTACGTTTCCAGTGGACTGAGGATTAATCAAATTATCCATCTTTGGACAGAGAGGTGATAAGACTCAAAATGCAGAAGGAGACAGACATACATTTTCAGACATGACCAAAGAGGAGAATTTGCTTTGTTTGAGTATGCATATTTATTAAAAGGGTTTTCTTTCCCTTTTGCTTTCTATTGGGGGAGGGACGTAGAAGGGAGAAAAAATGAATACTTGTTAAATGATGATAAATTAAACTAAAATTAAAAACAAAGTGGGTGTCCATCAATTGAAGAATGACTAAACCAGTTATGGTATATGGATACAATGGAATATTATGGCATCATAAGAAAAGACAAATATGAGGAATTCTAACAAACATGGGAAGATTTATATGAACTGATACAGAATGAAGTAAACAGAAAAAGGAAAATTCTGTGTGTGTGTGTGTTTGTGTGTGTGTGTAAAATGGTGGCATAATACATAGAGCTCTGGACTTAGAGTCAGAGAGATATGAGTTCAAATTCTGCCACAGAGACTTAGTAGCAATGTCACCTTAGGCAAGTTACATTACCTTTCTCAGTCACAGTTTCCTTATCTGTAAAAAAAAAAAAAAAAAAAAAGACAAAATAATAGCACCTACCTCTCAGGACTGTTGAGGATCAAATTAAATAAAATATCAGAAAGGCTTTATAAGCCTTAAAGTGTTATATAAATGCTAGCTATTATTATGCATATGAAAAGAATACTAAGATAAAGCTAAACACAGTGACATGACCAATTTTGGTCATGAAAAAGAGATGAAGAAATTAGTCTTTTTTTTATATTAATGAAGTTGAGCACTTTGAATGCAAAATATTATATACACAGTCAGAGACAGTCTCTTATTTAACTTTTTCTTTAAAAAAAAGAAAAGAAAAGAAAAAAGCTATCTGATTAGACATGGGGAGAGGTGTAGAGTAGAATTTACCTGAAAGTGACCATGTTGTAAAAATTAAGGTATCAATTAAATTTATTTTTTAAATATTCTCTCTCTGTCTCTCTGTCTCTCTCTCTCTCTCTGTCTCTCTCTCTCTCTCTCTCTCTTTTCCTCTTCCACTTAGGTTTTGGGAAATTCGTATGACCTCATGCTCAAGCAGGACACACTGGACCAAAGGAAAGTATCTACCTATTAATTATCATGTTTTTTAAATGCTTAGCACTTTTGTTCAGCATTCTATTTTCACTATGAAAGGTGCCCCAAAAGCTATCATAGCTTAAGTCTACACTTAAACTTTTAGGACACCCTGTATAGAAGTCATTTTTAATAGACTATCATGTTCATAACTAAGATGAGAATTTCCCTGTGGTTTATATGCTGATGACCCCCATTAAACACTTCTTCTTTAGAGTAAAACTGTGTAATTATTTTGTGTAGTTCAGCATTGCAGCTGTACTAAGGCCCTCAAAGATCCTAGGAGTCCTGGCCCACAAACTAGCCTGGCAACTAGTGGAAATTGAGCGGTTTTGCTCCATTATCAAGCTGCTTAACACTACTGGTCCTAGTTCAGTTATCTAGGGCCAAACAGAGCAAATCTACTACATCTTTCACGAAATCACCTTCAAATATTTGAAGACAGCTATTAAGTGCCCCACCTGCTTGCCTTTCTCTAGACTAAAGATCTCCATTTCATTCAACAGATCCTTGTGCAGAAAGCCTGGTGTCAGCCTCCTCTGGATATTTTCCAGATGGCCAATGATTTACCTAAAGTTGGGCATGATGTTCTAGATGAAATCACGCCAATTGAAGACTATTGTCTCTACCTAAATACACTGACACTCAGTTCATTACATCTATATTTCTAGTAGTACAACCTAAGATTGCATTGGCTTTCTTGAATACCACTGTATACCCCTGACACATACAGAGCATATAATTCATTAAACCCCTTCATTTGTTTTACGTGAACTGTTATCTAAACATGCCCCATCATGCAGTTGTACAGTTTTGTTTTGTTTTTTTAGTTTAGTTGGACTTTAGATTTTTCCCAGTAAATTTGATTGTATTAGAGCCAGGCCATTATGGTACTTTGTTGAGATGTTTGGGGGTTTTTTTGGATCCTAATTCTGTCGTCTAACATACTAGCTATTTTTCCTTCACAGCTTTGTATTATATTTGAATTTAGTAAGTGTATCATTTATGCCTTCACTCAAGTCATTAATAAAGATGTTGAATAAAAGGAATCCAAGACAGAGTCTTCGGTCACTTCACAAGAGAAGACAACCCATCCATTAATAAACATTCTTTGGTTCCATTTATCCAAGTAGTTCCACATTTGCCTAAATATACTGTTATCCAGATATTTTTATCTATCCATCTTGTCCATAGAACATTGTGAGAAACTTTGCTATCTAACTTGCTAAAATCCAAGTCTTGTATACCTTTATTAACTCTCCTCTGATCACCAGACAGGACTTATTCTTTTGAAAAACATTTATTGTATATCTTCTACATCTACAATAGTGTGAATATATGTATATTTTTTTATTTTTGTTCCAGAACTACTACTTTGCTTTTGCAGGAAACAAATGATAAGGAAACTCCTTCCACTAATCCCTATCAGCAACTTTTCTGTAACTTGGAGACTTACATAGAGCACTGAGAAGTTAAATGACTTGTGGGGAAGCTAGATGGTTCAGTGGATAGAGCACCAGCCTTGGAGTCAGGAGGACCTGAGTTCAAATCTGGCCTCAGACACTTGACACTCACTAGCTGTGTGACCCTAAGCAAGTCACTTAACCCCATTGCCTAGCCAGAAAAATAAAAAGAAGTTAAATGACTTGCTTAGGGTCACATAGTGTGTATCAGAAGTAAGTACTGAACCCAGGTCTTCCTGACTCCAAGGCCAGTTCTCTGTTGTTATACCTCTATCTCTCATTATTTACATACAAGAGAGTCTGTAACATAGTATCTACCATCAAGGAGTTTGCAATTAAGTGAAAATAGGACTCGGCATCATAAGACCTGGATTAAGTCTCAATTCTGTTACTTGTTAGCTATGTGATGTTAGCCAACATACTATAGTTTTTTTTTTTTAATTATTAGTAGAAGAGGCAATGTGTCTTAGTGGAAATGGGGTCATGAAGAGTTAGACATGACTGGAAATGACTGAACAACAATTGATGTTGTTGTTCAGTTGTTTCAGTCACATCAGATTCTTCATGACTCCGTTTGAGGTTTTCCTGGCAAAGACACTGGAGTGGTTTGCCATTTTCTTCTCCAGCTCATTTTATAGACAAGAAACTGAGGCAAACAGTGTTAAGTGACTTGCCTGGGGTCACACAGCTAGTAAGTATCTGAGACTGAATTTGATTTCAGGAACATGAGTCTTCCTGACTTCAGACCTGGCACTCTATCCATAGTGCCACCTAGAGAACAATGGACAGCACCATTTCTGTCTCACTAGGACCGCTATGGCTGAAATTAAAAATATAAAGATAGGTGAGAGTAAGACAATGAAAGACCTTGAAGGACTTGAAGTAAAAAGTTTCTCAGGGAAGTGAATAGTTAATAGAGGGTTCAAGGATCCTGGTCTAGAGAGAACAGTGTTCTGAGCAGCTGGGAAAGAGAGAATCTGGAATCGCTCTAACAGGATCACAGCCTAGACAACATTCTCTAGTCTGTTTTGTTGACTTCTTATCAGCCTGTCAGAGACAGTGAACAAGATTTAGATCATTATTACCATCCTTGGAAAAGAGTGCACCTGAGTAGGGACCCACAAGCACCAATACTGTCTAGCTCACGGGAAGAAGGGTATTAAATTAATATATAGTGGCCAATAGTCTGCTACTCCTCATTCAGTGCTTTTGGATATGATTATATATTAATCTTGTGTGAACTCATGTACTCCATTTTCTTTATATTTTGTATAAAATGGTTCTATTGAATCTGTTAAGCTTTCATATTGGCCTCAAATTGAAAATTCATGGGGATGACATATTGTTCAATGTTCTTATGAATTCCTAGAACTATTCTGATTTTCATATTCTTAGCTCTCCTTTCATCTGCAATGTCTACATAACCCCTTTCTTTGCATTAGCACATACATACTGCTAGAGTGGTAGTTTTTCTTTCAAGAGTGTGTGAATGCATGTACATGTGTGTGCTCCCTTCTATGCACTGCCCTTCAAACAGAATTCATTATTTTCTTCTTGAGCATGTGACCTCAATGTCCTCTAGTCACCATAGAGCAAACTATGAAACCTGGGCATTAAGCAATACCTGAGCCAGGAAGGATACCCTCATTTTTCATCATTTGAGGATGATTTGATCACACTGGACAGGAAACTTTGCCTGTGATGCTGCTTTATTTACTGTCATTTTCCAATATAAAGTACCTCCAAGGGTCCAAAATAATAAGCTGTATAGTGAATGTTTAGCCATGGTGTCTACCCTATTAATTCAATGATAGTGGCAGAGCAAAGCCTGTTGGGGATATTGCTTTGAACAATATATTGATATTGACCTTCCCTGGGGTTCTACACATAAACCATTCTTTTCTACATCTCTCTGCCTCTTTCTCTGTGTACATGATTGAGTGTGTGTGTGTGTGTGTGTGTGTGTGTGTGTGTGTGTGTGTGTAGAAACAGAGAGAGGGGGAGGGGAGAGATATAGAAAGAGATAATATAGCATATGTTTTTATATAATTTATATGCTTATATTTTTTATTTAAATATACATACATAGTGCATAAACAGGTAAGAAATAGCAGAGATAGCCAGTCTCTGATTCAAAAAGACCTGGGTTTAAGTTCTGCCTTTCACAAATACTGTTGATCCT
This sequence comes from Vombatus ursinus, assembly GCF_900497805.2. NCBI lineage: Eukaryota > Metazoa > Chordata > Mammalia > Diprotodontia > Vombatidae > Vombatus > Vombatus ursinus. The sequence continues at coordinate 11,675,095 of NW_020940358.1, forward strand.
AATCAAATGACTTAAAACCTCAGCACCCCAGGTAACTCTCAAAGGCTATATGTGCTTTGCCCATAGTAAGCGCTTAACAAATGCTTTATTCATTCATTCACATCTGGATACTGAGAGACAGGTCTGGTGTGTACAGTTGGCTGAGGATGATTATGATGAGTGAGAGCTTTAAGTATTTCAACTTTCCCACATGATCCCTTAAGGTTTTTACCTTGTACAGTGTTCCTATTGTCAACGATACCATCAGAGTCTTATCTTAATTGTTTCACGCTTAATTACTAGATAGAGAGATACATAGATAGAAATATATACATATATGTCACATATTTACTTCTTTTGTAATTGTTAGGTTAGGAGAGATATGCTGAAAATATACCATCTTGATAATTACATGACAAAAATTCTGTGACTTTTTCTAATCTCTTTGTCAGCCTCTCATTTAGTATATTCATCAATACTTATTTCTCTTTCTCATATTTATTATTCTCTAGTTTATGTATGAATATAATATTTCTCTTACTGATAGAGTTTGGTAGAGTGCCTTTCCCCATATTTTTAAAACATATTTATGCAGCTTATGAGATACTTGTTCTTTAAATGTTGGATAGAATTCACTTGCAAACTCCCAAACCTAATCCCACCCACCCCATTTTGGAAATTCTTTTTTTTTTCAATTTATCTTTTAGAGATTGTGTTGTTTTTGCAGATATTCATCCATTTCATTCCAATTTTACTTTCTTCACATGTAATTGGATGTAGTCATTTCTTTTAACTTTCTTTATTTTCTTTCCATTGGTTATGAATCCCTCTTCAGATTATTGCACTGAGTTCCACCTCTATCTTTATTGCTTGGGTTTGTGAAGACCTAAGACTTCTTGAAGCTTTGCTGCTTCTATTTGTTTTTTTATCTTTTTTTCTGTCATCTCTGCATTTCTGGGCTTCTCCTGTGTGATTCTATTCCACAAAGGGTCTATTACTTTATTAAGATGTTTTCACTGAATATTCCAAATTAATGAGTCTTGTGGTTGTTTATGCTCTTTCAATAGGTTTATTTCACTTTTATAGACATCAGATTTGTCTTTATATCTCTTTCTGAGTTTTTTTTAAATACTCTGAAGATTCTAGAACTTGGGCCATTCTTTTCTTTGAGGATCTCTTTATTCTTGCTTTATTTTTTTATGGCGGGTTTTTATTTCTTCCTTTTATTCATTGTCCTGGGGTCTCTCATTTGTTTAATTATTTGTTCAGATTATTAGTTTTTTTTTTATTTTCTGCTAGGGATTACTTTACTTTCCCTCTTGCTTTAATTGTGGTTCATTGATTTCATTTAGCACATTTGTTATTGTAATGTTACGAAATGGAATTAGTTATGACCAGCCTTCTTGTTTGAGCTTCTTCAGCGAGTTTTCATGTTTATCCCAGGTCCTTATGTTTTTGTACTCCAGATAAACTTTGGTACAAACTCAGCCAGGCCTGTTGTTTCACATCTGTTTCACTCCCAATTTGGGTGATACTATCCTCTTTCCCTAGAAGGTAGGAATTGGCCTTCTTTCACCCGTTATCATCCACTCAGCCATTTGCGCATGCCAGTTTTGCCTAGAGTTTGATTCAACAGAGAAAAAAACCAAGGATAGAACCTTAGGTAACACTCATACTTAGGGAATAGGAAGAGAAAGGTGAGTTTGTAAAGGAGATGAAAGAACAATTGGAGAGTTAAGAAGAAAACTAAGAAAGAGAAGGTTCACAAAAGTCAAGAAAAGAGAATCTTAGGAAAAAGAAAGTGGTTAGCTTATACCTACTGGATTTTATGGTAGAGGCTATTGAATACAAAGACAAAAAGGAGTCAGTCCCTGTCCTCAGAGAGTTGACATTCTCTTAGGAAACAGATAAGAGGTATGTTGAAGAAGAAAAAAGCATCAACAAGAGGGAGCATCAGGAAGGGGAACATGATAGGAGTGGTATCTGAGCTGAGCCTTGAAGAAAGATATAGATAGATTCAGAGAGGTAGAAGTATATTCTTGCCGTAGAGATTCAAGAACTATCTAGATATTACTCCTTAACTGTCACACTATTCTTGGCCTTCTCATTCTCTTTTGATACACCCAGTCTCTTGATAATCTCATAAACGCCCTAAGGTCTAATTATCTTCTTTATGCAGATGATTCCCACATATGTATAGGTAATACTGTACCATAATTCATTCAGCACAAACACATATAGCTCATTCTAGCTGCCTAAACTGGAGGCCATGCTTTACAACCCATCCAACCCTCCCCCCGGCTGTTCCCTTGCCATTCACCCTCTGCTGCTTCCTTTTGGAGCCACTCTCCTGAGGCCTTGCTCTTTCAAATGAGATATTTGTAAAGGACTTGGCACAGTGTTTGGCACTAGTAGACACTTAATAAATATTTGTTTCCATGCCTCCTTTCTTCATCGGTAAGGCAGCCAGTACAAATCCAAATGGCCCCATATGTTTAGTCAGTCTCAGACCATAGACCATACTTTATATCCCATATGGCTATCCATCCCTGCCATCTTCTTACCATCTACCCACTACTACTACTATCTTTACAATCATCCAGGTTTGAAATCTAAGCATTATCCTTAACTCTTCTCCCTCTCTCTCAACCCACTCCTATGTCAGATTAGCTGCTACATCTTATTGATTCTACCTCCAAAATAAAGAATCAGAGCATCATGAATTTAAAGCCAGATGGGACCTCAAAGGCCAACCATTTAGTTTTACTTTGATACTCAGGGAATTTAACAATTAATCAAACAATAAGTATCTCATAAGCATTTATTATTTGGTAGGTATTATACTAAGGGCTATGTGATAGGACCAATGTCTCCCTGATGTAACTTCTTTCTTCCAACCCATGACATGGAGTGGCTTTGCCCCCCCCAAAAAAAAAAATAACAAGGCTATTCCAGGACCTGACTGGCCCTGGCTTTTCTGACATATCTTTCTGATCATCAAAAAATCTAAAGGGCACAAAGTCCCATCCACAAAGAGTCTAGAATCCTCAGGCTTGGTGGATTACCCACAAGAGTAATCTTTTCATGCCTTGCTAATGAGACACATTTCCATATGGAAAAGAGAGTGATCATGTCCAGAGAAGCTAAGAGCCACTGTATCCTTGTCACATACCCTTGCTGTGTTAGGACAAAGTAAATCTCTTTGAGTTCAAATTTCAATGACTTTCTAGTGCCTCATTTCACCCAACATCAAACCTAAACTTAGAGTCAAGTTTCTCATAGGATGGTTATACAAAGAAAAGACAAAAGGAGTTCTAACCATAAAGTGTTTATGCCCTGATGAGGGCAAAATCATGTAAATAAATAAGATTATACAATATACATGCAAAATAGAAGGAAAGCAGATTTATAGGCAAAGGCACAAGCAACTGATGGGACCAGGAAAAGCCTCCTGTTGAAACTGATGCTTGAGTTGATTCTCGAAAGAAGTCAGGGATTCTAGGAGTGGAGGTAGGGAGGGATAGTATTCAAACCATGAAAGATAGCCAGTGCAAAGGCCTGGAGATGGGAACTGAAGCACTGTATAGGAGGAGCAAGGAAAGCAACAAAAGACCAGTATGGTTGGATTGTAGAATGTGTAGGGAAGTATCTAAGAAATCCAGAAAATAGGAAAGAGTGGGGTTATAAAGAACTTAAAATATCAAATAGAGAAATTTTTATATGATTCTTTAAGTAGAGAGAGCCGCTGGAATTTATTGAGTCAAAGGGAAAAGATAATGTGGTCAGATTTATGTTTTTGGAAAATCCCTTTGGTAGCTATGTGGAAGATGAATTGGAGTTGAAAGAGAATTGAATCCAGGTTCTAATTAGTAGGCTATTGCAATAATCTAGGCCAAAAGTTACACCATCTGAACTAGGATAGAAGCTGTGTAAGTGGAAAGAATGGGGCATATTTGAGAGATATTAAAGAAAAGGAAATTATAAGATCTGGCAATTAATGGGTTATGTAGACCAAGAGGGAGTGAGGAATAAAGGATAACACTGAAGTTGTGAACCTAGATGGTCATTCCTTTGAAAGGAATAAAGAAATTGAGAAAATGAGTAGGCATGGAAGAAAAGATAATGATTTCTGTTTGGGACATGTTGAGATTAAGAGACCCAAGGGACATCCAATTTGAAATGTCCTATAGGCAATTTGTGATGTAGGATTACAGTTCAGGAAAGGTGAGGACTGGATATAAAGATCTGAGAATTGTCTGCACTGAGATGATAATTAAACCCATGGGAGTTGATGAGATCACTGAGTGAAAACATGAGAAGTGAAAAAAGGAGAAGGCCTGGAGAGAAGAGAGAGCCTGGGTCTATACCCACGGTGATTGGAGGTGACATATGTGAAAGTCCCGAAAAGGGCAGTCTCTCCATTCACATAGCCAGCAACCTTATACCAACACCTTCTCTTGACCAAAGGGATGCTGCAGCCTCCTAATTCAATTTCTGAGCTAGGGTCATAACTCACGTAGGATCACAAATTTAGAGCTAGCCGGGAATCTAGGGCTCACTACAAGTAACAGATCTAAGAAGTGAACCCAGTTCTTTTGACTTTAAATCCCATTCTTGTTCCACCACACGTTGCTGCCTCTCCTTCTAGTCTCTTCCCTCTAAAATCTGTCTTTTTACAGCCACTAAAATAATCTTCCTTAAATAGAAATCTGACCATCTTGCTCCCTCACTAAAGAACTTTGAGGGACTCTTTATTGATTCTGGGGAGAAGGAAGAATATCCAAATGCTGCAGCTTGGCATTTCACACTGACATTCTGTCTTCAGCATATTATTGAAACTTATTTCCCTTCACATACTCTACATTATGGCCAAACTGATTAACTTCCCCTTCCACAAACTCTACCTCCCACCTCCTTGCCTTTGCACAAGCCATCCTCCATGCCTAGAATGAACTGTCTCCTCATCTCCATCTCTTGCTCAATCTCTAGCTTGTTTCAAGGCTCAGTTCTAGCAATGCCTTGAATTAAAAGTCTTTACTTAACCACTTGGTTGCTAGAGCTCTCATCTTTCTTGAATTACTCTGTACTACTTATCTGTTTACATATTACATCCCACAATGGTTAGAATATATATTCCTTTAAGAACAGAGAATGTTTTTTTTCCCACTTTCTTTGCATCCCCCCTATGACTGGAAAAATGACCTGCACATAATAGGTACTAGCTTATTGAATTAGATTCAATTGATCAGGAGACTAAGGAGAGGTAGGAAATGGAATACAAAATTTGGGAAGTAGCTATTTTGCTGGATAGTAGGCTACAGAAGACTATCGGTCACAGAAATAGAATGAGAAGGGAGAGGTCATCTAATCCATGCATCATGCATTTTGTAGATGATAAAACTGGGGCTCAGAGGGGTTATGTGATTTGTCCAGGGTCACACAGCTCTAGGCGTTTGAGTTCAGATTTGATACCTGGGCTTCCTGACTCCAAATCTGGGACTCAATTCACCATGCTACATCTTAAAGCTGCCACAAGAAGGGGAATAATGTGAAAAATGACTGAAAAGATAGGTTTGAGAAAGACTGAAAAAAAGTCTGAAATGCTAAGCTGAAGTTTTCCTTTTATCCTAGAGACAGCTGGAAATCCCTGAAGGTTGTTGAAACAGGAGGATGATGTGGATGGCGGTGTGACACAAAGGAAGGAGATCAGGACTTGAGTTTAGAGGGCCTGGGTTTGAATCTCACTTGGTCACTTACCACTTGTGAGACCTGGGACCGATTTCTCATCCTTGATGGATCTTTATCTGCGAAAAGAGAGTTGGATTAGATAGCCCCTGCCAATGGGAACCTAATGAGTCTGTGAGGTTTAACTTGTTCTCCACTAATTCTACCCCTAAGTTGCTCTGCCCTTGCCTCTAAAGGGACTTCTGCACTGAGTTTGTGTTTGTTCATATTTCTATTTCCAGCATCCGGCACAGTGTTGGGCACAGGGTAAACTCTTAATAAGGGCTTATTGACTTGACTTGGTGACAAACCCTTCACCCCACCCAAGTACAATACACTACATAATCCAAGTAGTTGGCCAACTGACTATAATTCTACCTCTATGCTTCTGTTAAGTTAGGAAGAACTCTTGATTGTACATTTGGAAGTGTCAAATAAGATTAGAGAGAAAAGCATTTTGTAAAGGAGTTTACTTGAAAGGGAGAAATTAATGCAAAAAAACTATTTTATGCTTTGTAAAATGCAAAACATGTACACTTGAGCTCTTACAAGGTTAACCTTTTAATAGGAAAATAAGTTGGTGTCAGTATGATGTTTTTAACTTTTTGCAATACAATTGGTAAGGCATATGGATCTGATGGCTATTTTAAATGTCACAAAAAGGACATGTTTGTTCTTACTGTAAAGTCCTCCACAGTCCTTCTTTCTCTCCCTTTATGTGCCTTTTCTGAAAACTCAATTTGCTAAAAGCATTTATTAAGTCCTTTCTACATGGCAGGTATTGTGCTAGCTAATAGACATGCAGAGATGAGAAACAACATAACCCTTACCCTCAATGAGCTTGGTTGGTTGGTGGTTGTCTTTCGTTCTCAAAGAGGACCAAAATGGCACCACGATGTCAGGGTTAAGGTACAGTGTGTTCAACTGTAGCTAAACAGACCAATATAAGCTCTGAAGGCTCCACAACAGGTCAGGTACAAACAGTCCACATGAACATCTGGAGTGGAGACATCTCTAAATTTGCATGTCTCATGATTCTTTTGAACCACTACAATTCTACTTCACCCATAGAGCACAGCACTTTCTTTGATGCAGGCTCATCATGCTGGGTGCTCCTTTGCCAGATTCTTCTATGTCATTCAATTGATTCCAAAGTTCTTCAGAGACAGCTTGAGAGTGTCCTTGTATCACCTCTTCTGTCCTCTGTGTGAGCACTTGTCTTGTGTGAATTCTCTGTAAAATAGTCTTTTAGGCAAACATACATTTGGTATTTGGACAACATGGCCAGCCCATTGAAGTTGAGCTCTCTGCAGCAGAGTTTGAATGCTTGGCCACTTAGTTTGAGAAAGGACCTCAATGTCCAGTACCTTACCCTGCCAGGCAATCTTTAGAACCTTCCTAAGACAATTCAAATGGAAGCAATTCAGTTTCCTGGCATGGTGCTGGTATACTGTCTAGGTTTCATAGGCAGACAACAATGAGGTCAGCACAATGGCTCTGCAGACTTTCAGTTTAGTGGGCAGCTACCACCTCTTCTCTCCCACACTTTCTGTCAGAGTCAGAGTCTCCCAAATGCTGACGCAGCTCTGGCAATGTGTGCATCAACCTGATTACCTATATAAACATCCCTGGAAAGTATACTGCCAAAGTAAGTGAACTTATCCACAGCATTCAAAATTTCTCCATTTTCTGTAACAGATGGTTCTACATATGGATGGCATGGTGCTGGCTGATGGAAAATATCTGTTTTCTTGGTGTTTTATTGTTAGGCCAAAATCAGCCCAAGCAGCAGAGAACTGATCTACACTTCATTGCATCTCAGCTTCAGAGGCTGCACTGAGTTCACAATCATCAGTGAACAAAAAGTCACACAGTAACTCTTCCTCCACTTTAAAAGTCTTGGTTTATGGCCTTTTCAAACTAAATAATTTAAAGTCAGTGGAGCAGCTGACCTTGAGGTTGTTTTCATCCTCATTGAAGGCACCCAATAACATCACTGAAAACATCTTGCTAAAAAGAATGGGAGCAAGTACACAGCCCTGCTTTACTCCATTGTGACTGGAAAAGTACAAGAGTATCATTCATTACCCAGAACCTCTGCAAGTATGCCATCATGAAACAGTGAGCTTACAGTTACATGGGAGAATAAGATAAGCACACAAATAATATAAGGTAGAATTCAGGCAAAAGAGAGATCTTGGATATCATAAGAAATTTGAGGTCAGAAAGTGATCTTATACTCAAAGGGTCAGCAAAGGTTCTTTGGATGAGTTGGTTTCTGACCTGGACCCTGAATGAAGAGAAGAATTTCGACAAGCAGAGTTGAGAAAGGAATGAATCCTAGGCATGGGAATAAAAAAAGTGGTACATGAGGAAGTGAGGGGACAAAATGAGACCAGGCTCAGGTGTGATTTTGTCCCACAGGTGGGTAACTATATGGTGCTGGAACTTAAGAAAGAGATTAGGGCTGGCTATACAAACTTGAAGGCATCTATATAAATATGGTTACTGAAGACATGGGAGCTAATTAGCTCACTAAAAAAAAGAGAGTAAAGAAAGAGAAGAAAACCAAGAACAGAACTTAACAACAAATTAAAGAAGCTATAATAAATAAATGCTTAGTGCATTTTCTTTTCAAGGATATTCTTTGACAGAAAAAAAAAAGGTCTAAATGATTGAAAATGCCTTTCACTGAATAAGTATGATGTTAAAGGCTAAATTCAAACTTTGGAGTGAGCCTTCTCTCTCTCCATTATCCAAGATCTTTTTATAGCCCAAAGGGCTATAAAATTGTGCATACCCTTTGAACCAGGATTACCACTTCTAAGTCTGTATCCCAAAAAGATCATAAAAACAGGAAAAGGACCCATATGTACAAAAATATTTATGGCAGCTCTTTTCATAGTGGCCAAGAACTGGAAATTGAGGGAATGCCCATCAATTGGGGAATGACTGAACAAGTTGTGATACATGACTGTAATGGAATACTATTGTGCTATAAGAAATGATGAGCAGACAGATGTCAGAAAAACCTAGAAAGACCTGTGTGAACTGATGCTGAGTGAAATGAGCAGAACCAGGAAACATTGTATACAGTAATAACCACATTGTACGATGACTGACTTGGATAAATTTAACTCTTCTCAGCAATGCAAGGATCTAAGACAACTCCAAAAGAGTCATGATGGAAAATGCTATCCACATGCAGAAGACTCATGGAGTCTGAATGCAGATGGAAGCATACTATTTGCTCTCCTTTTCTTTTGTTGTGTTGTTTTATTTCTTCTTTCTCATGGTTCCTCCTATTAGTTCTAATTCTTCCATACATCATGACTAATGTGAAAATATGCTTAATATGAATGTATAAGTAGAGCCTATATCAGATTACATGCCATCTTGGAGAGAGGGGAGGAGAGGAAGAGGGAGAAAATTTAAACTTAAAATCCTATGGAGGTGAATGTTGAAAACTAAAAATAAATGAATTATTTACAAAAAAGAAACTTTGGAGTGAGTCTTCTCTCTCTCTCTCTCTCTCTCTGTCTCTCTCTCTCTCTCTCTCTCTCACACACACACACACACACACACACACACACACACACACACCTCAGCTGCACTAACAGAATAAATAGGGAAGTCAAGAAGGAAAGTTGGATAGGGTTTGTTTTCCCCAAATCGTCACCTCTGAATGCAGAAACTTAGGAAGCTATAAAAATACTCATAAATATCTGAACATACGTAAGACAAAAACAAGAATACCACAGTGATATAAGGGGGAGAGAAGGGAATCCCTCAGAAATGTATCTCTAGGTAAAAATCTCATCCTGGACACAGGAAACATGAAGTTAACAAAGAAGAATAATTTTCAAGAGCTGAAGTCTGAGGAGTCTAGGGAACTTTTCATGAGGGATCAGTACTATGGTTAAAGAAAGATGGAGTAGTACTGAGGAATCTCAATTAAAATTGAAGCCTTTCTTATAAATAAATGATGAACCATTACCAAAGGATTTAGGCAATGGAAAAGCCAGCTCCTTGCCCCACATCTTCATAGAAAGTGGTTAAAATATATGTGTGATATAAATAGACAGATAGATAGATAGATAGATGTTGTGTGTATATTCATTATTATATAAAAAGAATTAAAATATGAAAATTGAAAGAAAACATATCTTGCCACACAAAAAAATGACCATCTTAAAAGGCAAGAGTGAAGATTCTTAAACAAGCAGAATCCCTGCTAATACAGAGAATGGGTTTCCTATAGGGGAAAATGATCTTTTTAAAAAATCTTCAATCAATCTTAAATTGAAATTATGTTTCTCTAGAAAGTTATTATAAAAGTTAAGTGCTTCTCTAGGGGGAAATTAGTGTCAAAAAGGCAATAGTTTATGGCTTGGAGTTTTCATTTCCTGAAAAAGGGCAGGTTATAACACCAAGCTCAGAGCAAGCAGTTTGGGTAAAAAAAAAAATTAATTTGTTCAACATTCAGTCCATGTTAAATATTAACCTTCGAAAATGAGTTTAACTTTGCAGAAGGCTATAACATGTCTTCTTTATTAAGCAGTGCATCAGGACATTTTTCTAGGCAAAATCTGTGGTGCAAAATCTCATCGCTGAGCTATTTGCTCGAAAAATTAAGCACAATACTGAAATGAACCAATTCCTGCAATACCTTGTTCTGCTACAGAGCTCAGCAGATGGCTCTGAGAACCTTGAAGAATTGAGCTTTGAGAAGCAACCAAGGTGAATGACTTCTTCATGCCTTGAGGTGTTCACAGCTGAATAGTTCCTCATGCTCTTGACTTTGGTCATATCCCATCACCTTCCTCCCTGCCCCCACCACTACCACCACCTCCTCCTCCATACTAGAATGCAGACACAAATAGAGAAGATTGTTAAAAGGAAACTTTTTATTTTGGTGCCTGTAGCACTGATAATTCTGATGTGCACTTTAGAAAGTTCCATTCTGCTGGATTTATTCTTGTGCTCTCTGATAAGTACTAATGTTATACTTTCTGTGTTTTTGAAACTGAGCAGCATGTAATTAATTAGATTTATGAATGTGTCCTCCTAATGAATGCCATTGTGCTATTTAAAGAAATAATGGGAAATCTATCATATTCTTGACAAGATAAATTAAACATGATGTCAAGATACTCCATTCCTCCTGATGTCAGTCCTTTCCTCATCAACACATATACTGTCTGGTGTGTGTGTGTGTGTGTGTGTGTGTGTGTGTGTGTGTGCGCGCGTGGTGAGAAGAGGTGGAGAGCAAGTTATACTCCCTGTCTGTCAATTCCTATCCAAGTCATCCAGGATCAGTCCTCATTGTCATCTTTGACTTCCTTCAATTCCCTTGTTCCTCAAGAATCAGTCACTAAATCCTATTGATTCACCCTTCTTAAAGCCTCAAACCTCAATCCTTCCTTTCCAGTCCCATTGCCACCACCTTAGTCCAAGCTTTTGTTCCCTTACTCCTATGAGTCTAATAATTGGTCTCCCTACCTCCAGTCTCTCTTCACTGAATCCATTCTGCACATTGCCATCAGATAGATCTTTCTAGAATAATGTTGTCATCACCTCATTTCTGGACTCCAAGGACTCCCCACTACCTATAAGATAAAAACCAAATGCTCTAAACCCTCTATATTGACATTCAAAGCCCTTTACAATCTGAATCCAACTTATCTTTCCACTGCTCCCCAACACGAAGTCTCTATTTCCTCCAGACTGTTCATTGTCCCCAGCATTAACAAGCATAGCAACCTTTCATCTTCACCCCCCATAACTTTCTTACCCCCTGGAGTAACTAGTACACACTAGAAAGGAGAAGAACCAGAACAAAAACAACAACAAACAATAGTTAACATTTACATAGTACTTACTATGTGCTAGCCACCATGGCTAAGCACTTAACAGTTATCTCATTTGATCCTCACAGCAATGCTGTGAGGCAGGTGCTGTCACTATCCATATTTTGCAGATGAGAAAACTGAAGCAAATAGAGGTTAAGTGACTTGCCCAGGGTCACACAGCCAGTGTCTGAGGACAGATTTGTGGAAGAGTTCTATGTACTGTACTACTTAGCTGTCCCTGAGTATGTTAAGTGTAACCAGAACACATTAGCAATTTTATGGGTCAATAATATCGTTAATATGGGCACTCTCTGCAATGGTATGGATCACAGCTCCACCATCCCAGGCTCAGCCTGAGCAGTTCTTGTCCATGCCTTCCTGTAACTCCTCTATAGAAAATCAGCCTAGTGTCCTGGAGGTCTTTAAATATCAAGTTGTTGTTATTGTTGTTGTTATTGTTGTTTTTAATATTCTGTAGGTGCCAGTATAGAATCCAGACCTTCCATTCATTGCCCTTGATTCTCACTATATGGCCAGCTCACCATGTCACCTTGACACAAAATTTAAATATAGGTTCATTTTGCCTGAAATGCTTAGTGTCAAGTCATGAATTCACACACAAACACATGCCATGTATATGTTCTAGCTGTGTCTTTTCCAAAGATCAGAGAAACAGGAAGAGAGTTCCTTGTACTGACCTGGGCAGTAAATTTATCTACTTGAAGCAAAAAAACCTTACTTTTTTTCAAGGAGCTATTTCTTTTTTTTTTCCTTTCATATCAATTTAATCTTTTTGTGACTATTATCTTCCTTCTCCAAGAACAGGAATACAATTTGCTGCCACAGAAATAGCTATCAGTTCAATAGATTCTTCTCATTCACCCTTCTTCCCTTTCATTGGCTGCTGCCCAGAGTGAAATCAGCTATAATGATAAGCCTTCCCCCACCTCTACTGAGAATCTCTGAGAGTAATTCTGAAAAGTGATTTCCATTTGCCCCTCCTCCTTTTTAAAGAGCCCATCACCAAGCTTCAGACTGAATATTGGGGATTCCCAATGTCTTATTACCAGGCTTCTTCAAAATTTTATATTTTTCACTCTGTCCAAATCACTGGCCTTCTTGCAAACTGTGCATTTCCTCAATGAGGAAATCCATAGCTGTGGCTTTATTCAAGCTCTGTTTGTCCCATTATTATTTTAATAGGGAATAACTAAGCATCATCAATTCGAAGCCATGTGAAGGGGATGTGAAAGGACCTACTTCTTTTTATTTCAATTTTTTAGGCATTTCATTGTAATGAGAATAATCATTGCTTTGGCCATGACTTAATCTCCTATTTGGGTGTGCTGCAACGAATATCCCCCCCCACCCAGTAATCCTCTACTTATAGTGTAAGTAAGAGTTGCTCTATCTGTTGGAGTGAACAAAAAGCACAAAAGGATTCAGAAAGTAATAACAAAGATAAATAACTTGGCAATAAAATTTCAGCTCCAGTAATTTTCCATTTATATTTTCCCACTGAATCATGTAGTCCCAAGCAATGCACTTTTAACGTCTGAGCTGCATCATACAAAGTAATTTCATATCTAATACTTCCCAGAGAGCCCCAAATATAACACCCCTTGCACAGCGCACTACAATGCATTCAATGAATTATACAGTCCTCCCCAATAATGGGACTTCCTGTGTGATTTCATAGTCTTTCTAAGGCAATCAATCTCCACATCTTAGAGAAAATGAATTGTCAGTCAACTTTTTTTTTTCAGTAAAGGGGGTTTCAGATGCTATTACTTATCCCACTTATTATTGAAAGCTGGCTGCTGAATGTGGTTTTCCTGTGTGAAACCACTGATGTGTTTGTGAGTCTTCAACGTTGAGATCTTGGTTAGCATAGCATTTTGCCAAGTGCATTAGGTGAGGCTTCGGGGAATGCTAACAATGGAAAGGAAGTGAAAGGTACAGAGAGATGGAGGGGAGGCGGCATCTATCTGCCAGGTTCTTGGTAGCTAGGAGCCATTCTGTTTTTCAAGAAAGCAAGCTCCCTCTCCAGCTAGCTGTGACTCCCCCACCCCCATCTCCCTCCTCCAACCTCATGCAAACAATTTCTATCTGAACCGAAATGAAAACTGCACAATTTCCTCTGAGACAAATCTACCTTAAACCCCTCTTAATACTCTTCCACTCACTAGTGACTGTGGGCTCTTCCAGGGCTCTATGTTAATATAACCGACTATGCAGTGAGCATTGTACTAGGCATGGCTGAGAACTCACTGAATCTTGCTGGGGCAGCAGCCTGGTAAGAAACAGAGAATTCTGCCTCCAGTATATGGGTCACTGAATAAGGCATTTACTCGGTCCCTCTTTCTTTCTGTGGCAGTGAATCCTGAAACAGTCCCTTCTCTCTTCCTGTCATTATCAAGTTCAATAAATGATAACAATATCACAGAATTTAATCATAAGGTTAATGAATAGATCATAGATTTGGAGCTACAAGAGACCTCTGAGCCCATTTGCTCAAATGCCCTCATTTTACTGATGAGGAAACTGAGACCAAAGGAGGCTGTGACTTACCCAAAATCACGCAGATAGCAAAGCATCAGAGTACAGATTTGAAGCCAGATCTCCTGACACCAGGACTGCTTTTCTCTCCACAGTACCAAACTGTGTCCATCTCTGTAAAGTAGGAGGCAATACCATGTGCTGAGAGATGGAGATGGGGTTAGGGGCTTGAGCCTGAATTGCCTTGCTTCCTCATCTGTAATGTGACAAGGTCAGATCAAATGATCTCCAAGTTTCCATCTAGATCTGACATTCTGGGATATGTGTGCCTTCTCTCTTGGCATTTTAGGGAAAGCAGCCTAGCCCTCGCCACTCCAGGACCCATTTGCTTTAAAACATATTCTAGGAATGAGGCACCAAATAAAACATCTTCTCCAGGCTTAGAAGTAGAGTTTCATTATTACCCCCTATATACATTAAGCCACCTCCAGCAACAGGATATTAAATATTCCCAATATGTGATATTAAATATCTGTAATACATAAGTATCAGGAAACATTCTTAAAACTTAGTGCTCAAGGTGGGGGACACTAAGAGTGGCCTGCTCCATATACTATAACACTTAGTTGATATTGATTAGAATTGCTGAACTGCTTTTTTTTTTAATTATTTGTTACAAGGGTAGTAGATGAAAGAGGGAAGCATTTGGAAATAAAGTGATATAAAAAAGGATGTCAACTTATTTAAAATTCTAACTACTCTTTCTGTATTTCTGTCTCCTTAAAAGATGATGAGCTATAAAAGTCTTTCATATCCCCTATGCCTACAATCAAGCCAGCAATCAAAAATAATTTGTTGAGCACTTACTGGGCAACTGAGAGGCAGCGTGGTAAAGTGGGTGGAGTGTTGGCCTTGGCCGGTATCAAGAAGATCTGGGTTCAAATCCCACCTCTGATGTGTACTAATTCCACCATCCTGGGCATGTTCCTTAACCTCTGAATTTCAGTCAAATCTAAGACTTAGTTACTAAGTCATAGACAAGTTTCATTCTCTGCTGGTGGAGAAAGTCCTTCTAGAAAAATCACAGGTCTTTGCTGCCTTGACTGCATGTCCAGCCTTGGTACTGAAGTAAGAGACATGGTCTTGCCCTTAAAGAGCTTGCAATCTACTTGGGGAAAAAACCACCAATACACCTGAAATGGCAGCAATAAATGACCATGTATAATTAAATGCTGATGATTGTGAGGACAGACTGTGATGAAAGGGAAGATTACATTTTACAGAGGAGATGGTGGTATATAAGCTGGGGTTCTGAAGGAGTAGACTTGGAATGGACTGAGAAAAGGAAAGAACATTCCAAGAGGCAAGAATAGCATAAGCCAAGGCATGGAGTTGAGAATAACTATGGCATATAAATGGGTTAGTCCAGAGACTACCCTGGCTAGAGTAGGAGTGTTCCCATTGAGAAGCTGAGGGATGGGATTGGTAATGCAATTCTAAAATAAATGCTCTATGCTCTTCCCCCAGCTCTTCCTATCCCCACCATCTAATTCCTTTTACTTGACTCTCAAGCAGCCTTTTCATAAGTGGTTATTCAGCTGCTTCCCTGATAATAACAACTGGTCATTGCCTCAGGAAGAGGAGGAGAAGAGTGTCCCATTATTAGCCTATGAGTCACTTGGCCCTATCTACCAACATATGCTTGAAAACAGGCTTCAAAGGTAGAGTTTTAATTCTTCCTCAAGTTCCTCTCCCTGAATAGAATCTCATTAATAAAAGACTTGAAATAAATAGGAAAGGACTTGCTGAGATGCGCAAGCTGTCAAAAACTTTTTTTCCCTTTAATAAAAAGGATTTTTCTCAGCAGGAAGACATAATCTTCCCTCAGTTATGGCAAGCTCACAGATTATTGTGAAGGCAGCACCCCATGAGCATGAAGTTCAGGCTGGTATTTACCTACGTGCTGTCATCTTTGTCTTCCTTGGAGAAAAATGCAAATTTGGGGGACACTTTTAAAATATGCCATTAATTACTGAACATTGTCTTGGTCTTTAAAAAGAGAGAGAGAGAGAAGAAAAAACATAATTGGAGACTCCTTTTCAGTCTTGAAAATATTTTGGAAAGAGATGGAGGAAGATGCTGACATTGTTCAATGTACAACTAGATGTCACCATTGGAATCCATTTCTGACAGCTGATGTTAATTCTCTGCACAGCAGAAAGTTTCTGCTTGGAAGCCACAAAGTCGGGCTGTCCTACTTCAGACAGGCCTTGTGTTCTTTACCAAGGTCCATCGGTAATGAACTCAGTTGTGTTTCCAAAGTCTGCCTCATAGCTGCAGAGTCAAATTGACTGTACCAAGCACTGAAAGCCTATCAGGCACCCCTGCTGAAAGAGATGTCAACAATTTTATGCTTACAAGGATACATAGCACATCTATGCATGCTATAATTGATTTTTTAAAATGATTCTGAAAATGACTTAAAAAGTCAAACCTGAAAATTCCCTCAAAAATATGAAGAGTTTTTGTATGTTTGTTTACTGTTCCCCTGTAGTAGGCACTAGAAAGGAAGATAGCATAGAAATGTCCATGGCCCTGGCTTAGGTCTCCTAGGCCTGGATTCAACAAGCTAGAATGATTATAATAAGAAGACTTTTAATAGAGAGAAATATAAAGTCCAGCATTTAGATTCAAAGATCAATTGGCTTTTGATGTATACCAAAATATCCATAACAACACTTTTTTGTGATAGCAAATAACTAGAAATTAATAGCTGGATACCCATCCAGCAGGGAATGGATAACATAATTATGATATGTGAAGGTAATAAAATAATATTGCGGCACAGATATGACAAAAGGGACAATTTTAGAGAACCAAAAATGACCTGCATAAACTGTTGCAGCATGAAGTGAACAGAACCAGGAAAAGAATTTATACAGTAACAGTATTGTAAAGAAAAATAACATTGAAAGACTGAAGAATTCTGAATCCAAACTTCAGAAGACTGATATTGAAGTATGCTATCTACCATCTGATAGAAGGGTGAGGGGCCTGTGATTTAGAATGAGAAACACATTTTGGCATAAAGCAAATATGGAATTGTTTTGTTTGACTATATTTGTTTGCTAAAAGAATTATTTTTTATCATTGAGGATGAAAGAAAAAAGCTAACTATGATGTTTCAAAAGACAAAGAAAATAAAGAGGATTGTTGAAGTATTTTTTTATTGCATAGAAGAGAAAAAGAAGAAGTTCAGGAGCAAAGGCAAACAAACAGAACAGCTTTGAAATTAACATGCTGAATTTATTACATACTTTTTTAAAGCATATGTAATCTTTTTTGGTTCTACTTTGGATGTGTAAATATTCATTTGGATATAAGTGTTAGGTTCAGAATAAAAAATAAAATTTTTGAAGATGAATATAATGGAATGTTGTCACTCTGTAAGAAATAACAAATATGAAGAATGGAGAGAAGTATGGGAATGTATATGAAATGATGCAGAATGAAATAAGAAGTGGGAAAATAATAAACACAACAGAGACAACATAAATGAAAAACTTAGATGCTGTATAATTATAATGAGCAAATTTGACCTTGAAAAAAAGTGGGGGAATTAAAATTGTCCAACCTACAAGAAAAACCACTGAGGTAGAGCTCTGAGTCAATGGTGCTTTATTAAAGGATCCGTGGTCCCCTCTAATGAAGTGGACTTCAGATCTTCCTCATGATCTGAGATGTCCCCTTCTTCCAGAACCTTGTTTTTATAGGGTTTGATACCCAACCATGCAAAAGAGGCATGATAAAATACAGAATCTCATTGGTTGATAGATCTTGCTCTTGAGGGCCAAAAATAACATTTCAGCAGGAGGCTCACAGGTTGGGTGAAGCATGGAGCATCTCCACTGACTAAATGATTAGAAGATAGAAGATGGTCACTTGCTCATGTTGAACAAGAAAGGATGGTCCAGAGGTACAAAAATAAGTTGGGGGACTTTCCAAAGCATCAAGGCATCCCACTCATACTGGGTTTGGACACGGAATTTGAGTAAGACAGGGTGGAGATATCTTTGTCAGCATTCTTGTGGTTGTACAAGTGAACTTTATAACTAAATGAGTGGTGAACATTACATTAAAATTTGAGGCCTACTGTATGATTTATATAAAATATTAACCTAATTAATACTGATTGGAATAGAGTAAGGGTCCAAATGAATTATTTCTCACAGTTAACAAAATACACCCCACCCCAATTTTCTTTGAAGAAGGAGAGGACTATGTCATATCATATATACTGTCAGGCACAGTTTATATGTTGATTGCTTTTTACTGACCTTTTTTTTCTTGTTTATTTTTTATTAAAAGAAATAGCTCACTGGGCAGGGGAGGAGAGAAGTATAAAAACCAATAATTTTTTTATTTAGAAATCAATAGAATGGGATGATAAATCTTAAATGTTCTGTAACCCTTAAAACTATATATATAAATGTCATATTATCACGTACATATATTTTATACATTACATATATACATATATGTGTATTTTTGTATATATGTATATGTATAAAGTTCATATTACAATATGAGGAAAATGTAGTTAGATCACAATTTACATGTTAGAAAGATCTGGGCATTTTAATAGACTGAAAGCTAAATATGAGTTAATTGAAAGTGGCAGCAGGAAAAAAAATAATATAATTTTAGCTTGCATCATGTATAGAGCATGGGAGGTGATAGCATCACTGTATTTTGCTATATCCAAGCAGTTGGTGAAACATAGATACCACACTGGGCTTGGAATCAGAAAGACATGCATTCAAATTTGACTTTGGACATTTCCTAGATAGTGGACCCTAGGAAAGTCATTTAACCTCTGTTTGCCTCAGTTTCCCCAGCTCCAAAATGAGGATAATAATAGCACCTAACTCTCAAGGTTGTTATAAGGATCAAATGAGATAATAATTGTAAAGCACTTAGCACAGTGCCTGACATACAATAGGCTCTATATAAATGTTCATTCCTTCCCTCTTCCCTTTTGTTATTAGACTCCATGTTAAGAACTATGTTCAACTCTGAGTACTGTATTTTGGGAAGGATATTTGCAAGCTAGAGCATATATTGAACAGAGCAACTGGGATGGTGAGGTACCTTACAGGAGAATAAGACCATGCCATATGAATATTGGTAGAAGGAAGTAGGATGTTTAGCTTGAAGAAGAGAAGACTTACAGTCAATATGGGAGATCTGTTCTAGTATTTGAAGGGCTATTATGAAAGAGGAATTCAATTTGCTTTACTCGATTCCAGTGGACAGAACTAGGAAGAATGGGAGAATTTGTGGAGAAGCCTTTTCTGCTAAAAAAAAAATATATATATATATATATGTAAAGATATCCTAACCATTTGGGTTATTCAAGAATAATATAGTCAGGGAGTGCCTCATCACTGGAGGTCTTCAAAGGTAATCTGGATATTGGATGCTGTAAATAAATCCAAGCCTCAAGCAAGAAAAAGTCTGAAGTCAAGCTAAAGTGCATTGAAACAAAAAAAAAGAAAGAAAAAGAAAAATAACCACCACAACAACATATATCTGACAATAAGTTAAGCTGAATATATTCATACAATGCTCATTATAGCAAAGGTAACTACACCCTTTTAAACTTAGTTTATGGTGCATACTCTACCTTGTACTTATTTTTTAACTGTCTTCAGCTCTGGACAGCTCCTAAACCACATTGGGGTTTCCTCATGGCAAATATGTGTTTCTCTGCATTAGATTTGACCAAGTATATTCTATGGTAGCTCAGGAAAGCTTTCTGGTAGTGGGTCTTCCCAACACTTTTTTTTGCCTCCTGATTCACTACCTAGATATGTCTATAGGTTAGTTCCCTACAAAGCAAAATGGCTCAATAGGGCTGTTCCCTCCTGTTATCAGAGGAGTCTTTTCTTATGAAGACATCTCAGCTGCTACATACTCTGTGCTGGCAATTTCAAAGAGCAGAGCATGTTGTACTGGCTTCCCTGCACCCTGCTATAGGTAACGCTCAAGGGATATAGTCATTCTTAATTCTGTAATGTGCAATGTGCTTAGTCCTGTCTCCCTGGGAAAGTGAGATGTGTGTGGCACCCAGTGAAGTATAGCACTTAAGCAATAACATATCATGCTTATGAAGAAAAGGGTTTGGGGGAAGATGAAACAACACAGCACTACTAGTCTCTAGCTGAAAGTAAAAGTGCCTGGGGCTCAGATTACCCTAATAAATTGGGGGATGGGGAGCAAGAAAGAAGAGTGTCTTTGCTCTTGAAAAATAAATTTGGAGAAAGGAAAATTCAAGGAATGTGATTTGATTAGGAAACCTCTGCTAAACCAAAAGGTAGGGCCTGACTCTGATGTTAAAGTGTCTAGTTAATATTGTGCAATTAATTTTGAGTTCAGATTTATCATAAAATCTTTTGATGTTAAATTTATTCTCTTAGGGGGGTCTGAAGCTAATTTTTCATTGAGTCATGTATATTTAAGTAATTGCTCTAATCTAATGAAGCCTCATTGTAACAGAAATAAACCTAATTGCCCCACTTCTTCTAAAACTTTACTGGAACCTTGATCTCATCAAAATGGGCACTGTCATTACCAGCACAGATAATAGCACATCTAAATGATTTATATATGATGGTCTAAATTCTATATCTATATCTATATCTATATAGAGTCTATATGATTCTTGTCTATTTTTTTCCATCAACATCATGAATAATCTTCCAATGAGCAGGGAACCTTCTTCTGATTGTTTTGGTATTTTACCAGTTATATACACCAAAGAGATCAAAGGCAGAGAAAAAGACTTCATATACATTCAAATTTTCATAGCTGCACTATCTCAAGGTAGCAAAGAACTAGAAACAAAGCTGATGCCCATGGATAGAGTAAAGGTTAAACAAATTGAAATACATGAATATAATGGTATGGTATTGTATCATAAGAAATTATGAATATAAAGAATTCAGGGAAGCAAAGTTAGAACAGTATAGGAAGGCATGTATGAATTGATACTGAATGAAGTAAGCAGAATCAGGAAAACAATATATACAATGACTACAAACATGTAAATGGAAAGAATAAAAAGAATAAAACAGAATACTATGTAATTGTAATAAATAATTTCAGTCCTGAGAGTTGAGAAAATTAATTAACCTCTTCTTTGCAGAGGTAGTGGCTATAAGTAAGGAACATTTTTTTTGTGGGGGAGGGGGGTGGCTAGGCAATGGGGTTAAGTGACTTACCCAGAGTCACACAGGTAGTAAGTGTCAAGTGTCTGAGGCCAAATTTGAACTCAGGTTTTTCTGATTCCAGGGCCAAGTGCTCTATCTATTGCACCACCTATCTGCCCCGTAAGTAAAGAATATTGCATACACTGTCAAATTGGATTGATATTCTGGGTGGTTTCGCCTTCCTGATTTTTTTAAATCTTTCTTTGTCCATTCCTTGACAACAACTATGGCTCATTGAGCAGGGGAATAAGAAGGAATGCATTTGGAAATAAAGGTGATATTAAAACAAAAGAGATTAAATTACATATGTATATATACATCTTGGGTCCAGATCATTGTAGATCTATAATGTCTTTCCTAGATATGTATTCTAATCCAATGGGCTGCCTGTGCAATCTGGGTAACATGAATTCTTCATCCACTTTGCTTTTTGAGGGACTGTAGATCTCATTACAGAGGTCCCATAGCATTCACTAGTGTGATAGTATCAATCCCTGAAGCAGGTTCTTTCATCTCACGGGTAACATAGGGAGTCTTTACATAAAAGAAGACAAAGCTACCCTGGGAATCTCATTGGCTCCAGCTTCCTTGATACAGCTTCCTGGCTATTTGGGGTATATAAAAAGTCCCAGGCACATGGAGTCTGGTCCCCTTGAGTCTTTATAAATATGTAAGACTCACATGAGTTGCCATACCCTGATGTCCTACTGACCAGACATATTTCCATATGGAGAAGAGGGAAACCATCTCCAAAGAAGCTAAGTGCCACTGTATTCTTGTTGCATGTCCTTATTGTGTCAGAGCAAAGCAAACCTCTTTTTGTAAATGTTCAATGACATGCAATTGCCTCATTGCACCTCCAAATTGACCCTAAAGTAAGAAAATGTTGACATTAGAATTGCACCTCCAGCAGAGAGCTTTTAATACAGTCAGCTCAATTACAGAAGCCATACTCAAATGGCAGCCTCTCTGACAATAAGGAATTCCTATATAATGGGGAGTGGGGGTGGGCAGGAGAGCCATTCCAACTATGCAAAGTATTTCAGCATGTTTCTGGACACTTTAAATGTCGATGACACTGAAGAATTTGAATTTATTTCTTGAATTAAACTACCTACAGTTTTATTTCCCTGCTGAAATTCACTATTAAGTTATAAATACTCCACACCAAAAATGAACAGGCCAAAGCCATGCTAGAGCTTCTAAACACCATAGCATTGCAATTTCAAACAGTGATACTAGTAAAAAGATAAATATCTGTTTGTTTATTCCTGATACCCCTGACAGTCTTCTCTGTGTGTGTTTTCAATGTTTGTGTAATTTATTGGGGAGGCATTTTTCATAGATAAGTTGATACAAATTATTTGAAAGAAAATATTTTGTTATTACTAGAATCAAAATAAGCAATAACATGGAAAGGGAATACACATTTTAAAAAATGAATACTATGGAGTAAAAGATATGGGAATATAGCCCTTTAAGCACAGCTAGTGAAAGGTAGGTGATTTATGGATAAGCTTGGGATATGACAATACAATTGATAATCTTAAATCCTAAATAAAAGCATCTAAAAGATTTTGAAAATTCATGTCAAGAAGACAGTCATGTAAGATTAGAGAACAGGCTAAGTTAAAAATCTTACCACGATCTTAGGCTGCATTATGAAAGGTCATAGTGTCTGGAATGAGTGAAATCAGAGTACACTGGTACTTCGACCTGGTCAGATTGTGTAGGAAGTATTGCTTTTTGTTCTTTTTACCACATTTTAAGAAGGGCAATGATAAACTGCTATGCATCCAGAAAGTAGCAACTGGAATGGGGCAGGGGGGAGGGCTGGAAAAGAGACATTACAAGAAATAGTTGAAGAACTTTGTAGATATCTGACCTGACAGAGGAAATACAGTAAGAGACACGATAGCTGTCTTTGGGTACTTAAAAGGCATTTTGAGGGACCATGGATCTCATTACAGAGATTATGATAGTATAAACTTCTTCCTGAAGCAGCTTCTTTCCTCCTACCCACAACATAGAAAGATTTTATCTAAAAGAAGACAAAGCTACCCTGGGGACCTCATTGACCTCAGCCTCCCTGATGCAGCTTCCTGTTCATGTAGGGGCATCAAAAGTCCCAGGCACATGTAGTCTTGTCCCTTGGGGACTTCATAAGTCCATAAGACTCACATGAGTCACACATGAAAGAGGAATTACTTATTCTGCTTGACCCAATAGGGTGGAACTAGACACAATAGGTAATTTGGGGGGGGGTTAATTTTTTAATTTTAATTTTTTAATTTTTTTTATGTTTTTATTTCTTTAAGGTAATTGTTTTAAAAGGAAAAAAGAAAGAAACAGAAAAAAGAAAGGAAGGAAGGAAGGAAGGAAGGAAGGAAGGAAGGAAGGAAGGAAGGAAGGAAGGAAGGAAGGAAGGAAGGAAGGAAAGCAGATTGAAGTCTCATGTAAAGAAAGACTTCCAAACAATAAGAGCTCTCCAAAAATGGAATAAGCTTCCCTAGGAAAGTGATGAATTTACCATGTTGCCACGACTAGAAGACATCCAGAAGAGGCTGGATGACCACTTATCGGAAGTACTAAAGATAGGACTCCTACTTGGATACAGCCTGGACTAGATGACCTCTGAGGTATCTTCCTTCTCTGAAATGGTGTGATTCTGTGAAAAATTAGAACCACTAGGAGTCAGAAATAAATCATTCTGGGAGAATCTGTATTAGTTAAATCATCATTGGATTTTCACAACTACATTTATTCATCAGGAATTTTTTTAATGCACAAACAGGAGAAACATAACTCAGAGAACCAAAAATGTAGACTAGGATTTATAAGAGGAAAAAAAGTCAAAGGAATTGGGGATTTTAGTCAAAAGAAAAGGTAACTAAGGCATTGTTTAATGAAAATCTTCAAGAATATAAATGTTTAGGAGAGGTAATTTAGGAACAGCTGTTATTTATGTCCACAGAAGCACAAATAAGGAGAAATTTATTTAAAGCAGAAATAATAATCTTTTATGCTTACATAGTACATTCTACTTAGTTCATAAAGCCCTTCACAACCTGACTCCTTGCCACTTTTTCACACTTTTATATTTTACTCCTCTTCCTATACTCCATGATTCAGCATTTTCCTTGGCTATCTTGCTGCTCCTTGGGCAGAACATTCTATTTCCTGGCTCCACGCCTTTGCATTGGCTGCAGCCCCTGCCTAGAAAGCTCTCCCTCATCACCTCAGACTCCTGGCTTTCCTGTCTTTCTTCAATCAAAATCTACTTTCTGCAGAAAAGTTTCTCAGACTGCTTCTCCCTAGTGCCTTCCCTCTGAGATATTCTCCATTTACACTGAGTAAGTCTTGTAGGTAAATAGTTGTTTACATATTAACCACTCCATTAAACCATGAGCTCCTTGAGAGCAGAAATTCTGTTTTTTCCTGCTTTCTATCCCTAGTGCTTAGCACAGTGCCTGGTAAACAGTAAGCACTATGTAAATGTTAGCTATTATTATTATTAAGATCCTTACGACAACTCGACTACAGGTAGGTAGTACAAGTATTATTTATCTCCATTTTACAGAAGAGTAAAGTACTTGTCAGAGATATTAAGTTATCTTACCCATGTTCTTAAAACTAGTAAGTGTTGGAGCTCTGCTTTCAACTCAACAAAAGGAAAATTGGGAGGTACTGAGTGTGATTACAGGGCATCCTTCAAACCTCCAAGAATATACTAGTAGTTTGTTTAGATATCTTCCTATTTGCATCAAATAATCATATTAGGTCTTTTCCAGTTTTTTTTTTTTACACATATACATATGTAGGTACATAGGTGGCACAGTGAATAGAGCCCTGGGACTGGGGTCCAGAGAACCTGAGTACACATCCAGGCTCAGACACTTATTAGCTGTGTGCCCCTGGGCAAGTTTCTTAACCTCTGTTTTCCTGTTTCCTCATCTGTAAAATGGGGATAATAATAGCTACCACCTCCCAGGGTTGTTGTAAGGATCAAATGAGGTAAGATTTGAAAAATGCTTAGTAGAGTGTCTGACACATAGTTGGTGCTATATAAATACTAGCTATTGTTGGTGGTAGTATGTATTGTATACGTGTATGAGTGTTGTGTGTGTGTGTGTGTGTGTGTGTGTGTGTGTGTGTGTGTGTCTTATGGAGGCAGAGTAGACAGAAAGGAGGAGAGAGAGACATAGAGAGAGAAAGAGAGAGAGAGAGGGAGCACTAGTAATCTAGGAATCAGAAGTCTTTAGGCATAATATATATGTAAATACCAACAGTAATAATAATAATAATAATAGCTAGCATTTATATAATGCCTGCTATGTACCAGCCACTCTATTAAGCATATAGGTATTAGGTATGTGTGTGTGTGTGTGTGTGGGTGGGTGGGTGGGTGTGTGGGTGGGTGTGTTGGGAGGGGGAGAGAGAGAGAGAGAGAGAGACAGAGAGAGAGAGAGAGAGACAGAGCCCTAGTCTAGGAATCAGAAGTCTTTAGGCATAATAATGGAGATAATGATTCCTGCTTTGCTTACCTCTAGGGATATTTTGAAGATTCAGTGAGATGATGGAAAGCACTTCGCAAAGCCCTATGTAAATGATACCTATTGTTCTTTTGCATATGCAAATATATAGACCAACATTTCTGAAGAGGGCTGCAAGCTGCTACTTGGACTTAAGAAATGGTCTAAAAAACATCTTCCAGGATATACATGACCAGAATGGGAGATGGGGTAGTCCTAGCAAAAGGGAGGGATAATTGATGCAAGGCAGTGATCCTTCATTGGCATTGGTAAGATATTAAAAATAACAAAGGGATGCCCCCAGAACAAAGAATGGATCTTATAAGGATGTTTCACAGGAAGCGGGTAAGAATCACATGGGAAAATATACAAAAGGAAAGTTTACAGCAAAAATTTTTGATCCAAGTATGAATAGCCTAGAAAGGCAGGTAAGACATGGGGGGGGGGTGATAGTGGTGATTAATAGTACATAGCATGTTAGCAGTGAAAAGTCAAGATGAACAAGGAGGTTTGTTAGAACTCTGCAACTGAAGAGACATCAGAATTATCTAAAGGTTTGATCCACAGATAAAAATACATTTGCCAAATTTGACACCATTACTTTCTCTTTGTTATTTTTGACTGAACCCCCTGACTTTGTCTCTCCCTTACAGCCCTCATTATAGACCTTGTAATTCTATACAATTTACCCAGCATCTTTAGACATCACCTCCTGCCTCTGGCCCTTTCCAGTCTGTCACCCATCCATAGATTGTAATCTCTTTGAGAGCAGGGACTGTCTTTTGCCTCTTGTTGTATCCCCGCTTCTCAGCTCTGTACCTGGCAGGTAACAAGTGCTTAATAATGCTTACGGACTGACTGACTGACTCTTAGTTCTTGAACTTGTCTTGTTTCTGGAACTTCAGTCCTGCCTTTTATCTGTTGGTGAACTTCTGGGCTGTCAACTCTCTTTCTGCTCTCCTTCTTCTCCCACTTCTCTCTTGCTCCCCAAACTAGAAAGAACCCAGTAAGCACCACAGACCTTGTTCAGTCAAAACATTTAGCTGTCCTTAATTCTGGAGTCACTGTGAAAGTGGGGCTAGGGAGACCTTTTCAGCTACATAAAGGAGATGGTAGGTAGTGAAAGGATTTGGTGTCCTTAGAATAGTCATCTTGGCTCTCTCAAAGATACGTGTAAAGCAAAAGAGGAGTCTAAAAGTCCTGAATTAAAATTTAGGAATAAGTGGAGTTGATAGGAACAGTCCCAAACTCTTAAAGTGCTTCTTAAACTATTTTAGGATCATGTATTATCCAGAACTTGTCACTATCTTTGCCCCCAAACCTTCCCCTGTTCCTAACTTCCCTATTACTATTGAGGGTGGCCCCAACCTCCCAGTAACCCAGGCTCAAAACTTAGGTGTAAGCTCCAACTCCTTATTCCCTCTCACTGTCCATATCCAATCTTTTACCAAGGCCTATAGATTTTACCTTGTAACAGTTTTTCTCATTACCTCTGTAACAATTTCTTTTCTGACACTGCCAATACCCTGAAGCAGGTCCTCATCATCCCAAGCCTGGACTGTTGCAAGAGACTGCTACTTGGTCTGCCTGCCTCAAGCCTCTCCCCATTGCAGTCCACCCTCCACACAGCTATCAAAGTAATCTTCATGAAGCATAATTCTAACCATGTTATCCCCTATTCAATAAACTTAAGTGGCTCCCTAGCTTCTCTACAATCAAATAGAAAATCCTCTGGCATTCAAAACTCATCATAACCTGCTCCCACCACCATCACCTTTTCAGTCTTCTTATACCCCTCCCACTATACTCTGACATCCAGTGACACTGGTCTCTTTTCTGTTCCTTGAAAACTCTATCTCCCAACTCTGAGTATTTTTATTTCTGGTCTCCCATGCTTAGAATGTTTTCTTTCCTCATCTCTGTCTTCTGATTTTTCTGACCTTTGTCAAGTCCCAACTAAAATTCCAACTTTTGTAGGAAGCCTCTTAATTCTTAATTAGAAGCCTCTAATTTGTAGGAAGCCTTCTCTCTATTGATTACTATTTCTAATTTATCCTATTGATCATTTCCCATTTTTCTTGTAAATAGCTTGTTTGTACACGATTGTTTGCACTGTTAGACTGTGAGCTCCTTGAGATCAGGAGCTATTTTGTACCTTTCTTTGCATCCTTAGTGCTAGGCAGAGTGCCTGGCATGTGGTAGGTGCTTAATATGTGTTTATTGACTGATTAGCTGATTGAATTATTCTCTATAGGTTCCATGACTATTAGTCTTGACCCACCCCACTTCCTTCACTATTTCTACTGTGAGTACCTACAGGGACCATATCCTCTCACAGTGCTGTGCTCACAGTAGGATTATAGAAATTTAAAGATGGAAATTTTAGACACTACCTAGTCCAGCTCCCCCTCCCATTTTTCAGAGAAGGAAATTGAGCCTTAGGTAGGTTAAGTGACTTACCCAAGGTTTCAGAACTAGACAGTGGTACAGTCAAGATTCAAACCCAGGTCTTCAGATTCTCAATCCAGCGCTCTCTGTGCTACATCTTGCTACCACCAGGAAATGCTTGTTGATTTGAACTGTTCATTTATTTTTTTAAATATCCTATACCTCCCAAAATGACTGAAATTCTTAAACATGCTAGTGGGGTCCTGGCATCTGTATCCCTAAAAAATGTGGGGCAGAATGGGTTGTCTGTGCTCAAGAATACTGGTATGCAAATGTGACCAGTTAGGTCTCAGAATGTATTAAGGTACAGCAGCTGAATTTAAACTTTGAACATTAGAATCCTTTCTCTGAAATAGCTGTCTCATTCTTGTTGGCTCTAACAGACCAAAGAGTACTGAGCACACTGACAGCTCCCATCAGCCATAATCCATTCTGCAGTGGCTGTTTGCTTGTCAGATTTCCTGTAGCAGTAATTCATACCAGACAACTTATCCAATAGCAGCTTCCTCCAAGAATGTTTCAGGAGAACATGATGAATCTTCACAGCAGTGATATGGACCCAGATGTAGCACATTTGTTCTATGGAAGGTAATCCTTCCTTTCATGGGAAAGTCCACTCAGAGTTGAGATCATGTGGGCTTAAGACATGTAACAGTTCATCAACGGCATCATGAGTTTGTACTTGGATATATTTTGGCAGTTTTGATCAGAGCTGAACTCAGAAGTAACAACACATGGGGCAGACATTTGTCTAAAAGGCCCATAGGTCTTGCAGGCTAGCAACGGACCTTTGCCCAAATTGCATCCTTTAATTTCCCTCTCTCCCACCCCATCTACATTGAAATTCACTTATAACCATCATCTCCAAATATTTTCCTGTTGAAAATTCTATGCATTATTTCAAATAGTCACATTTTTATTCCTAATGTTGTTTTTTCATGTTTGTGAAAAGTCAGGAAATATTATGAATTGGGTCCTCTTATGCAATAGCAAGGATTCATGTTCCAGGTAGAGGTTTACCAATTGATCTCTAAAGTCTTTTCAAATTCTATGATTCTATGATCATAGAATCTGTCCTACACATTCTACTCCACATAGTGATTTTAAAAAATTTTCAAGGAAAAAGTTTTCATAGCTATACTCCCTATAAAACATATTCCAAAACAACTGTGGAAACATAGTTATTCCCTCATTGATTACTGAAGGCAGGAATTCACCTGTTAAAAAAAAAAGTAGCATGACCATTATTGCATCCTCCAAAAGAGAAAAAAAAAAACAAAGCAAGAAGCAACTTATCTGCTTCCTGATTCCCCTATTTGATGGCAAGCTGTTTTGTTTTTGTATTGTTATTTCCAGTGTCTTGGCACATTGTAGTGCTTATAAATCCTCACTGAATTGAATTGTTAAAGGAATTTTAGAACTTATCTATCCCAACCTCCTCATTTCAAAGATTAGGAAATTGAGACTCAGACAGATTACCAATCAATCAAATTGATCAATGAATATTCATTAAGCATCAATATACTATGTGGCAGGCACTATGCTAGGTTAAGCAGATTCAAAGACCCAAGTGAACAGTTCCTTCCTTAAAGGACCTTACAGTCTAGTTATGGGGAGATAATTTAGGCGTAAATTTAGGGCAGCTAGATGTTACAGTGGATAGGGCACTGGGCTTGGAGTCAGGAAGACCTGAAATCAAATTCAGCCTGAGACACTTACTAGTTGTGGGACCATGGGCAAGTCACTTAACTCTGTTTGCCAGCGTTTCATTATCTATAAAGTGATTTGGAGAAGGAAATGGCAAAGCACTCCAGTATCTTTGCCAAGAGAACTCCAAATGGTGTCACAAAGAGTTGGACACAACTGAAAATCAAAATGATTAAACAACAACAAATTTAGGTGTATGAAAAATAGATACAAAGTGATTTGAGAGGGAAAGCAGCAGAGGGATCAAGAAATTTCAAGGTAATGCTGGAGCTCAACTTCGAAGATGTCAAAGAAAAACATTAATACTATACTCTATTTTAAGCACAAGTCTGCCAGAAATAATTTTACTTCACTTTCCATTATTTTATATGCAGGCAATCTCTAGCCTAGAGAGATATCCAAAATGACATAATTTCCCCATGCCCTAAGACAATAATAATAATATTAGTGTAAATGAGGTAACATTTATAGAAATCTTGAAGAACAATCCCAATGTGTAAAGCATGCAATTTTGGGTTAACATTCCAAAATAACAGAATAATAAAAGTCTCCAGCCCACCTCTTTCTGGACCACTGACCTCAAGAATTCAAAGAGCCTCATATCAGAGATGAATATCATGAATCTCTTCTGAATAACAGAAAAGGGCACTTCATTTTGAATGAAATAGAGAGCATTTCCCTTGGGGGGGTTAGAGGCCAATCACTAGTTAGTCCATCAATAAATATTTATTAAATGCCTACTATGTGCCAGGCACCATGTTAAAAAATGGTGATACAAAGAAAAGCAAAAGACAGACCCAGCTCTCAAGGATCTCGTAGTCTAAATGGGGAGACAACATGCAAACAACTACATACAAATAAGCTAATGCAGGATATATTCGAAATGATCAACAGAGATGAGACAATTAAGAGGGATCAAGAAAAGCTTCCTATAGAAGTTGGGATTTTAGCTGACATATGAAGGAAGCCAGAAGGCAGAGACGAGGGAGAGCATTCCATAAAGGACAGCCCATTAAAATGCCTAGAATTGAGAGATTGTGTCTTATTTAAGGAACAGCAAGAAGGCAAGGGTCACCCAATCTTAGAGTACATGGTGTTGTAGAAGGTGTAAGAAGGGAAAGTAGGGGTGGGAGAGAGCAGGTTATAAAGAATTTGATCATGAAGCAGAAGATTTTATATTTGATTTTAAATTTTATTATTTGATCCTGGAGGTTATAGAAAGCCAACTAGAGTTTATTGAGTTGGGGGAAAGAGTGGTGACATGATCAGGCCTGTGTTTTAGGAATACCATTTTGACAGCTAGCTCAGTGAAGGACAGACTGGCTTGGAAACAGCCTTGTGTCAGAGAAACTGCCTAGCAAGGCCATTGTTATAGTAGTCCAGGTATGAGGTAATGATAGCTGCACCATGATGGTGGCAGTGTAAATCAATAGGCCTTGGCATCAGATTGGATATGGAGAGTGAAAGAGGGTGAGGAATCAAGGATGACACCTAGGTTGTGAGCCTGGGTGACTGAGAGGATGATGATCTATCCTCAATAATAATAGGGAAGTTAGAAGAGGGTTTAGAATATAATAATGATCATGAGTTCAGTTTTGGACACTTAGAGTTTAAGATCTCTGTGGGACATCCAGATGAAGATATCCAATAGGCAGTTGGAGATGCAAGGTCAGCAGAGATGGTAGGGCTGTACAAATAGATTTGAGAATCATCAGCATATAGATAAAAATTGAATTCATGAGAGCTGATGAGATTACCAAGTGAAATAGAGGAAGAAGAAAAGAGGGCCAATACGGAGCCCTATAGGACACCCTAGGTTAATGGGCATGACCTGGATGAATATTCAGCAAAGGAGACTGAGAAGGAGCAGTGAGAAAAATAGGAGAGAGAAGTATCACCAAAAAAAAAAAGCTAGAGAGAAAAGAATATCAAGGGTGATTAACAGAGTCAAAAGCTACAGAAAGGTCAAAAAGGATAAGGATTGAGAGAAGGCCATTTTATTTGTCAACTAACAGAGTTTTAGTAATTTTTGAGAGAGCAGTTTCAGTTGAATTATGAGGTCAGCAGCCAGATTGTAGAGAGTAAAGAGAGTAAGAGAAAAGTTATCATTTTTGGGAAACAGAGAAGATATGAAGCAAAAAGAAGACAAGAGGTACTCTTTGTTCAAATTTCAATTTCACCCTTAATCCATGTGCTCAAAGAGGGTCTTTTATTATGGATCTATCACTCACCTTTCTAAGGGGCTTTTCAATAACAGAAAATATCATTTCTTAATACTAACAATTTTACTTTAAAATAAAGGTTTTCAACAGTCTTCCACAATTATAACTAGGGATTCTGAGAAATACAGGTGGGGAAATAGAGCATTACAGTAATAGCAGGCAGCCAGTACAAAGACATAGAGATGAAAATTGAAGCATCAGGGATACAGAATAGCACATAAGCAAGCATGACTGGATTGCAGATTACCTGGGAGTAATGTACATGAACACTGGAAAAGTAGTAAGGGCCCAGGTTATGAAGAGATTTAAATGTCAGGCAGAGGAGTTTATGCCTGATCCAGACATGAAAGGAAGAAACTGGAGTTTAGTGAATAGGGGAATGAAATCCCTGACAGAACTAGAGTTTGAATCCAAGTATTCTAACTACAAGGCTTGTGTTTTTCCCACTACAATATGCCACCTCTTATGACTGGGTAGCACCTCCTATAGGCTGCTTCCCTAACTCACACTCACAATGGTGGGCTGGATTCTGAGAGGGCAGTTGACTACTTCTCTCTTCAGAGTTCTAGGGGGTAGTGGGAGGGTTTGAACACTGTCATTCAAGAACCTCTATCAGGCACAGCTAGGTTGCACAGTGGATAGAGCACTGGCCCTGAATTCAGGAGGACCTGAGTTCAAATGCAGCATCAGACCAAACACTTAACACTTACTAGCTATGTGACCCTGGACAAGTCACTTAACCCCAATTGCCAAAAAAAAAAAAAAGAACCTCTATTCCATGTTCTCCTCAATGATTATCAGACATACATAATTTACTTTTTGAAAGGGTGGTTTTTGTTTGTTTGTTTGTTGTTTGTTTGTTTTATTATTATTATTAAGCAGATATAGCAGGGATAGCTGATTCAAAAACAATCTCACCAAAAGTTTGAGGCACAGTCTCCCACAAATACACACAGAGTCCATGGGGAAAGTAGACTCAAACTTAGAGATTATATGTGGGAAAGGGATAACTTACAGTTCCTTGTTACTGGAAAAGACCTTTTCTCCTTCCATGGAACCCTTAGGAAGTTCTCCTTAGATGAAGTTCTCTGATGGGCTGCAAGGGTTGTTTCCTTTATGGAGTCCTGAAGCTGCATTTCCTTGATGTGTCAGGTTTATCCTCAGCTCCCAACGCAGATGCTTTCAACAACCATTTCTCTTCGTAGGATACTGATCCCAATACCAATGGTAAATCCAAATCTTCTAACTTCTCTAAGATCGAAAGGTCTGGTCAATGATTGGTAAGGAGGAAGAGAGATAATTTGATTTTCCCTTGGTCTTGAATAATTATTAGACTGTCTTGCTGCTGGAATACATCTGTTATAATCACAATTACAAATTAGCTATAATATACATTGGTCCAAAGGTGTGTCTGATTCTTTCAACTAAGTCCAATAGTTCTCTACTTAGTTTCATCTGATTCATTCAGTAGTTAAAATGCTTTCCCTCTTCCCAACTAATTTAAGACTTATTTATATGAAATTTAGATTTCAATTGATCAGTTCAATAGATATGTCTAAGTCATCTATAATTACATTAATTAGAATTATACTTCCCTTACAATTGACAATTTTGAATTAAATGAAAAACCACCTCAAAGTTTCCCGTATATTTTTACCAAGAGCAGCTTTTATTTCCTAGAGGGTTTTAAAAAGGAACAAGGATTATTAGTTAGAATTAGTTTGAAATCTTGTGCGTCTCTGTCATTACTTACTATTCCTGAGATCCAATACACCTAAATACACTATGAATGACATTAGTCATTGTGTGGTTGGAATCCATTTTCTTTCAGATTCAGGATATCTAGGTGTTTAATTTGGTTGTGCTTAACCGAATGGCATCCTTCTCCTGCTGATCTCCAGAAACTGTCATATTCTATTAAATCAACTGCGAAAAAAAGCAGTGTGAGGCAGGTAACCCCACCAAATTCTGGTATCCAAACAATGTGAGGAGCAACCGAACTTTTAGGGAGAGAGGAAATGTCTTACAAGGTTTTTATAGTGAACTAGAGCAAGAAAATGTTATGAACCAGAAAACATTATTAGAAACTGGAAATGTTTTATGCCAGGTTGAAACTGGTTGAATAAAATGCTTAAGAAATGGAGCATTTTATTTGGGTGATATGGAGAGGACCTTTGTCATTATTCTTCATCAGGACTGCATTTTCTACTGCAGGAGAGGAGAAAACCGCCTCTCTTTGAAACTATTCATCTTCTTTCATCTTTAAGATCATGTTTTTCAGCAGTGGTATCTAAACATATCATTACAAAATTTCAGCAAGGAGCTTTTTTTGAAAACTGCAAGCACTGTATTGATTAATCTGTACTTACAAAGTAGAATGAAGCCTCCAACATGGAATATTTTTATCTGGGCAGTTATTACAGATTCATTCCTACACAAGCCAGACATGTTCAGGGTGGTAATGGAACTCAGTCTACTGCTTTACATAGACCTTAGCCTTTGCAGCTTCAGAAGTCATATCTATTTTTACGAGAAGTAGCAAGAGAAAAAAGAAAGAGAACAGGACTTAGAGCCAGAAGACCTGAGTTTGACTCCTACCACTGACACATCCTAGCTATGTGACCATGGGCATTCGTTTGACTTTTCACAGCCTCAGTTTCCTTATCTGCAAAATGTGGTTAATTATACCCATAGTACTTACCATTCAGAGTTCTGTGAGGCTCAGATGAGATAATGCATTTGAAGCACTTTGAAAAACCTTCAGGTGCTATAAAAATGTCAGATATTATTGATTAGCATCATTGCAATAACAAAATGCCTCACCTACAGAAGGCACCTTTAACAAATGTTTATTGAATTGAATTATAATAGATACTTGGAAAATATGCTAAAATTAATATCAATTTATATTTTATTGAGTACTTTTTGTGTGCAAGGCACTGTGCAATGGGATATAATCCCTACCTTCAAAAAGCTCAGCAATCTAGTAGGGAAAACAAAGATTAACTATAGCAAAAAAAAATATTTAACACATTTATGACTCCATTGACATTCCTTAAACATCTTTCCCTGGCAACCACTCACTAATATGTGTATGTATGTATATATGTGTGTATGTATCTATACATATGTGTGTATGTGTATACTCATTTGTACTCTTCCCCTATTAGAATATAAGCTTCTTGGGGGCACATGCTGCTTGATTTTTTTTTATTCATACCACTAGCACTTAGCACAATAGTTGTCACATAGTATAAACACTAAATAAGTGATTTCTCATTCATTCATTTATCTTTAACTAAAGGATAGCCTTCTCTAATGTTTCATTGCAGCAGGGAGTTCACTCTGGGCTCTTGAGACTATGCCAGTGGTGCATAAGGTCTGTCACTAAGCTAGAAAGACTTAGCATATGGACCCAAAGATGGAATATATATTTCACTTCTATTATGTATATAACATATCATATATATAATATTCCATATATATGGTACAGTACAGTATGGATATAGATGTGTGTGTGTGTGTGTGTGTGTGTGTGTGTGTGTGTGTGTGTGTGT
>NW_020940358.1:11710895-11730292 GCF_900497805.2 Vombatus ursinus
TGTGTGTGTGTGTGTGTGTGTGTGTGTGTGTGTGTGTGTGTGTGTGTACTATGTAAATCTACCTTCTGAGGACCAGTTCATTTAAGTGCAATGGGGCTCATCACCAAGTTAACCACCAGGTGATAAACTTTTCAGGCCAGAGCGACTCTGTAAGACAATCTACCAAGTCATAAATGGTTGTAAATTGCCTAAAGTGAGGGAATATCCAAACTGACAAATTCATGGTTCTTTAGACCTTTGAATTATTGTGATTTATGGGGAAAGTCGGCTGAAAGAGCACTAGATTGGGTAGCAGGAGAATTGGGTTCCAGTCCTGGCTCTGCCAAGTTGACCTCAAAGGGCTATATCAGTGCTAGCTATGAACTGCTCAGAGTTGGCTTCTTTTTCTATAAAATGGGAGCAATCATGCTTAGATTGCCTGCTATGCAGGGTTGTTAGAAGGAAAGTCCTTAGAAAATTATTGGGGCAGCTAGGTAGCGCAGAAGATAGATTGTTGGGCCTGGCATTAAGAAGGCCTGAGTTCAAATCCATATTCAGACACTCACTAGCTGTGTGACCCTGGGAAAGTCACTTAATTTCTTTCTGCTTCAATTTCCTCAAATTGTAAAATGGGAACAATAATAGCAGCTACCTTCCAGGGTTATTGTGAGGATCAATGAGTTAATATTTGTAAAGTGCTTAGCATGGTACCTGGCGCAAAGTAGGTACTTAATAAATGCTTGTTCCCTAAATCATTCAGCACTGAGTGAATACATGGCAATAGTATAAAAAGTGTATGATTAAGTACCATATTAAAGGTTTTATATATGTATATGTATGTATGTGTGTATACATATATGCATATATGTACACATTTTTTAAAAGGATGGTCCTTCATATGTAAAAACACAGTAACTGATGCATCTTCTATAGAGCATGAACCCTGAATTTTGTCATCAATAACAGGAATGGGCCTCTCTATTCTATCCTCTCCATTATTAGCTCCATTGGCTTTAGGCCAAAAGACAGAACATCTAGTTGGTAGCAGTTAATCCTAAAACACAATGAAGTCCAACTGCCTCCTACCACAGGAATCCAGCCTACAACTTTGCCTCAAGCTCATGAGGTACTCCTTTCAAATATGGACTTAGGCATGGCTAACACCATGCTTGGCCAATACTTCTGCCACCAAATATTACAGAGCTCAGAGTCTCAATGGAACACAGCAGTCTCTGGTCAAACATGTACCTGAAGAAGAATTCCTTCTATGATATCCTGGACTAATGGTCCTCTAGCCTTCACTTGGAGACCTCTATATTATGGCATTAAAAAAAAATCACAGAAACAAAATGGGTATTTGTCAATTGAGGACTAACTGATCAAATAATAGCATATGGATGTAGTAGAATATTACTGTACCATAAAATGATGGATGAGTTATTTGTTACAGGGATTTTGTTGTTGTTTTTTTTTCTTTTTTCCCTCAGTGGGGAAGAGTAGAGTGAGGTAAGAGGGAGAAAAAAATAAAATATTTGATAATTGAAAAAAATAAAATTTAATTAAAAAAAAGAAATGAAGCATGAGAGGGAAGCATACAGAGGAACATGAAACTGTTTGTATGAGCCAACACAGAGCAAAGAAAGCAATACCTGGAGAGTAATATTATGTTGACAATGACTGTAGCAATATAAATGAAAATAATGACCAAAAGGGAAGATTAAAGACAATGTCCACTGTTGAGATCCATAGGACAAACAATGAAATATACTTTCTTTTTCTCAGCTGGGATACATGATACTGTAGGTATACAATGCTACATACACTCATACACTGTCAGACACATTAAGCAGACAACCTTTTTTTCTTTGCATTGAGGGGTGATGGGGAAGAGAGAACAAGACAGATTATATTATCATATACTACTATATATGAATATATAGTTGTATATATAATATGTGTATAAGATGGGTATATGTTAATATATAATTATGTTAAGAATTGGCTATAGAGTAACAGAAAAAACATCAATGAAACTGTTTTTTTAATAAAATTTTAAAATAAAGGTCTCTACTGAGAAGGAATCTGCTAGCTCTATATGTAGCCCATTATATTTTGGGGTAGTTCTAATTGTAACAATTTTCACTTACATCAAGCCTAGATCTGCCTCCCTATGAACTTCCACTCATAACTTCAAGTGCAATTCCCTAAGACTAAGCCGAAGTCCAGTACCTTTTCTATATGATAATCCTTCAGCTACGTGAAGAGAGCTATCTGGTGCCTCCTAAGCCTTCTCTGTCCCAGGGGATAAACCTCCCCAGTTCCTTCAGTAGATGCTCATAGGTCCAGATCTCAAAGCTTTTCACTCTTCTTGTGTCTTCTGGGCATTCTCAAGTTCAACAAATTATAAAAGTACTACTATCCTCCCACCCCTTCCCGCTGGCTTTAGTAAACTTTACTAAGAACAAAAGACAAAGAAAAGTTATCTGATGTATAGGAAAGAAAGAAAGCTAGTAGGAGGCCAAAGAAAGTAAAGATCAATGGGGAACAGCATGAGCGGAACACTATTCATCTCCTCTTGCATGGTCTTTCCTCCTGAGCTGTCTCCACTTAACAGATACATTTCCCTGGGATACATAAAAAATTGTGGGTGAACTAGATGCAAAATCAGTGGGAGCTTGTGTATGACTGGCTGAGATCAGGATTTGCCCAATATCTTCAGAAACAGAAAAATATGTTTTGAAAACCAACTAGAAGATGACATTTCCTTTTGATAGTGAATCTGTTAGCCTGAAAAACAAAACACCTCAAAATCACAGTCATATTTATATAGTCAAATATGAAGTCTAATCTCCTAATCTAAATCTCCTTCAGTCCTTACTCAACCTCTCTTCATCCCAAAATAACTAAAAGGTTATTCCTTTAGAAATCAAACTGGTGATTACTATGAGAGAACAATGGTTCATCACAGACAGTCATTTGATTCAATTCAACAAAGTTTAAATGCCTACTATATATTCTTTGAAAGTTATTGTGCCGGTACTATGGATTCAAAGACAGTAATGAAATAGTCCCTGCCCTCAAGGAAACTACATTCTAATGAGAAGGTACACAAGTGAGGAAAACAAAATATGAGGAGAAAAAAAGTACTCTCAATTAGGGGGATCAGTAAAAGGGAAGTTCCTTAGGTGAAGACATAGTTTCAATTTTAGCTGTGTGTTCTCAATGCTTCATCCAGGTCCTGACACATAGTAGTCCTTAATTGTTGTTGAACTGAATTAGGAAGGACTTCAAATAGGAGCTGGCAATAGAACTGAGCCTCGAAGGCTACTAGGGATTTGGTCATGTAAGACTCACCTCATGTCCTTTTCTGATACTTGTTCGGGGGAATGAGTTATCCACAATATATCTGACAAAGCCTTTCATAATATATTTGCAATAATAGCTAGCATTTATAGTGTGCTTTAAGGTTTTGATCAGCACAATGGCTCTGAGAGATAGGTACTATTAGTATCCCCAATTTACAGATGAGGAAATTGAGCCTGACAGTAGCTAAGTGATTTGCCCAGAGTTAATCAGTTAGTAAGTGTTTGAGGAAAAATTCATACTCAAGTCTACCACTCTATCCACTGCATCAATTAACTTCCTTGAGCAATATGGAATAGCTGTTACTACAACCAAGGATATTTGGAACTGACAATTATTATCCCTAAGGAATATTAATTAAAGGATCATTGTCAAGTCTTAGGGTGGTATCTGTTGGACACCAAAGAGCTACCTTTGACCTCATTCTGTTCAATGGTTTTATCAATAACTTAAATGAAGGTGTAGCACCAGGGTGGTAGAAAAGGTGATTACAGAGCCCGTGATTGAGTACCTCTAATATAATGAATAAAATTATAGCAGGTAAGGGACAGGTAATAAAAACAATGAGATGTAACGGTATGCCCATTTGAGACTTTAAGTCATTTGAAATGATGAATATAAGAAAAATCTGGCAGAGACAATGGATTTGCCTTAGGTACTTATAACCCTTGTGAAAGTTTAAAGCAAAGGATGGAATTGTAGAATTAGTCAAGAAAAAGCCAGCTAGGAGAAAAAAATGCAGCTCTGAAAATAAGTTCTTTGTTTTTTCTCTTGAACCTGAGGGGAGAGTTCAGCAAGTAGAAAGAGGAGATTTCACTACTTCCTCCAATAACAATGTCATTTTGCAATAGAAGCATGTGACAGTGTCCAGTGGAGTAGGGTCTAGCCATAGAGTCAAGAGTAGCCAATGAGAGGTAAGAAAGTCTGGTACCTGATTCTAGTATTTTGCATCACTTCCTTTAAATCCTCCCAGGTTTTTTCTTATAGTGCAATAGTATTCCATCACAACCATATACCACAATTTGTTCAGTCATTCCCCAATTGATGGGTATCCCATGAATTTCTAATTCTTTGAGAGCAACTATACTTCTAACATTATATATTATGCACCCAACTCCCCCCAAAATATGTTCCCTGTAGCCACTAGACATCAGTTTTTAGGAAAAAAAGGATTTACTAATCAGGTAAGCAAGAATAGTTCATGCAAAACGTTCCTTCTGAAGCTTCAGGCACACTTTCCCATAAATTCGCACAAAGAATCTGGGGGATATTAAAGGCACATTTGTAGATGGGTGGCAAAGGGGTAATTTCTGATACCTGGCCCTGTAAGTCCTTTTTTCCTCTTTGCAGAGCCCTCATAAAGTTCACTGTAGGTCATGGCACTGGAAATAGAGAAGTCACTCTACTGGGTCTGCTTTGTAACATGTGATACTTGCCAGGTGAGGACAATTAGATGCAGCAGCTGGCCACTCCCTCTGCTGCTGAGTGGGGCTGGGCTACTACCTGCTGAGATACTACCTCTGTTATCCTCTCCCTACATTCTCTTCAAGTTCCAGGAAAAGGGAAGATGTCAAATTATAGGATATTATCCTATAATCTCTCTAGACCTTGAAGTGCTCACAAGGTTCATACCTACACATATCCACCTCTGAATATGAGTATTCATTATGAGATTCTAAGACCAAAAAATAACAGAGTCAGAGGTGACTATGTCCTCACATCCATCATCATCAAGGGAGAAAAAGGGAAGCTGCTCTTCCCTACCCTTGGCTCTCAAAGGCATCTCAAAGTAATCCTGTCTCCTCAAAGCCAAAAAGGAAAAGAGATGAATGAAGGGGTGGGTCGACCCTTTTGTATCTGAACTCAGTTCTGATTTAGCAAGTCCTAAGTAGTAAATTCTTCCAACTCTGCAGTCAACTAGAAGACTTCATCATCACACAATAAAAACCCCTACATAGACACTTGGACTGAAACCAGAAAGGGAATATTTGTATATGCTTTGAGGACTGGCCGTCATAGGACCATCCACCCATGCTACAGCAAGATGAAATTTAATAAAATTTCTTACATTTGTAAAATTAAAAAATACCATTAAACAAGTACAGGATGAGGGTGGTATCCAGGGGTGGGAAACCTGCAGCCTTGAGGCTACATGTGGCCCTCTAAGTCCTCAAATGTGGCCTTGAAGTTTGGATTCAGTCAAAGGGCTGCACTTGAGGACCTAGAGGGCCAGATGTGGCCTCGAGGCCACAGGTTCCCCACCCCTAGACAATAGTTATTGTGAATGAGAACTGGGAGTTTTGATGTACTACAAATTCAATATGAGTTAAAAGTCATTTAATATTGGGCATATTTTTACAATATTTATATTCTACAATATTATTATAACATTTAATATTAACCATCCAAAATGAAGGAGTAGGTGGTTCATTGTATTCTTTCCTGAAAAGACTTCAAATAAACTATTTTGCTCCTTTCTGGGTACCACATTTTAAGAATAACAAAAAAAAAATCTAGGATTGTGTCTAAAAGGAAGCAACTAGGATGATGAAGGGACTCAAAATCACTCTGTATAAGAGGATAAGTTGAAGGAACTCTATGTTTGGCCTGGGAAAGAAAAGAAAAGACTTATAGGGAACAACCTAGCTATCTTCAAGTATTTGAAAGACTGTCACATGGCAGAGGTATTAGATCGTTCTATTTGTCCCCAAAGAGCAGAACTAGGAGCAACGGGTAGAAGTTTGAGAGAGGCAAAATTTAACCTTAATATAAGGAAAAACCTCTTAAAACTTAGAGATTTCCCAGAGTGCAATGGGCTGCACCACAAGATGGTGAGTTTCACAGTCTAGAGATCTTTAAATAGAAGTTGGAAAAGAATTCATTTGCCATGTTATAGAAGAACATGTTACTCAGTTCAGGGTTAGAGTGGATGACCTCTGCATCCATTCCAGTTACGAGATTTTTTGATTCCATGATTATCTTAAAGAATAAGGTATGTTTTCTAGCCTTTATTTGACACAGCAGATGGTTTTAAAAAATTCTTATTTCACAGTTAGCATTGAAATCTGTGGGAATGCCCCCCAAAAGAAAAATTATTATGGATTAAATATAGTCAAGTTTTCACTAACTAAAATGTTTGGCGAATGAGTTTATTCTGCTTCTGGGGTGTTTCAAAAATGGAGTAGCCAGAAAACCTTTTAAAAAAATCTTTCCAAAGTGAATTAGTCCAATTTCTTGCCCTACTAAGTAGAGTCGAGTGAACATATTAAATCCTTCTTTGATGACTGAGGATTCTGTAAGGCCTCAGGCTCATCATTTTGAACATCAATTCTCATTGTCCAGGACTGCAAAGGTAGCTGACTGTTGAAGCTATCTCTGATTAGGTTAAATCTTTACTAGCCCCAGGACCCACTTTGTGTCATTTTTTTTTCCTTTGGCCTAAATTTCTAATATCTGCTTATTTTCTTGCCATTTGGCTGTTCCATTGAACTGAAATAAGGTACAGCCAGTTAAATCCCTTTAATTGAGGATTCCAGTTAATCAAGATCTTACTATGCTGAATTCCAAGTCAGATTAAAAGATTGCAGGTTTCCTAAGTGGCTATGAATCAATCAGTCAAGAAACTTTTATTAAGGCTTACCATGCATCAGGAATTGTGCTGGGAGATAGGAATACAAAGACAGAGGTAAAACAGTTCCTGCCCTTAAGGAACTCTAGTCTTAGCATCACAGTGCTCTTGAAATCCCAATTTCCCTGTTTCTGATCATCCCCTGAACACAACTGAGTGCCCAGGTTGTATACATTCAAGAAGAAATCACAAACTCTGCCATAGTATCAGGGTCTACCCTTTGTTTCTCTAGAAGCAGCATGGTATAATAGATAACAGGGCAGCTCAGTAGTGCCCTGGGTAGAGTGCTGGGCCTGAGTCAGGCAGACTGTTCCTCCTGAGTTCAAATCTAGCATCAGATACTTACAGATGTGTAATCCTCGGCAGGTCACTTTACCCAGTTCGCATCAGTTCTTCAACTGTAAAATGAACTGGAGAAGGAAACAGCAAACCAATCCACTATCTCTGCTAAGAAAACTCACAAAGACTAAGACATGACCAAGATGACTGAACAACAACATCGTAGATATAACACTGAACTTAGAATCAGAAAAACCTAAGTTCACATCCTACTTCAGATAATTATCAGCTGTGCAACCCCGGGCAAGTCCCTTACCTTCTCTATGCCTCAGTTTCCTTATGTATAAAATGAGGGCATTGAACTAAGGTCCCTTCCACCTCCAACTCTAAACTCTCCTATGATTCTTCTACCAGATCTGAACTTTTTAGATTCTAGACAGTTACACACCTCCCTACTCCTAGCCCTTTTCAACTTGATTATTGTTTCTAAATTGCTGACCTCCCAGCTCCCAAAACTGTAGCTTCTTTCTGCGCTTTCTAGGGGGGTGGCAGCACTCAAGCAGTTCCTTGCTGCCTGGTGATCCTGGAGTTTGACAACTGCCTGGCTTGATCCTAGTCATAGCTCCCATGTCACTTAGTTGAGCCTGCTGCCACCAACACCTTGGCATGACAGTGAAAAATCAGATGTTGAATGTTCTGACTTTCCCCCTCATCTTTTTACACTGTAGCACAGATTATGATGTATCCACACTGCAGATATTTATGATTCATACATGAAGATGACTGCTCACTAGCCTTGCAATCATTCTCTTATTAATTTAACTCCAATTGATGCCCAAGAATACAGTGCCCCATTTTTAAGATGACAGTTTGGATTTTATCACAGCACAGAGATTCAGGATCCTGTGACTTAGATTCAGGAAATTCAGAAGCATCAAGTTTCTGCTTACAACAGTTTCCTAGCTGAACAAAATCCTGAATTTTGTTTTTGGCACATAGTATCTTATCCTCCCACTTTATTTTCCTCCCTCCAATCTCTCTCCCTTTCAACATATCCTACACATCACTGCTAAATTAATCTTCATGCCATGTCATTTACTTGCTCAAAAAACCTTCCAAACTCCTCCACCTGGCATTTAAAGACCTCTATGATTTGGTACCAACAAACCTTTTCAGTCTCATCTCCCACAACTATCCTTCATTGTTGTTCAGTTGTTTCAATCACATCCAACGCTTCATGACCCCATTTGTGGTTTTCTTGGCAAAGATATTGGAATGGTTTGCTATTTCCTTCTCCAGCTCATTTTACAGATGAAGAACTGAGGCAAACAGGGTTAAGTGACACACCCAGTCACACACCTAGTAAGTGTCTGAGGCAGGATTTGAACTCACAGAAATGAGTCTTCCTGATTCCCAGACCAGTGTTCTATCCACTGCACCACCTAGCTTCTCCACAGCTATCCTTTACTCCAGCCAAAT
Organism: Vombatus ursinus; assembly: GCF_900497805.2. Taxonomy (NCBI): domain Eukaryota; kingdom Metazoa; phylum Chordata; class Mammalia; order Diprotodontia; family Vombatidae; genus Vombatus; species Vombatus ursinus. The sequence continues at coordinate 11,719,624 of NW_020940358.1, forward strand.
TGAACCATTTGCTAGTGCTTTGATTGGAAATTCTTCTTTATCACTATTCTCAAATGCTCTCCAAATGCACAATTTCTACCCATTCTTCAAGGCCCAGTTCAAATATTATTCCTTTCCACAAAGGCACTTCTAAGCTTCCCAATCAGAAGGAATTGTTCTGTCCTCTTATCATCACAATTCTTCCAACTTATCTTATATACTTTGTGTTATAATTGTATGCATCCATATAATTTCTCCTACTACATTACAAACTCCATGGGGGCAAGAACAATGCTCTGATTGTTCATCCTATCTGCACCCATCATCCAGCATAAGGTCCACTGCACTGATAGACATTCTATATATTTTAATGGATTTTAAGAATATTCTCCATTTCCATGCATCTTATGCAAAGGAGTAGGTTTACTTACTGTGTTGTAGATAAGACAAAACTGAGCTGATATTCTCATATAATAAGTTCACATTTCTGCTGATCATAGATCTATGCCACAAATACAAAGAAAAATTTCTATAGACCATTTAATGACATTTGGGGAAAAAAAAAATGGTGGCCTGTTTGGGAAAATGTTCTCTCCTTGGATTTTATTACTAGTAAATTATTCATAATCTTGACTGGGATTCATCAAGGTCACCTTATCTCTGAACTCCCTTATGCCAAGAAGGCTACAGCAGTGCATTTTATTTCTAAAGGGATGCATGAAATAAAAATCTCTAACTGTAAAAAGAGTTTTGCTGATCTGTCAGGGCTGCTGTCTTATCTCTCATCCTTAGCATAGTAAACCTGGGTTCATCGTCATTCTGAATAATGAAGCCACAAGGCCTCTTGTTTGTTTCTAGTCAGAAGAGAGAAAACTCAGGGTTTGAAATGATGTACTGCAGTCTCTGTTGATTGTCTTGATTTGTATTTTCCACTTATGCTTAAATTCCAGTGCAGAAGAATGTATTCTATTCCCTTCCTCTTTCTGATAAATCACAATTCCAGTATAGCCTGATTGCTTTCCTACCCTCTTTATTTTATTGATAGCCACCTTGGTGGAGAACCTCTCAGGTTAGTCACTGGAAAGCAATGCCCCCAAGTAGGAAGGACTCAGCCTCTTGGCTAAATTCCAAACCAGCCTTACCATTACTCTTACTGGTCCTTGCACAGACCTTTCATGGCTTGTCTCAGTGCCTTTTCACTGGCTGTCTCCCATGCCTAGATTCTTTCTCTTGACATTTGCCTCCTGGGTTCCCTGGCTTCCTTCAAATTTCAGTTAAACCCCCTCCCTTTCTGCAAGAAGTCTTTCCAAGTCATCTGTGCCTTCCCTCTGAGATGATTTCCAATTTATCCTTCTATATCTTGCTTGTACATAGTTGCTTCTGTGATGTCTCTCCCATTAGATTGTGGACTCCTTGAGGGCAGGGACTGTTTTTACTTTTCTTTGTATCCCTAATGTTTAGCACAGTGCCCAGCCCATAGTAGGCACTTAATGAATGGTTGTTTACTTGATTTAGGTGTGTGGAGACAATAGAAGGATGAAGAGGGACACTCATAAAGGAGGAGACAGAGGCTGGAAGTGGGCCCAGGAAAGAAGAAACAATAGAATCATAGAATCTGACAATCAGAATTTCCAGTGCAACTGGGTCTAGGGTTCCATTTCTCTCTAGAGTTGTTTCCTTTAAAATCACTAGTGTTACAATTAATTGTTATACTAGGATGTTTAGACTTAAGAATTGAATGACTCCTTCTAGCTCAAGGAGTCAAAGCCCCTCTTTTTGTAGATGAGGAAACTTATTTCAAAACAAAAACCCAGAATCTTACAGTAAGAAATATCAGAGATGTAGTCCAAGCCTCACTCTCAGCAAAAGAGGAACAGATTAGGAGTCCTAAAAAAGCCTCCGTTTTTCCCTCCTTTCTCTTCTTCTATCCTCCCCAACTCAGGCTGTCATTTTAAAGGCAAGAGACTACATTCCTAACATGATACTATATTCATTCCCCAAATCCTATTTTTTTCAGGTTTCACATAATAATCATTCAACATTATCCCTGGAAACACAGCAAGCACAACACCACAGAGGCCAAAATGCCATCTGGAACACTTAATTCTGGGCAATTATGATGCCGTTAGCCATTAGTTTCTTTTGGATCAAGAGATTTAAGGGGGAAAAAAACTGAGTTGATACCTAAAGGGTTTCAGCTAAGTGAATTTCCTACCCAAAAAATATATTGCCTTGATACGCATTGTTTGAAGCTTCCAATGCCTTATTTTCAAAGAGCAAAATTCTAAAGATTTCTTTAAAAGATGGTCAAATATAATCTTTTCTTTTTTCTTCCTAAGAAAAATGGATCACAAAGTTATCTGGGCTGTACAGCCAGGAAGGTAGGGAAACAGGGATCGGGATGGTAGAGGCTTAAACACCAGAGATACTGCAGCATCTCTTTCCCCAAGCTGCTTAATTCTTTTGTTTTATAATTAAAACTCTCTTGTTGTCAGATCAGTGATAGGGAAAGAAAGGCAACAGTGCCATCTCTAGGACAGACACCACATTGGAGGCAGAGAAGGATATAACCCTTCAGAGAAGTTTCCTGGGCTGAAGCAAAGGGCACATTGAGGCAGTGGACTTATCACTGAGGCCAGCAGGATCAAAATCTTTCATTAACATCTGGGTTTTCTCAGAGGTATAAGTGGAACTTTTATCATTTGACCCAGTGGGTTTTGGAAGAAGCTATTCCCAATGAAATAGAAAAAAAATTTACATCTTGAAATTTTTCACTGAAATATCTACATTCCATTCTGGCATCTGATGTCACATGGACACAGTCAAAAAATTTCTTATGATTTTCCATCCTTCAAGGCTCAGCTCAAATGCAACCTCTTCCATGAAATCATCCCCGTTTTGTTTTGTTTTTTTCCCAACCAATGGGATCTCTCTTTTCTCAAAACCTTCATGTCACTTTGTTTGTCCCTCTTGTTTGGCACACTTGTCACATGCTGCCTTGTTCTATTGCTATTTATATACTTGTCTTATTCTCAACCCCACCCTAAATATAAATAAATATGTCCCCACCCTAAATATTAAGGAGAGGAATTGATTGGTTTCCCCTACAATATCTTACAGAGCCTCATCCAGAGAAGATACACAATAAATATTTGTTGAGCAAATCAAATTCATTTACTTGTATGATGATGATGATGACTACATGGGCCTATGTTTTTTCAGGGAATTACATTGGGCTTTGAACCTACTTTCACAGGAGATTATGGTCACTGACACTGGGGAATATAAACTTTAGGGAAATAACAAGACATTGGGAAAATTAATGTTGAGAATTCATAATACAAGGAACAACTGGGAGAAAAATAATCCCTTGGGGAAGAATAGTACTTTAATGATCCAAAACAGTACTCATGTCAGATTGCTTCAGAATCCCAGAGTTTCAGACTTGGGAGGGCTCTCAGAAGTCAGCTAGTTGAACACTTCAGAGTAACTCCCTCTACAAGGAACCTGACAAGTGGTCCTACGGGCTTTGCCTAAACTCCTGTAGTAAGAGAGAACTCATTATCTCTGAGGCATTTCAAAGTGTTAGAGAGTTCTCTCTAAATTTAAACCTCAATTTGTCTTTTGCAACTATTGCTTCTAGATCAAATCTCTGGGGTAGAAGAAACAAGCCTATTTCCTATTCTGGGGTCATAGTATGATAGCTAGAAGAGACCTCAGAGGCTATTTTTATCTTGTGTAGTCTTCACATTTTACAGATGAGGAATTGAGGGCTCAGGGAGTTAAGTAACCTGCCTAAAGTGACACAGATATTAAATATCATAGGCAGATTTTGAACACAGGGCATGTGACCTACAACTAGTGTTCTTTCCCCTCAATGCTTCAAATACTAGAAGACAACAGTTATATCTCCTGTAATTCTTCTCTTCTCCAGGGTAAACATCACCATTTCCTTCAACTGATTTACAAAGAGCATGATCTTGAGGTCTTTCACTATCCTGCTTGCCATGCTGTAGATATCTTCCAGATACAAAACGTGGCACTCCAAACTGAGCACAAAACTCCAGATATGTTCTAATCTATTATAAGTCCTGTGGAACCGTCAGTTCCTCAGCCCATGATACTTTAGTTCTGAATGCAGATGTTTTCAGTGTTTTCCATCACATCAAAAGCTTATGATTCAAAATGGACTTCTCTCTGCTCCAGCAATGTTGAATAGAGTTGTATGTGAGGAAAATAGGCATGGTTGGCATAAATTTCGACGTGTTTTAGATGATGTCTTGTAGGGTAGTCGTTTCCACCAAACTTCCCTCCTATCTAGGAAGAACCTTTCATCTTATCAGTGGAATTTAGTTCGTTTATTTTGTCTTAATTCTCTAATCCTTTCCTCCTCAGTAGCAAGCGTGAGCAAGAAGAAAGATGGACGGAAATAAAAATTTGAGATAACAAATTTACAGTACCCGTTTTGATTTCTTTGATTTGTCCCTTATTATCCCTGAGGTAGATTTATTGACCTTGCTAGTAGAATCTAAGCCAGAAAGCAAGGTATTGCATGGCTCTTATCTCAGTATAGAGCACATTCATGTTATCCAAAGAGAACCAGATTTCCTAAAGTGCCAAAGGCCCAGCAGAAATATGATTAAATTTCTCCCCCTAAACTTGTATGTCTCCAAAATGGATAAGGGTTAAGTGACTTAACTTACTTGCCTGGGAGAAAATAGCTTGACATTCTGAAATATATATATATATTTTCATATTTTCAGGAACTTCTGCAAAACTCAAGACGTAATTTAATATTACATTCTTTGAATTGATAATTTTTTAGGAAAATAAGTTGATTTTGTTTCCGTCATTTGCCAGAGCATTTACAAGACTACTTATCAAAATGAAATTGTACTACAAGAAAAATTTAAAACAGCCCTTTCGAAACGTTAACACATGGAAAAGATTGGACTTGGTCTGCCTGGCCTCTTTGAGTAGAATGAGGATCAGTGACTAGAAGCTGCAAAAATCCATATCGTGGTTGGATATATTTTTAGAGGACCCACAATAAAATACATTATCCATCTCCTGCCATGGGTGATACAGAGTACAGACTGATACATATTTTTTGGATATGACCAATGCAGGAATTTGTTTTGCTTGACTATTCATATTTGTTACAAGAGATTTCTTTTTCTTTTTTTCCCCAAAAGTGTGTAGAGGAGGTGAAAGTAAGAGAAAATAAAATTTTGTCAGTTGAAAAAAATATTTTTTTAAAAATCTTGATGTCAGAGAAATCTTCTGAAAAACTCATGCTCTCTAAGTTGGGAATGCAGTGACTCATAGGTAATCGCAGGTAGAGGGTGGACTGGATTGCCTCTAAGTCTCATCCAATCCTGAAATTATGTTTCAAAAAGGAAAGAATTGTTCAGCATTAATTGTGCTAAAGAGGATTGGACATTTGGCCAAGAGGAATATGGCATTAAAAATGACATGTATGTGGTTTAATATCTTTAGCAATGTGCAGAAGGTACTTGAAGTTTCAGAGTCACCATCATAGACACCAAAGGAATAAGAGGTAAGTATACAAAACTGGGCTTAAATAGCTTGGGCCACACTCTTGTAAAATCCATTCTGAATAATTATTCAACTAAATAAATGCAGTTTCTTGGCAAACTTAGTTCCTGTGATATAAATTATACTAATAAATTCTGAATTAGAGATGGTGGGTCATCAACTATCCATTTGATGTCAGGCTTATTCTTATAATTCTCCATTTGTCAAAGTTAAAATGCTCTCAGGATGGACAATTAACTTTTTTTCATTCTGTTCCCTCCCCCTCCCCCCACCCTCAGATCTTCACAAAGAAACATCTGGTTGCCTATGTTTATAAAAACTCTTCTGAATAAAAGAAGTTTTGTGAGGTTTTTTTTTTTAAGCAAAGTCTCTTTTATGATAATCAAAGATGTTCTTCCTTTTATCACAAATAGTTTGGTTTGGCCACCGTCCTATAGAATTCTGCACACTAAGTATTTCAGATTCTTGGTTATTTCCTCTTTCTTCAACTCAGTTAATTTTCCTATTCAAAGGCCAGAATTTTGGCCCATTTACCCATCTCTCCATACACTTGGTACTCTTCAAACAGCATCAGACAATAAAAGAGCCCTAAGAGAATTAGGTTAAATTTACAGAACATCTTATGTACAGCACATTCTAAAATGGAAAATTCAAACTTCATCCACATATCTATGGAACTTTTGTGATTGTGCAGATGTCAGAGAAAGAAGTAGTACAGAGGGTCAAGTTGATCTCTTTCCCTCCCTTACTTGTCTATTCATAGAATTTAAGCTATGTAATCAGGACCACAAAATGTTAAAACTGTGTAAGACCTGCAAAGTCATTTAATCTAGCCCTTTACCAACAACTTACACATGGGCTGCATGACAAAAAGAAGGTGACAAACCAGATGTCAGGGGTGGATACACAAGGCAGATCTAATGTGGGCTTAGGAGACCTAACTTTTTTGAGAATTGTCTGGTTTCCCCAATGCGAACTTTTTTACCAACCTGTTTTCTAGGCTATTTATCACCAAACTGTGGAAGAAATGTCTTCTTAGGTTAACTGTTACCTTTCTCTTGTTCTTTTAGGGGATTGCAAGAAAAATGATCAGCTTCCATAATGGGTGGACATATTCATTTAAGCCAAATTGCTAATAACAAATGCAAATATCAGCTTGCATATCAAATGATTTATTTGACATCTACAATCAGACATCCGCAAACAGAGCAAAGCAATATGGGATGCCTGATATAATATTTGCCCAGTGTTGATCATATTAGATGAATCAGCACATCTTAAGGTATTATGTCAACCTTCTCCTTGGCTCAGGTACTTTCTAAGTTTCCTGATTATAATCCTCTATTGGTTTTCTAAAAACTAATTCTAATAATTATGTACATAAGCTAGTGATCCCTGATTCATTATGCAGGCAACAGAAAATATGTCACATTTTGAATCCTTTTTTCCAAATGCATTTCTGAACATGGCTCAAAGTATTCTGTATATTACTTCTGTTCCTTCAAGATTAAAAAAAATAAAATCACTTCCACAAATGTTTGTCAAAATTAGGAGCACTTTAACAAATAGCTCTAAAAAGCAGTACCTTCTAACATGTCATTAAATAGTCTCTTTTGAATATGATTTAAGCCTTTTCAGTTACATCAGGAAGTTCTCTAATACATTTCCATAAATTACAATAAATAACGTCCTTTTACATTTCTGGGGGTTTCCAACAAATATGTGAAGTTAATAATTCAGGAGCAGCTATTTCTGCTCCCTTGGTGTTGGAAGTTCTTCAAACTAGCCTTACTCATTAGGGGTAAGAATCAAGGCTTACATTAGGGAACATTTCACTGTATCTCGGCTCTGGAACTTTTTATTTTCAGACGTAAAGAAGATCACACTTTAAAAAAGAAGCAAAGTGGTCTCTGGCTTTGAGTAGCTTCTTTTCTAGTCTAAATCTTCCCATAATACCCTCCAAAGTACTCTGCACACAGTAGATGTTCAATAAATTCTTTAAACCAACATGGAAATATGCTTCTGTCCAGCTGGAAGGGGCAGGAGGGGGTCTAGTACCTTTCTTCAACTCCAATTGTTTCTCTCTCCTAGAATGGTCTGTCCTCCTTTCTCTCCTTGTAGCTGATTCCTACCTACTCTTCTACCCAGATGAAGTCACCCGTCCCCACTCACCATAGACCACACTGATCTCTCCATTCTATGAACTCCCAAAGCACTTATCTGAATCCTGCAAGTTAGAGGAGGCACTGGACCTCTCATTTCATTGGTTCAGGTAGGGTAACCTGCGGCCTCAAGGCCGTATGTGGCCCTCTAGGTCCTCAAGTGTGGCCCTTTGACCGAATCCAAACTTCACAGAACAAATCCCCTTAATAAAAGGGTTTGTTCTGTAAAACTTGGACTCAGTCAAAAGGCTGCACCCAAAAAACTAGGAGCCAACACAGGTTGCCCATCCCTGTAATCCCAAATGAGGAAACTCCTGCCTATGAAGTTCAGCACCTTCTTTAAAGCCTATAGACTTAGATTTGCCTTGATCAGAACCATCAAAAACTACATGTAGCCAGTAATAATAATAGCTAGCATTTATATAATGCTTACTATATGCCAGGCTCTCTGCCAAGCATTTTACAGTAATTAACTCATTTGATCCTCACAACAATCCTGTGAGTTAGGTGCCATTATTATCCCTATTTTACAGATAATGAAGCTGAGGCAAACAGAAGTTAAATGATTTGCCCAGGGTCATGCAGCTAGTGTCTGAAGCTGGATTTGAACTCATCTGGCAACACTCCTGAATGTTGCTGAACCACATTAAAATGCAATTGGAAAATATTTAACGAAATAAACAAAACACAAAAAATTTAGATGATGTTACATCTTAAAACTAAATCAATGTGTGGCTTTATATGCAAATGAATGGTCCCCACTTATATTTGAGTTTGACAGCATTGGCATAAATATACAATCTGTGGTGGGATTGGAACCTAGCTCTTCCTGATGTCATTAAACTTCAACATATTTCAGATTTATTATTTCATCAATGGGAGGACTCTCTTCTGATGAAACCTTTGTATGCCTCAATAAACTGTCTCCTAGGAGACGACAGCAAAAGGAAAAAAAAAGAAAAGCCAACTGATGGCCAACCTTCTATTGTTAAGCCTCCCTGCCTTTAGCCAGACTGGTCCTCAGGTGACAGAGTCACAAGCCATTTCTGCTCTGATACTTGAATTCTCGTTTTGTAGGTAAAAGAGCCTCTACTCCACTGCGTTTAAGAATCCAGAACTGTATGAGGCATCATAAAGGGGACCTTACAGTGCAAAGCCACTAAACACTTAGAGAAAAATCAAAATGAACCAGAGTTCAGAAACCTTTCCAGGATGAGAGAGAGAGAGAGAGATTTGATCATCAAAATAATAGAAGGCTTAGGTGAGGAGGGGGAAAAGCAGAGAAATGACCATAACCTGGAATAACAGAGATAATATAAAAAAAACCCAAGGGAAAGAAAACTAGGGAATATGGTATACTCAACTGAATTCCCATCTACAGATTCATTTGAGAGGAACCACTGTAACAGGAAAGGAGCTGATAGGGAACAGAGACTAAAGAGAAAGACTAGAGTACAGGAGGCCTAGCTTGGCCAGTCCACAAAGAAAAATGCTGTCAGGCTTCCCAGAGCAAGTTACTTACACTTTTGTGACTAAAGCACACCATTTCAGGAGCCTCTTGGGCTGTCTACAGTCTGTCATGACGGGTGTTATCTGTCCAGAACAAATGTGAGTATTGGCAGGGAGTAGAATTGAACAGTGCCTATCCCCTCTTTTGTCAAGGGGTGACTCAAGTACTCACCAGGGATCAGACTTAAACATAAAAGCTCTTTCTCTGCCCAGAAGTGAAAGTATTCAATGTGTGTTAGTCTGAACAAATCCAAATTTTTTACATTGAATTTTGGCGGATCACGTCATGACCTAATCTAAATCTGTCCAGGCATTAGAGTTCGCTTTATTCCACCAAACTCATGTTAGATCATTTGATTTTCAAACTCCCAGGATAGGTAGAAGGCAGTTCAAGTCCCACCTTTCTAGGGTAAACTAAGATCTTGTAATTAGAAATGGTGGGCAAGAGTTTGTATAAAAAGCCAGATTTTGGCTCAATATAAGCAACAACTTCTTAATAATTAGAATTGGCCAAAAGTAGAATGTGACCTCAGGAGCTGGTGAGTCCTCCATCAGGAAGGCTTCAAAAAGAGGCTGGATAACCACTTGTCAGAAACATTGTAGAAGGGATTCTTAACCATGTATGAGTCAGATAAGTTAGCTTCTAAAATCCTTTCCAATTCTGAGAGTCTGTTATTCTATGATCTAGGTTTTCCTTCACCTGTTTTATTTATTTTTTTTAATCTGGGATAGGTGGGGAAGGGGAAGGCTTCCCATGATGTTAAATGGGTAAAAGCCTTCTATCTTTATAAGGTCTTCTTTAATCTCTTGAACTTCTGGTTTCATTTCCATTTCTCAATCTAGATAACTTTATGTGATTGATCTTGGACCTCTTACTAGAGTTGAAAGTTTTATAAGAGCTTTTAGTCAAAATAAATACTGTATTTCAAAACTTCAACATTTTCTATTTCATTTGTAGACTGTTTCTCCTGTTGGCAAGCAAATGAATTCACTCTTAATATTGCCTTCTGATTATTTCTGATATATTGAGAAACTATTTTCTTGCTGTGAAATGTTTGGGATCCTTTGGCCAGCTGAGGCTTTATGACCTATTGCCTCAGCACTGCCTAGAATTGGCCTGGCATTTATCTCCTTCCTATAGAGCAGGAATTCTTAACTTTTTTTGTAACATGGACCCATCTGGCAGTCTGGTAAAGCTTTTGGAGTCCTGCTCAGTGTAGTTTTTTTAAATGCATATGATAAAATATGTAGGATTACAAAGGAAACCAATTATATTGAAATAGTATGTGTACATGTAGATGTACATACACACACACACACACACACACACACACACATAGTTCAAGGGTTAGAAATCCCTGTATAGAAGGCAGTGGGGGGAAAAAAAGAAAGGAAAAAAGGCAAAGAAGATAAAAAGAAAGAAAGAAAGAAAGAAAGAAAGAAAGAAAGAAAGAAAGAAA
>NW_020940358.1:11730302-11801564 GCF_900497805.2 Vombatus ursinus
AAAGAAAGAAAGAAAGAAAGAAAGAAAGAAAGAAAGAAAGAAAGAAAGAAAGAAAGAAAGAAAGAAAGAAAGAAAGAAAGAAAGAAAGAGAAAGAATGGAAGAAAGAAGGAAGGAAGGAAGGGAGGAAGGAAGGAAGGGAGGGAGGAAGGAAGGAAGGAAGGAAGGAAGGAAAAAAGGAAGGAAGGAAGGAAGGAAGGAAGGAAGGAAGGAAGGAAGGAAGGAAGAAGAATCAGCACTAGGATTTGAACAAAGACGTGCTTATGTGGATACTCTAGTCCCATATTTCCATGTTTCTGATTTTTTCTTTATATGAGGGGTTCCCAGCAAGGTGATTGGAATCTGCTAGTGGAACTCTACAGACTGGTTGCTGCCACCATTCTCCTTCCCATTTACCACTTTGAGGTTTCCCAGAATTCTGGTTGGGTAGAGGTGTCCATACCCTCACTGCTTTCAGGAACTTTACTTTTAACTTTCCCCTTCATCCTAACTCCCATCTCAGTATCTTTACTAAGCTCAACATCCCCTACCTTCACACAGAAACCTTACACATCCTCCATCTTGCACCCTAGTAATCTTTAGACATTGGGGAAATAAAGAATTGCTTTTCCTCACAGAAAGGTTGAGGACCCCTGCCTTAGATGAATAATTCCCACATGGTTCTTACTCTTCCTTAAGCATTCAAATAAATCTTTCACCTCTGAACAGGAGTGGCGTGGTGTAATCTTGTACAGTCGACTAATTTGACTTCACAGCTTCTCTTTTCTTAGGACTCAAAGGAATATTTTGAATCCCATCATTTGAAGCTCGTCCCCTTTGAAACTTCTTTGAACTTTTTTATCTACTTTTACCTTTCTTTCTGACAGGCTAACACCTTCCTAAACTTTCAGAGACATCCCTTTTCAGGTCAATTTGTTGGTTTGACTGCAATTAAACCAGGCTCACAAGAGTCAGATGGAATTTTTTTGTCCTATTTGTCTATGTTCTGCCAGTTCATTCTCACTGTCTTTTTCTGGATTTTACTGGATTTCACTGGATTTTACTAAATTTGGCAAATAAGAAAGTGAAAATTAAAAATCAATTTGTATTTCTTTTGAAAGGTCAAACAAGAATCTGAGTATTTCTTCTTTGAAAAATCTGACTATTATTTTTATTATTTCAACCAAAAATAAATATCAGAAAGGTTAATATTCACCAGTGCTCATTCATACTTGCTGAGAAGATACTGGGGCTCTTGTGAAGAGAAACATGTGCCTTGGTGAGGACCCCAGGATATTCACTATGGAATTCAATTTAATTTAGTAGGTATTTATTAAGTACTTCATTATTCCAAGACTATGGGAAGTACTGAGAGAGATGCAATATTTAGGTAAAAAGTAGAATGTTTAGAGAAGATACAGTCCTTCTATTCTTGAATATTACACATAGGAAGACAATGAGGGTTTTCACTGACCAAAATAACACACCAAAGCCTAAGGGTTTTATGCTGACAGAGACTTAATAAAAGCAGACGTGTGGAACCAGATAGGTGGAGAACAATGACTGTGTCTCCTCCACTTATTCTAGTTCAAATTCATATCCATGCCAAGTTAGAAAGGATCCTAGAAATTTCTAACCCTGAGGCAAAACATTGTCTAAGACAAAGGATTACCCTTCAGCCCACAAGAGCAAGTACACACATACACACAGAGTGAGTTAAAATGAAGGACTACATCTTATCCTGCAAGCAGTTTTCTTGGATTTTGTCCTGTCAGATATCTAGATGGCACCAGGGATAGAGCCATGGAATGGGAATCATGAAGAACCAAGTTCAAATCCTGCTTTGGACACTTATTAACTGAGAGTCTGCCCTTCATCAGGGAGAAGCTTCCTAACCAGAAGTAAGATAGCTACGCTGGTGGCCCAGAAGTGAGACCCAGAAGTTTGTAACAAAGAGAAGTTAGGCAATGACCAGCAGAGAACAGAAAATCCATGTGAAAGCAGCATGATGATATCTCTAGAGGACACCAGCAACCCTAGACAGTGAGAGATGTATGTTTATCAGACCATGTACATGAGCTCTGACAACATGGGTTGCTAGCATATTTCTTCCTGTATGTTCCCTGGCCCCATATGTTTATCATGAGCATGTGGTTCCTGAATACCTGTGGTTCGTCCCCCATGTGATATGACAACCTGTTGGAGAAAGTACCAGGGTATACACATTAGAGAATATTTTCTCTTGTCGTTTCATTTGCTGTGCTATTTGATTAAACATCTTGTTTGAGTTCACATATCTTTGATAGGCTAGTGAATATACACACATGGGTGGGGACAGTAAAAACACAACCACAGAGCAATGTGAACCTAGTGTAGGTTGTCTGAAGAGATACATGTATGAGTGAGGGGTGCCCCCATATGCTATCTGCAGATAACTATAAAACACAATCTATTGCTTGCTAAATGTTTTGATGTCACTGAAGATGAGAAAGTACCACTAGACAAGGCAAAGTCTTTTCAGGTTCTAAGCTTGTTCAAGTTTTTCAGTATCTAGCAAGTCATATGTCACTAAACTTTTCCCCTTATAACTCGATGACCCTGGGTTTTTTTAAAGCCATACCAAGCTGGAAAGTCTTTGAAAATAGGTTATAGATCATGTTTATCACCTAAGAATCAAACTAACTAAATGTGGAGAGGCTCATCATGAGCCCACTGGGCACCAGATGATGATTTTTTTTTTGCCCATAAGAAGTCATATAACCTGTCCACTAAGACATGGAAGGGTTACACTCTATGCAGTGGCATAAAGAAAGAGTAACATTGATGAAATATCAAATCATTTTTGTAAAGCAATGTATTTTAAAAAGCGTACCTTACAAATTAATCACCTATTGTTTAAAGAGTCCCAGTTGAGTCTGATGTGAAAATGTTCCATCTTATGTGTAGATTTCATTTCAGTCTCCTGTGAAATCAACCAATCAGTGCACATTTATTAAACTCTTACTCTGCATCAGAGGCATATAGGGTATTCCAGAAGGACTAGAACCTCTGGTGTGAGGGTTCGCCAGTCCTTTTTGGGCCTGATCATCCACTTTTAGTGCCCACCTTTCACCTCTCACCTGTGGCTCCAAGAAGCTGTAGCATGTGCAGTAGCCGTACCCCAGTAAACCATCTTGGCAGATGGGCTAAAGGTTGAGGGTAACCAACAGGCCTCAAGTCCATCAGTGACTTAGGGGAATGTCTACCCCAAGCGTGTAAAGACCTCCCCCAGCAAAGGGGGCAAATGAGAACAATTTGTTCCAAACATCATGAAGGTGGCTGAAGCAAGTGCTATGGAGCTTTTAGAGCTTGGTCAGACATCGACAACACCAAGGTCATCCACTGCCTCCCAGGCTGTCTCCAGTCATCTTGACTTTTGTCCTGCAATTGGAATTCAAAGACTCAAGAGTGAGGTTGATGACTTTGCCCAGCTCTGCCTCACTTAAATCCAATTCACCTGCAAGTCAAGACATCACCCCATGATGTCATCGGTCCTCTTTGAAAATGAGGACAAACACCACCATGTCCCTGTGTTAAGTGCTGGGGGGGAAAAACAAACAGAAAAATCTCTGACCCTCAAAGGTCTAACAGTTTAATGAAGAAGGTAACATATACATAATGATGCTGCTCTCTCTGGGACAAAAGTAGCCACTTTTCCCATGAGATCATACCCTCACTTCTGGTTTATGCTAAGATGAGATATTCTAATCAGTAAGTGGATTATGCAGACAATTTGCTGCTTGTTCTTAATGAGATAAAATCAGATCTAGAAAGTATAGTCAATCTAGGCTATTAATTAGAAAGCCAGATATAAATCCTCTGTCCTAATTCCCTTATAGTGGAAAAGTCAAATTGTACATTCATTAAAATTAGATTCTTAAAATGCCCCCTGCTGCATTGATGTGAGGGGAATTGATGTATTTTCCATGATGCTAGAACCAAATCATTTTAAGCATAGGTTTTTGCACATCTTTCTTAGCAAAGACATTAATGTTCATATAATCCAAATCACCATTCATCTACCTAGGCATTTGAGTGACACCTACTTTCATCATCCCATAGATGCTACTAACCACTGATCAGAGCATACAGCTAAATGTTTTTTACCAGAATGAGAAGACTTTTTTCTTCAAAAGTGGGAAGTTTAAGGATCTTCAGTAGCATTTCATCTACTAGGATCCAACAGCTTATTATAATACTGTCTATCCTAAACACAGGCTGCTCGATATGATTGAGTCTATTCCCAGAATAGAAAAACATATGATGAGTCATTCACTTCTTCAAGAAACCTATATTATCTGCCCCCAATGACTAGGGAAAGTGAGGGTGAAGCAAGAGAAGAGGGACAGGAATAAGCATTCATTTAGTGTCTAGTATGTGTCAGCCACTGTGCTAAGTTCTTAATATTATCTCATTTGAGCCTCACAACAACCCTACAAGATAGGTGCTGTAATTACTGCCATTTTACAGTTGAGGAAATTAAGGCAGATAGAGATTAAATGACTTTCTCAGGGTCACGTGGCTAGTAAGCATCTGAGGCCAGATTTGAGCTCAGATCTTCCTGACTCTAGGCCCATCCTTCTATGTATTGCACCACCAGATGCCAATGTGCTCAATCATTTTCACTTGTGTCCAATTCTTTGTGACTCCATTTTGGATTTTCTTGGCAAAGATATTGGAAAGGTTTGTGATTTCCTTTTCCAGCTCATTTTACAGATAAGGAACTGGGGTATACAGGGTTAAATGACTTCTCCAAGGTCATACAGCTAGTAAGTGTCTGAGGCTAGATTTGAACTCATGTCCTCTAGACTCCAGGGTTGGGATTCTATCCGCTGTGCCATCTAGCTGCCCTGTCTAGTGAATATCCATTATTAATTAAGATGAAAAAAGCGGAACAAAGAGCAAAAATACGTCTCCTGGCTTCCACATTTTGGGTTCTTAGCAGTGCTCATATCTACTGGAATTGGATAGGAAAGGATTTCTTAGTAGAGATGAAAGCATCAGTCCATCAAACACTTATTAAGTGTCTACCACGTACCAGGCACAGTGTTAAGTGCTGGGCCACAAAGAAAGGCAAAAGACAGTCTCTATCCTCAAGAAACTCATGAAGGAGCTTCAGCATAAAGCCAAATGAATGGCCTATGGAAAGAAGAGAGTAAAAATGCTAACATGAGACTAAAGATGAAAATTCCTACAGTCTTCATATAAACTGTCCTCACAGTTCTGCTCACTTCATTCTGCATTAGTTCATACAAATCTTCCCAGCATCTCTTAAATAATCCCTTTCATTATTTCCTACAGCACAATATTCCATTACATTCATATCCTAAATATCATTTAGTCACTGCCCAATTGATGCCCTTCCCCTTAGTTTCCAGTTCTTTGCCATTACAAAAAGAGCTACTATAAAACAGAGTTGTGCATATGGGTCCTTGCCCTCCTTTGATTTCTTAACAACATAAAAACAAACTACTATGAAAAACTTGAGAACTTTAATCAATGCAATGACTACCCGTGATTCCAGAGTACTAACAGAATACCACCCTCTAACTGACAGAGAGGGGATGGTCTCAATATGAGACATACAGTTTTGCCTGTGGCTAACACAGCAACTGGTTTTTGATTGACTATGCATATTTCTTACAAAAGTTTTATTTCTTTTTTTCCTTTCTCAATGGGGCAATTTTCCTAAAGCATAGGTCTGATCATGTCACACCCTGCCCCCCTACTCAATAATATTCAATAGCTCCCTATGCCTCTAGGATCAAATACAAAATGTTCTGTTTGGCATTCAAAGCCCTTCATACCATAGCCCCCTCCTACCCTTCCAGTCTTTTTATACCTTACTCTCAGTCACATAGTCTTAGATCCAATAACACTGGCCTCTTTGTTGTTCCCTCAAACAAGACACTCCAACCAGGGGTGGGGAACCTGCAGCCTCGAGGCCACATATGGCCTTCTAGGTCCTTGGGTTCGGCCCTTTGACTAAGTCCCAGTTTTACAGAACTTTTATTAAGGGGATTTGTTCTGTGAAGCTTGGATTCAGTCAAAGGGCCACATGTGGCCTTGAGGCCGCAGCTTCCCCACCTCTGCTGACAAACTCTTGGCGCCAGGCATTTTCTCTGGCTGTCTTACATTCCTGGAATGCTCTCTTTCCTCCCGTCTGCCTACTGCCTTCCCTGGCTTCCTTTAAGTCCCAACTAAAAGTTCACCTTCTACAAAGAGCCTTTCATACCCTCTCTCAAGTCTAGAGCCTTCCTTCTTTTAATTATTTGCTATTTATCCTGTATATAATTTTCTGTACATATCTGTTTGCTTGTTGTCTCCCTTGTTAGATTGTGAGCTCCCTGAGGGCAGGGACCCTCTTTTGTCTCTTTTTGCATCCCCAGAACTTAACATAGTGCTTGGAACATGGTAGGTACTTAATAAATGTTTATTGATTGATTGATTAAAGAAGAGGGGAAAATCCTTGTTAATTCAAAAAAAAAAAGTTCACTTTTAAAAACCTATAGCTGCCTACAGAAAAAAATGTGTAAGATGGATTCATCTTTGCTCATTCAGTTTAGAACAATGTTTATATACCACACTCATCTGCAATCTGCAAACCACAAACCCCATTTTTATGCACTGTGCATGTGGTTGTTTGGTGCCAAGAGTGTCCAGTTTGATGGGAAGAAGTATTTGCTGAGAAGACACATTAGTTCTCACCACTGGCATGTGCTT
Organism: Vombatus ursinus; assembly: GCF_900497805.2. Classification (NCBI taxonomy): domain Eukaryota; kingdom Metazoa; phylum Chordata; class Mammalia; order Diprotodontia; family Vombatidae; genus Vombatus; species Vombatus ursinus. The sequence goes on from NW_020940358.1 coordinate 11,737,042, forward strand.
CAGTGATAGCATCATATTTCTTTCCATTTCTTCCACCTGTGGTTTGAACTAGAGGCACCATGGCATAGTAGAAAGAACTCTAGACAAGCAATGGTTTCATCACTTACTTGCTGTGTGGCCCTGAGTAAATCACCTACCCTCTCTCAGCCTCAGGCTCCTCAATTTATAGAATTGGGATAATATATTTACAATGCCTCCCCTACATAAGATTGCTAGGAGGAAAATACTTCCTGTACCTCAAAGTCATGTAAATTACGAGAGATTATTACTATCTCACAGAATCACTAATCTATCACTTTTTGTTAAATCTAGTTTAACTATTAGAATCTTTTCTTAATCAACAGGTATGCTCCCCAAAATTTCAGTGTAAAAATTATCTGAACATAGCCTAACAGAAAAAGTACTGTGCTTGGAATCAGAAAAAGCTAGGTTTGAATCCTGTTTTACTCTCTTTCTAGCTGTGTGACCATAAGCAAATCATTTGACTTCTCATCCTCAGTTTCCTCACCTGTAAAAGAGGAATGACAATAACCCCTATTTCACGGGGTTGTCATGAGTCTCAAATGTGATAATAGATGCAAGGCACTTTACAAACTTTAACTTACAATATAAATGTCAGTCACTATTTTATAAATCAAATAATGCATAAAATTGAGAAGGAAGCTCACTAATGAAAGGTAACCCATAATAAATAAAAAAAATTGGGAATTCTCTTGACAATGAAATGGCCAGTTACTTGTTCAATTCTGTTTTGATGAATTTAGTTGTAGAAAAGACTACTCCATTGGCCCCTAGTATTTTGTTGTTTGACATCTGGAAAGCCTAAAGTCTATTCATTTGGTTGAAGAAGTTATCATTCATGTATAAATATTTTATGTAATCAGTGACTAAACTACCCCCAAAAATGACAAATTCAATAAAACTTGATAAGGGGGTAGAGGAGGGTAGGTGGGTAGAAGTTATAGGATGACTATTTGTTTTCTTAAGCAGAAGATATACTAAATATACAAGAGATTCATAAGCACACATGGACACATACATAAAACATGATAGTAAGACTTCTGCTGTCTGAATAATTCATCCAAGGCCAGTCAGTGTACAAGTTTTTTATTAAGTACCTACTATGTTCCAGGTACTGTGCTAAGGGGGTACAAAGATAGAGAAAAAGAAAAACAACCCCTGCTCTTAAGGAGTTCACAATCTAATTCATGTCTTCTGACTAGTACATCCTACAGGTCTCATGCTTCTATTGGTGGTTATCTTCTCCTCTCAAAAACATTGTGGTACCTGCAGGAAGCAGCTCTGGACAGGCAGCTCATTTTGATGGAGGACCTCAGGAATTCCCAAACTCCTGAAATAAGCACCAGCTTCAAAAAGTCTATCTTCTCATGATTGCTGTTCAGTCACCTGTGCTCAGAGAAAAAAACACAAAGCCAAAAATGCTGCTATGGCTTTGAAAACCAGCCTCAGGTTCACCTAGATGAGTGTACTCTCACTACCATGTATATGCAAGCAGTGTCCATAGCTGTGGAGAGGAGGATAAACTTGGACATGGGGAAGGAGGAGTGGAAGAAATCCTCCCTGACCCTGATAGAAAGTTCGAAGTGGTTTTAAAAAGAATGTTAAATGTTTTGGGGGGCAGAGCCAAGATGGCAGAGTAAAAGCAGTGACTTGCTTGAGCTCTCCCCCAAATCCCTCAAAATACTTGTAAAAAATGGCTCTAAACAAATTCTAGAGCAGCAGAACACACAAAAAAACAGAATGAAACAGATTTCCAGCCCAAGACAACCTGGATGGTTGATTATAAAGGGCTGTTATGCCAGGCTGGGAGAGGAGTGCAGTTCAGTGTGGGCCAAGCCAGCAAACCTGGAGCAGGCCTCAGGGGACTGAATCAAGGGGAGCTGTGGAGGTTTCCAGACTTCTCAATCCACAAATGTCAAAGACAACTTAGAAGGGCAATAGGAAAGGTCTGTTGGACCTTGGTGAGAGAGGAGCTGGGTCCCAGCCCCAGTCCTGGCTCAGCACCAGGGTGGTGGCTGCTGCCATAGCTCTCGGCCCACAGACAGAGGGGGAATCGAGTGGCTGATCAGAGGGGGATTGCAAGGATCTCTCATGATGGTGAGGCAGGATTCTCCTGCTTTGTCCGTGCTTGCATCTGAGTCACAGTTCTGGGTGGCAGTTCTGGGTGGCAGTCCTGGGATGAGGAGGAGCACTGGCATGGTGGAGCTTGTGGTAGCTATGGAAAGGGAGTCCTCCTCATAGTTCCAAGGCAGAAAAGAGTGCTTGGGGTCACTCACAGACCAGAGCACATTCCAGGAAATGAGTAGACATCTCCCCTTTGATCATACCATCTTGGAAGAACTGAAAAATTACAGGTCCCTAGAAGTATCTCTGAAAACAGTCACACAAAACCCTTGAAGTTTGGGACAGTACATTCTCCACACTAAAAGCAGACTTCTAGCTTAACAAAGACTTTAAAAATAAAGCAATTGGATGGGAATATGAGCAAACAGCACAAAAAAAAAATCAAAGCATATAATCTTATTTTGGTGACAAAGAAGATAAAAACATATAACCAGATGAAGACAACAAAGTCAAAGCTTCTACATCCAAAGTCTCCAAGAAAACTATGAATTGGTCCTAGGACATGGAAGAGCTCAAAAAGGATTTTGAGAAGCAAGTAAGAGAAGTAGAGGAAAAACGAGAGTAATACAGGAAAATTATGAAAAACAAGTCAACATCTTGCTAAAGGAGACCCAAAAAAATACTAAAGAAAATAACACCTTAAAAAATAGACTAACCCAAATGGCAAAAGAGGTCTAAAAAGCCAATAAGGAGAAGAATGCCTTAAAAAGCAGAACTGACCAAATGGAAAAGGAAGTCCAAAAGCTCACTGAAGAAAATAATTCCTTAAAAATTAGAATGAAGCAAATGGAAGCTATTGACTTTATGAGAAATCAAGAAACTATAAAATGAAACCAAAAGAATGAAAAAATAGAAGACAATGAGAAATATCTCATTGGAAAAACAACTGACCTGGAAAATAGATCTAGGAGAGACAATTAAAAATGATTGGACTACCTGAAAGCCATGATCAAAAAAACAGCCTAGACATATTTCAAGAAATTGTCAAGAAGGAGCAGCTAGGTGGCACAGTAGATAGAGCACTAGCCCTAGAGTCAGGAGGACCTGAGTTCAAATCTTGCCTCACACACTTGACATTTACTAGCTGCATGACCCTGGGCAAGTCACTTAACCCCATTGCTTAGCAAAAAAAACAAAAACAAAAAACAACAAGAAATTACCAAAGAAAACTGCCCTGATATTCTAGAATCAGAGGGTAAAATAGAAATTGAAAGAATCCACCAATCACCTTGTGAAAGAGATCCCCAAAGGAAAACTCCTAGGAATATTATAGCCAAATTCCAGAGTTCCCAGATCAAGGAGAAAATATTGCAAGGAGCAAGAAAGAAACAATCCAAGTATTGCAGAAACACAATCAAGATAACACAAGATTTAGCAGCTTCTACATTAAGGAATCAGAGGGCTCGGATTATGATATTCCAAAGGTCACAGGAGCTAGGATTAAAACCAAGAATCACCTACCAGCAAAACTGAGTATAATCCTTCAGGGAGAAAAATGGACATTCAATGAAATAGAGACCTGTCAAGCATTCTTGATGAAAAGACCAGAGCTGAATAGAACATCTGACTTTCAAATACAAGAATCAAGAGAAGCATGAAAAGGTAAATGGAAAGATAAATCATAATGGACTTATTAAAGCTGAACTGTTTACATTCCTACATGGAAAGATGGTATTTGTAACTCATGAGACCTTTGTCAGTATTAGGGTAGTTGGAGGGAATATATATAGACAGAGGGTTCAGGGTGAGTTGAATATGAAGGGATGATATCTAACAAACAAAATTAAGGGGTGAGAGAGGATTGAACTGGGAGAAGGAGAAAGGGAGAGGTAGATTGGGGTAAATCATCTTGCATAAAAGAGGGAAAAAAAATTTTTACTATGGAGAGGCAGAGGGGGGAGGTGAGAGGGTATGAATAAATCTTACTCTTATTGGATTTGGCTTAAGGAGGGAGTAACACTCAATTGGATATGGAAATCTATCTTACCCTACAGGAAAATATGGGGGAAGGTGAGAAGAGGGGGGAGGGATGATGGAAGGGAAAGCAGATTGGGGGATAGGGTAATAAGAAGCAAACACTTTTGAGAAGGGACAGGGTCAAAGGAGAGAATAGAATAAATGGGGGGTGGGATAGGATGAAGGGAAATATAGTTAGTTTTTCACAACATGGCTATCATGGAAGTGTTTTGCATGACTACACATCTGTAACCTTTATCAAGTTGCTTGCCTTCTCAATGAGGGTGGGTGGGCAGGGAGGAAGGGAGAGAATTTGGAATCCAAAGTTTTAAAAATGATTGTTAAAAATTGTTTTTAAATGCAACTGGGAAATAAGATATATAAATAATGGGGTATAGAAATCTATCCTGCCCTATAGGAAGGGGCAGGGGTGGGGGAGAGAGTGATGAAAGGGAGGGCAGATCAGGGGAAAGGGTATACAGAATACACACCCTCTTCAAGTGAGGGGAGGGGAGAGATGGAGAGAAAATTTGGAATACAAAATCTTGAGGAAGTGAATTTGAAAACTAAAAATAAATTAATTAATTTTTTAAAAAATAAAAAAATTTTTAGATGTAACTGGGGAAAAATAAAATACTAAGTAAAAACTAAAACAAATTAAAGAACAAAAAAAATAAATTAATAAATTTAAAAATTTAGCATATGCAACAGCATATGCAAACTTCTGTACCCATAAGTCTCCACCTTTCTATCCAGATGAAAAAAGATTGTTTCATCATGGGTTCTACATGAACAACATTGGCCATTGTAATCTGAGTCAGGCTGCTTTTTAGTTATATTCATTTAAATTGTTTTAGTGACTTTGTGCATTGCTCTCCTGGATTCTCTGTATCAGTTTATACAAATTCTTCTGTGTTTTTTCCAAATTCCTCATATTTGCCATTTCTTATGAAGCAATAATACATCATTTCATTCAAGGACCAGAGTACTAGCAATAGCTGGGTAGCACTATGATTAGCATATTAGACTTGGAGTCAGGAAGACACGAACTAGTACCCTGCCTCAGCTTCTTACTAGATGCATGGCCATGGACAAATCACTCCATATCTCTCAGCTTTAATTTTCTCATCTCTCAAATGAAGCGGTTGGACTTGTATGGTATCTAAAGACATTTCCTATTTCAAATCTATGATCCCAGTTCATTTAGTCATTCCCCTAATGTACACTCATTTAGTTTCCAGTTCTTTCCTACCACAAAAAAAAAAAAAAGAAAAAAGGAAAGAAAAGACTCCTATGAATATTTTGGTGCATAGGAGACCTTTCTTTCTGTCTTTGACCTACTGGATGTATATGTCCAATAATGGACTGAGTCAAAGAATATAAAAGCTTAATGACTTTTTTCACATAATTTAAAATGGAATAAAGTATATGTTGTACATTTAATTGAAATCAAACTCTTTTGCCATTTATTCATTTTTGGTAAACCAGTTTTGCTTGTGTAGATGCAACCCAAAATGCACTTCAGTTTAAAGCAATGAAACCAAACACCAACTCAAATCCAACCTTTTGGCATAGAAAGATCTAATGGCATAAAATGAAGCTTCTGTGACTCTATTATTTTTAACTACCCAAGTTCACCTTTTGGATTTATATCTCTTGAAAAGATTTCTTTCATTGCTAATGGGAGTCATTTTATAAAGCTGGCTACCTCCCAGCTAATTTCTCTGATCTTTCTTCCAGATAAATCTTTCCATGATTTGATTTACATCTGCTCCTCTTTTCTGATTTATAGTTAGAATTCTTCAACGCATTTATATAAGACTGCAATACTTTTCTGCTTTCTCTGTCACTTTATTATTCCACACTGGGGAACTAAATATTAAGCCACTTATGTGGTTCAGTACACAAAGCACTGAGCTGGCAATCAGAAGACCTGGGTTCAAACCCCACCTCTACACAAATCCATTGCTTGTCATTTAAATTCTTTGTGCAGAAAACTGGCTGTGCAGTTAGAGGACACATTCAAATCCCTTTGTCACTAATAACCTGTGTGGCCCTGGGCAAATCATTTAACCTCCATAGGTCTGAAGGTTCCTTTACCTAAAAAATGAGGAAGTTCAACTAGAAGGCTTCTAAGGTCCCTTCTAGCTCCAGAAGGGAAAAAAATATGACAATTCCAGAATTGTTTTAACAAGGAAATGTAGTAATGCACTTTGAATATTATGAAGCACTACATAAGTGTAAGGAATATGGGCAACAATATATCATATTTTAAGGACTGAGAGATTATGGCTATATTTATGATACAACAATGACATGGTAAGAATCAATCCAATGAAAACAAGTTATTAAAATCATTACAAGAACATATATTTGAGCTGAAACTCAAGATCATCTAGTCTAATCCTCCCATCTGCTAGCTTTACCAATGAAAAAATGCACAGAGATTAAGAGATTTACCCAAAATTACCCAAGTAATAACTAAGTGGCAAAACAAGACTGGAACCCCAGGTCCTTTGATTGCCCACCCAGCACTCTTTCCAATTCACTGTACTGCCTCTTAGAAGGTGTTTGATGTGTGTAGATACCTCAGCTATAAAACAGGATACAGAAATTTTTACTATCCATTTCTTGGGGTTGTTATGGGAAAAGTGCTTTGTAAACTATAAAGTGCTATATGGATAGGAGTTATTGTTTTCAATAAGTGCCTATTGCATACACAGTGTTTGACTAAGCACTACAAAATCCCAGCTCCAGACTTTATTGTTGTGGCCATGGACAAATCTCTTTCACTCCTCTCAACCTGTTTCCTCAATTGTATATAGTGCATCTCAAAGCTTAGGAATTTTGTTGCTGACAATACTTGCATTTGAAAGGAAGGCATTTAGAATAAATGAATTTACTAAGTCTGGCAGCTACAATCTAATCTTGCAATAACATCACTTTTTTTGGCCTGGTCTTCTCTCACACTCATTTACAAGGAAAAACTCAAAGAATCTTGGTGGATTGAATGAAGCCCCAGATGTTTCCTATATGAACCTTGGTGATTTGTTAAAAGGCACCTCCAAAATAGTATAAAGGGGAAGGTAACTCCTTAACTTTAAGTCACAGACAGTTTGGGGACAGTGATACAGGGAATTTTAGCAGGAGAAGGAGGATTTCAAGAGACCAGCTAAATGTCTGTGGGTTCCAATTAGCTTGCTAGCTGATGAGTTTTCCAAAAGAACTTAGCCTTTGAAACTAAAACTCTGAGATCTGATAGATTTACCTCTCCTAATAGAAAAAAAAAGGCACTATTCCTTAGCCAAATGGCTAGAATGTGATGGCCCTTCCTTTTTGAGAGTTGAAGCTTTGTCTTTGGGCACTAGGTGGAGATAATGCTTCTTAAGGGGTAAAGGTGGCACTTCAGTTGATGACTCTGGCTAACGCCTAATAGGAGGCAGCAGAGATAAGCAAGAAGCAATAGAAATATAATTCAATCAATGCCCAGTGGAGAAGAGCAAGGATACCATGCTTAGTGGGATGCAAAAGCAATGCATTGCCCAGAAGAGAGCTGGGCCAACAGCAGATAATACCCATTGGGGAAGAGACTCAATTAAAGCAGCATGGTGACATCACCAGAAGACATTGGTGGCCCTTTGGTATCAGAGGCATGAGCTTCCTCACAATGACTGTGTCCTAGACACTTGTCTTCCCCACACGTATGTCCTTGCACATGTGTGCCATGGCTATACCTGATTCCTAAATATGAATGTCACACATGATCTCTCTGTGTCAGTCATTGTATTCATGGGACAGTATTCTCCAGGTTTATGGGAGCTAAGAAATTCTATGACTATTTTTCTCATTCTACCATTCAACTAAAGGCTTCAGCTTTGAATTATTTGTGTACTCAAGATGACAAGGGAGGGCTCATGAGCTATATTTTTTTCTTTGTGGATGAAGTCCCACAGAGTACCTTGAACTTAGGACAATGTTTTCTGTGAGAGGGGCTGCTACAGACATTACACATAAAATAGAGATAATAGTATTCTCACTATCTACCTCCCAGGGTTTTTGTGAGGAAAATCTCTTGCAAACTTTAAAACACTCTAGAAATATATCAAACATATTTGATATCAAACATTAAGGTATGTTATAAATATGAGCCATTAATAGCAAAATACACCAAACAACTAGATGACAAATTGAGTTATGTGATCAGTTTTCATGGTTCTTTTTCCCAAAAAAAATTTCAACTATGTATGCACAACAAGGGCAGCTAAGTGGCCCAGTGGCTAGAGCTCTGGGCCTGAAGTAAGGAAGACCTTCAAACCTGGCCTCAGACACTTACAAGCTGTGTAACCCTGGGCAAGTCACTTAACCCCTATTTGCCTCAGTTCCTTATATGTAAAATAGGGACACACTGGAGAAGGGTCCAGTAACTTTACCAACAAAACCCCATAGACATAGTCTACGGGGTTGCAAAGAGACACACCACTAAAGAGCCCACCAATAACAAAATGCACAATGTAAGAATGGTAGGGGTTTTCTATGTCACCAGGTATCCCCATTGAATTGCTTTTTTCACAAATTTGGCTGAATAAGTTGTTGGAGCATTATGATAATATAAGCTATAAGAATCCAATTTCTTCTTTCCCCACTGGCTTCTAGGAAATGTAATTTAGTCTAAAGAGCACTACCATCCTCCTCAGAAACTTCATCATGGCCTGAAGCTAGTAGAGGATTCTAAGAATAGCTTACATTTTTATAAGATTTAGAGTTGTATAGGCTCATCATAGGATCATAAATTTGAAGATAATAGACACCTCAGAGGTCATCTAATCCAACCCCCTCATTTTACAGATGAAGAAACTGGAGCCTAGAGAAGTTAAGTGACTTTCCCAGCATCACACAGATAGGAAATATCAAAAGCAGGATCTGAACCCAGGTCTTCCTGACTCTAAGTGGAGCACTCTATCTTCTCTATCACACAGAGACAGAAGGGATCTTAGAAAAGATCTAGTACAACTCTTTCATTTTATAGAGGAAGAAAAAGAGGACAAAACCTAAAGTGACTCACTGGAGGTCGCAGAGGTCAAAGTGGACCTGGATTTGAAAACAGATGCTTGGACTACAAGAGCTTTCTTCTCATCTCTTTCCAGTAGATCTATCACTTTATGGAATAAACTGGGGCTCTTGGAAGTCAAACAGCTGGCCCATGATTACATAGCTAGTGTGTTGATTTAGGAAAGATTGTAGTCCAAGTAATCAATCAATCAAGTGATAGGATTTTTCAAAGGGACTATTATATACAAAGGACTGGGCTAAGTGATGTAGAGATAAAAACAGAAGTGAAATAGTTCCCATCCTCAGGGAGCTTACAGTCTGCCTCTGATCAATGGAGCACATTCTCTAGAAGGTCCTACCAAACTGAAATTGCTTCAATTACAGACCCAGCAAAGGAAGGTGTTTTGCCTGTTATTCAAAGACATGTTTAGTTATGTCCTTTGGAGCTCAGATCAGGACACCTGGCCACAGATGATGGCATACCAATTTTTTAGCCACATCAATTCATGAAGACCTCCAGCTAAGGTGAAGAGAGGTGATAATTCACATCTTCATAGAAAGCACCTCACCACTGCAGTCATGGATGGAAGTATAAGTTTTCCAGGACACAGATATTCACCAGTATACTAGTAATTACAGCAGAGATTCTTTAAAGGTAGGTTGTGTCCAGTATGTGAGGATCCAAATGCTTGAGGAGCAACCCTCAAAGGTCCAATCTAATTTGCTTTCATTGAGCTTTGAGGGAGTAAACAGAATAGGGAAGACCCTATTTACATTAATTTTCCATCACCAAAGGAAGATGCCATCCTCATTATCATTTAGCATTTATAAAGGATTATAGATTTACCAAGGACTTAGGATCCATCTCCTTAGTTATTTTCCCTCACTAACGATGGGAGTGGAGTCAGAAGACCTCACATGCCACTTTATTGTGGTGATGATTGTTTATATGTTGAAGGCAGACAGCCAGCCCTGGTGTTATGCTGAGCAATGTGGGCACATAAGGGAGGAGGGTCAGAACTAACAAGCATAAGCCGCATCCCCAGGGTTTTAAACAACCGTAGCCCAGTCTTTCTCCACCCCAAATGAATATTTATTTCTGTACATAAGCAAGCCAAATCTCAAGCAGAGACCTTATTAGACATGCAAAAACAAAAGCAAACCTCAGGCTCTGGTCTTACAGAAAGATAAAGCAATAGACTGAAGACAAGTTTGATGTCACAAGTTCCAGGAACAAAGCAAATCACATCTGCATCTTGACAAAATGAGCTCATGCCCAGTTTAAATATTTTGGCAGTATTTCTTAGGTCCAGTTATTTGGAGGCATATATGGAAAGGTTAAAATTCTCGACTTTACATTTTGATTTTTTATTCATTCTCTGCTAACTCTTAGTTCACCAGGTCAAGTCATTAGTCCACTTTAAACTTCCTAACTATTGAAAACTTTCCACCATTGAGATCATAATTTTAGAACTGAAAGAGACTTTAGAACTCATCACTCAACCAATCAATCCCCAAGTATTTAATGTCAACCAACTGTGTGCTAGGTGCTGTGCTAGGCACTAAAGAAACAAATACAAAGAATGAAATAATACCTATTTCTCAAGGAGCTTACTGAGACAAGTATATGTGTGTTTATACATACATACATACATATATACATACATACATACATATAAAATTTAATTTGCTTTCATTGGACTCTGAATATATATGTGTGTATACATATATGTATAAGCATATATATATATATATATACACAGATGCTTACTTGTTGTCTTTCCCAGTTAAGTTCCTTGAGATAGATAGATTTATATAAGTACATATACAACTAGTTTATAAATAAATAGAGCATAAATATAAAGTTAATAAATACAAATAGATACAAAGTCATTCAATTCAAAGTACTTTGGGAGAGAGTACACTAACAATTGAGGGAAGTCAGGTAAGGTTTGATGCAAAAGATGGTGTTTGAGTTGTATCTTTAAAAAGGAGAGGGATTCTATAAGGCACAGTTGAGGATGGAGTGCATTTCAGGTATCATGGCTGGCCAGTGAAAAAAGTGAAGAGACAGGATATGGAGTATCATATTTGGGGAGCAGAGAGAAGGCCAGTTTGACTGGATCTCAAAGTGTGGAAGGGGGAGTAATACCCAGTGAGGACATAAACATAGTTTGGGGCCAGAATATGAAGGACCTTAAAAGCTAAGCAGAGATCTTTTTTTTTTAATTCCAGATGTTTATTTTATCCTAGAGGCACTAGGAAGCCACTGGAGTTGATTGATTATGAGGGTGATGTGGTAAGATCTACACTTAAAGAAATTGACAGCTGTGTGGAGGATGGACTGGAATTTTGAGAAACTTGAGTCAAAGAGATGAATTAGAAGACTATTACAATAGTCCAGGTGAGAAATGACAAGGATGTAAACCCTCTGGGTCTTTGTTTCCTTATCTGTAAGAAGTGAGCATTGAGCTAGCTGACCTCTGATGAACCTTCCAACTCTAAACTTATGATCTTAATAACAAAACTTTCACTATCTTCCAAAGCTCTGCCATGCCGGATTGCTTCACATGACTACTAAGACTAAATTAGGTGCTATGGTTTTGAGTTGAAATTACAAGGTAGAAATCTGGGTCCTAGAGAATGTCATTCACCTATTTCACAGGATTATGGTAAAGATAAAATGATATGATGTGTGTAAAGTAGTCTGCAGGGGCAGCTAGGTGGCACAGTGGATAGAGCACCAGCCCTGAAGTCAGGAGGACCTGAGTTCAAATCCAGCCTCAGACCAAACACTTGACACTTACTAGATGTGTGACCCTAGGCAAGTCACTTAACCCCAATTGCCTAAAAGGAAAAAAAAATGAAAAGAAAAAAAAGTGGTCTGCAACCCTTAAAGTACTACATAAATTAAAGTTATCATTACTATTATTTTTCATTATTATTTAGGTCAAACAGAGTCCTTATACCATAAAAGCAAGCAAATATGGATATAGTTAAGGTTTATCTTTGCTTATATCCAATCCCTTATGCAAATTCGATGAAATCTGATGTCTTCGAAAATGAATGTTCTTCCCAATTACCAAAGTCAGAAACATTTGTTAATATTGTCTTCTCTGACTGAGCCATTATGCCAACCCTAAAATTAGCCTCATCCTTTACTGTATATTGAGGTAAGTGTAGGGATTTATGTCTACATTAAACAATCATTGTGCTGATTCCCCAGACTAAAGTATTGCATTAATATTTTCTAGCAGTAACAGATTAAACTATAGAGAGCATTACAGCACAATTAGCAGTTAGCCCAACAAAGAGGAATCGTTCTTTTCTGACTTAAAATATTAAATTCAAGTATTTCAAACCATTACCAAAGATTGGGCTATTTTCCAGCACCGTTTCTTCCTAGCACATTGGTTGCTAGTTGCAGTCCTGTTTTGAATCTCATTTTTAATGTCTCCCATTAAAATGTCATGTCCTTTTTTTTATTCACATAATGTAGAAATGATCCCTAAATTATATCATACTTATAGCATGGTGTTTTGCACACAGCAAGCACTAGATAAATGTTTGCTCAATTGAATGAAGGAATGTCTGGATGCTGTCAATTTTCTCTGGTTTAATCTTTTTTAAACAAAAAATTTTATTTATATCTCTTATTTCACATTAGTTTCATCACTAAATATATTCCTCTCCTCTACCAAGAGAACAATACTATGTAACAAAGAATGCAAAAGAAAGAGGAAAACAAAAACTATTCGGCAAAGCTAACCAACATATTAACTGAGTGTAAGAGTATGCAATGTTCCATACTGAGTCCCTCCATTTCTGCCCCCCTCAAAAAAATAAATGGGGTACATTATTCTATCTCTTTTTTGGGTCAAGCATGATCATTAATCATTATATCACCTTCAGTTTCATTTAAGGACTGCTGCTCTTTCTATACATGAATGAATTCATTGCTATATTATTTTTTGTTCTATTTAATTTATTCTGCATCAGTTCATACTTCTCATGCTTTTCTCCATTCATCACATTTGTTGTTTCTTACAGCACAGTTGCATTACATTCATGAACCACAATTTCTTTAGCTACTCCCCAATTGATGAACAGCTAGTGGAGGCTAGAAGGATCCATGCTATGGTCCATGGGGTCACAAAGAGTCAGACACAACTGAAAGAATGAACAACAATACTTTGTCTTTTGGTTTAGTCTGTTGGCTAGATTTGAGAGAAACTGCAGGATACAGTGGAAAGAGTGCTGGAGTTGGAGCAGAGAATCTGGGTTTGAACCCTATCTATGCTTCTTACCCATGTGAACTTACTACCAGTATGATATTATTACACCCATTTTACAAATCACTTCTCCCCTTTAAGCCTTGTGTTCTTCCTCTGTCAACTTAAGGATCTGAAGAAAGATGTTTCTAATGTCACCTCAAGTTCTAAATCTATAATCCTATAATTTTCTTCTTCCTGAAGAGTTAATACTCCTAAATTTGCACTGTTGGAAACTTCTCTAAGAGGAACTTCTTGTTCCTCTTAAAATTTTTAAAACTGGTTCTATAGATCTGAGTAAATACTGATCATATCTAGTAATTACTTTATTTTTCTAGGAATTACTTATGGGACTATCAACAGTATCATCAACAATTAGTGCATTAACACAGGTTAGATAATGAGTCTGGAAGCCTAGCTTTGAATCCTGCCTCAGATACCTACCTACTACTACTACTACTCCAAATAACAAGAGCTAACATTTATATAGTATCTTAAAGATTATAAAGGGCTCTTTACATACTTATTTGATCTGAGATAATAGCTCTTTAGGACAGCTAGGTGGCACAGTAGATAGAGAGCCAATTCTGGAGTCAGAAAGACATCTTCTTGAGTTCAAATCTGGCTTTAGACACTAGTTGTGTGGCCCTGGGAAAGTCACTTAACCCTGTTTGCCTCAAACAGCAAACCAGTCCAGTATATTTGCCAAGAAAATCCCAAATCAAGTCATAAAGAGTTGGACACAACTGAAAACAACTGAACAACAGTAGCTCTTTAATCATGGGCAAGTCAACCAATCTTTCAGAGACTTACTTTCATTGTCTGCAAAATGAGGATAATAGTATGTGTACTATCTACCTCATTGGCTTATTTCAAGGAAATCTATTACAAAACCTTAAAACCCTATAGAAATACAAGTAGTTACTTATTCTACTATGACTACTACTACCTTTAGAAAAAATTCCATTTAACTCAACTCAAAGAACCATTTACTCTGAGCCTAAGCCCCTCAAGTATAAGACATTGTGCTAGGCTATGGAAATATGAAGAGAGATACAACACACACTCTATGATAATAAAAGCTAACATTTGTGTAGAATTTTAGAGATTGCATATCACTTTACATATTTAATTCATTTGATCCTCACAATAACCCAGAGAGGTGGGTGTTGTTATTGTACTCATTTTAGAGACGAGAGAAGTGAAGCTGACAGAGACTAAGTGCCTTGCCTAGGAACACACAGCAAGTAAGTATTTGAGGGAAAATTTGAACTCAGACTTTCCTTACTGCAAGTCCAGTGCTCTCTCCACTATGCTATTTAACTCACTTAAAAATAACTGGCATTACAAACAAAGCCAAGGCAACCAAGATTTAGGAGGGAAGCAGAAAACTGGGAAAGAATTTTTACAACCAGTCAGTCTGATAAAGGCCTCATTTCTAAAATATATAGAGAACTGAGTCAAATTTACAAGACTACAAGTCATTCCCCTATTGATAAATAGTTGAAGGATGTGAACAGGCAGTCTTCAGATGAAGAAATTAAAGCTATCTATAGTCATATGAAAAAATGCTCTAAATCACTATTGATTAGAGAAATGCAAATCAAAACAACTTTGAGATACCACCTCACACCTATCAGATTGACTAGCATGACAAAACAGAAAAATTATAAATGCTGGAGAAGATGTGTAAAATTGGAACACTAATGCATTGTTAGTGGAGTTGTGAACTGATCCAACCATTCTGGAGAGCAATTTGGAACTATTCCCAAAGAGCTATAAAAATGTGCATACACTTTGACTCCTCAGCAATACAACTCTGTATCCCAAAGAGATCATACAAATGGGGAAATGACCCATATGTACAAAATTATTTATAGGAGCTCTTTTCGTGGTGGCAAAGAATTGGAAATTGAAGAGATGCCCATCAGTTGGGGAATGGCTAAATAAGTTGTGATATATGAATGTAATTGACTATTATTGTGCCATAGGAAATGATGAGCAGGCAGACTTCAGAAAAACCTGGGAAGGCTTGTACAAACTGATGCTGAGTGAAGTAAGCAGAACCAGGACAACACTGTACACAGTAACCGTCGACGACATTGTGCCATGACTAACTTTGATACATATATCTCTTCTTAACAATGCAAGAATCTAAGACAATTCCAAAACATTCATGATGGAAAATGCTGTCCACATCCAAAAAAAAGAACTATGGAGTCTGAATGCAGATCTAAGCATATTATTTGCGCTCTCTCTTTCTCTTTTTTTCTTTCTTTTTTGTTTTGTCTTTCTCGTGGTTTCTCCCATTGGTTCTAATTCTTCTTTACAACACAACTAGTGTTAAAATAGTAGATAAAATAGGTTTAATATGAATATATATGTAGAGCCTGTATCAAATTGCACACTGTCTTGGAGTGGGAGGAGGGGAGAGATGGGGAGAAAATTTGGAACTCAAAATCTTATGGAAGTGAATGTTGAAAACTAAAAATAAATAAATATTTTTTTAAAAAACAACTGGCATTTATAAAGTATGTTAAGGTTTAAAAAACACTTTATGTATTATCTCATTTGATCATCACAAAAATCCTATGAGGTAGGTACTATTACTCCCATTTTACAGGTTAGGAAATAGGCTGAGAGAAGTTAGGAGGAAAGTACAGTCTAATGAGGTAGAAAAGACACGTACAAATACCTAAGACACAAAAAAGAGTAGCTAAGTGTAAAGGAGAAATATAGGAAAGAATTTGAGCAATGAGCTATCACTTTGAGTGACATGAGATCAGAAATACTTCATGATGATCTGGCAAATGTGTTGAGGGCCCTGAAGGAAAATATTAAGATGGAATACAGGGGCATGTCTATTCTAAGCACTGGGGTGGCATGATCAAAGGCATAGTGATGGGAGAGAGAAGTACAGGAATATGGGATGTAGAATAATCTAATTTGGCTGGAACTAAGCTGTGTGGAAGGAAGTCATGAAGATGGAAAGATCAGTTGGAGCTAGATTCATGGGGATAGACAAGGAGTTTATAATTTATATGGGAGGCAAAGGGGAGCCATGAAAGTAGTAGAATGAGGTATCAAAGAAGTGCATTAGGAAGATAATTAAAGCAATCCAGCTAAATAAAGGATGGATCAGATAAGCTATAAACAAATCTGGAAGAGCAGGAAAACAGTAATTACAGAAGTCTAGGTAAGAAGAGTTGAAGGCATGATTCTAAGAAGTTATAGTGGAAGTTGAATGTATGAATTTCCTTTTCTTGGTTCTCATAATTTCCTTTCTCTGCCCTTCCTTTCTCTCCCTCAATTTTAAGCAAATGTTCTTAGAAATTTGGTACACCTTGCCAGATAGGGATTTATTAATAGAGGGAAAATAATCTCCATCCACTTACATGTTAAATGTTGGAAATGCTTTTTTGCATCTTCAACCTTTAATTTCACAGTTTAAAAGTTTGAACACATTAAGGAAACTTCTTTCAAGAAGGATGAGCTTTGTTTCTTTGAGAGAAAAACAGGTTCCTTTGCTGATGAGTGCCTCAGGTAAGAATGAATTATGGAGGACTTCTTTAAGTGCAAGAAACATCAGAGTAAAGGTATTCTATTACTTCATGAGGATTCATTTTAGTATCTCTCCCTTCCTCTCCACACTCCTAAAAGACTATTTGAATACAAGTGAAAGGGGGTGAGCTTGTATCAGATTCCCTTTCAGAATCGTTCATTATGGTTCATGAAAAATTCCTTGCACATATTTTAAATTGCCCACAGCAAATTTCTAATCATTTTAAGAGATCAGTAATTAGTTTGTTGATGTGTTACCACATTGAAGAGAGCAAGATAGTTGAGCTATGAGAAGAGGAAAACAACAACTGCTACCAACTACACTATTGAGGACATCAACCTCTCTCTTACTGTCAGGCTCTCTATTGTGGTTGATTCATTTCGGTCATGTCCAACATTTCATGACCCCATTTGGGGTTTTCTTGGCAAAGATACTATTTGCCATTTTCTTCTCCAGCTCATTTTACAGATGAGGAGCTGAGGCAAACAGGGTTAAATGACTTGCCCAGGGCCACATAGCTAGTAAGAGTCTAAAGCCAGATTTGAATTCAGAAAGATGAGTCTTACTGATGTCATGCCCAGTGCTCTATCAACTGTACCACCTAGCTTCCACCAAGCATTATAATAAATACAAATTCATATGTAATCAACCAAAATTTGAGAACTTATTGTGTGCAGAGTACTATGCTGGGCATCAGGAGCTACAAAAATTAGTACAACATGGTCCTTGAATTCTCAATTCTTTAAGCAATAACTATGATACAAAATAGATTGTGATAAGTACTAAGGAAAAAGGTTTTTACTGAAATCCTCCACCAATGCTTCAACAAGGCACCATTCAGTTGCCAAAATGATCTCCTAAAAGTCAGGTCTAAACATGTCACCCCTCAACTCATTAAACTCCAATGACTCCCAATTACCTCCAGGGTCTTCTGTTTGGAATTTAATACCCTTATAACCTTACTCCTTCCTCTCTTTACTGTCTTCATATATTTTACTCCCTTCCACAACCTCATCTGTGTTGGCCTATTTGCTGTCCTTCACATATAATTCTCCATCTCCCCATGTTGTATCTTTGCATCAGCTTTTCCCTATGAGTGGAATGCCCAACCACCTCATCTCCACTCTTATAATCCCTAGATTTCTTCAAGGGTTAGCTCAAATCCCACTTTCTGCAAGGGATTCCCGCCCCAACCCCACCCCACCCCACTCCACTCCACTAATCCTGGTGCCTTCCCTCTGAGATTGCCTTCCATTTTTTCTCTTCTCTCTTGCTTCCTTTCTCCTCCCTCTGTCTCTCACTCTCTTTTTCTCTCCCCTCTCTCCTTGCTTTTTTTCCTTCTCTTTCTCTTTTTCTTTCTCTGCACATATATATTATACATATAAACATATACATATGTATATACATATATAGTATAGATACATGTATATTTCTATTTTGTACGTACATAATTTTTATATGTTGTGTCCTCCATTAGAAAGTGAGTTCCTTAAAATCAGTGATTGTGTTTTTGCCCTTCTTTTTATCCCCAGCACTTAGCACTGTGTCTGGAACATAACAAGCATTTAATAAATCTTTGTTGACTGACTGGTTGAAGCTCTCAAAGGCTGTGCCAGGGAACATACATCTCACAGCTCCTACCATGGCACAAAGTCTTTAGATACAGGCCTAGAAATGGATCATACCAGTCATTCAAAGACCAAACTAGCTAAGTTCAAAGAAGAGTGCTGGTCATCAGGTGACGATACTGTTTTGGCTACTCTGAATCTTTCCTAAATTTTGGAAAAAGTTGTAATATAATAGTTCTGAGAAAGAATTATTTACTTGCCAGTGAGGTTTATGATAGGCGCTTTGCAAAATAATGATTTAAAACAGCCTTTGTCTTTCACTCAATGCTCCTGGGGCTGGTGTAAAATATTACATTTGGAGATTAGGAAATTAAAATTCATTCCGTGTAATATTGAATGCCTGGCCACAGTCACATAGTGGACTCAAACTCTACTAAGCTAAGATGGAGGGCCCAGAGGAGGTCTCAATGCAACTAGCAGAGGGAAATGTTAGGGTTCTTCTCTTTCTCTCCTGAAGCTCTTATCTACTTTGGCTACATTCACCAATCCTGCTCAGTAGCTCCCTATTACTTCCAGCATCAAATACAAAATCCCTTATTTGGCTTATAAAGTCCTTCTTAACTTGGCCCCTTTCTACCTTTCCAGGCTCCTGATAACTTATTCCTCTCCACTTCCACAATCCAGTGTCACTGGCTTTGCTGTTTCTCATATAAAACTCTCCATCTCCAGAATCAATGCATTTTCAATGGCTAGCTCACATTCTTGGAATTCCCTCCCTCCTCATCTACTCTTCCTAGCTTCCCTGGCTTCCTTCCTTCCACATAAAATCCTAACTTCAGCAAGAAGTCTTTTCCAATGCCCTTTGATTTTAGTGCTTTCCCTAAGGTTTCCACCAATTTATCTTGCATGTATTATTATACTTATTATATTTATATTACTTGTCTATGTTTATATTTTATACTAATATAAACATTTATATTTATCTCACATATATTATTAGTGCATAGTTGTTTGTATGTTGTCTCCCGCATTAGAATAGGAGCTCCTTGAGGACAGAGACAGTTTTTGTTAGTGAGTTTGTTTGGTTTTGCCTTTCTTTGTATCCATATGCTTATCCATATTACAGTGCCTGGCATGTAGTACGTGCTAAATAAGTGTTTGTTGATTGATAAAAAAAAAATGCCCTTATGTATCAGTCCTTATAATAAGAGAAAGGTATTTTCTTCCTTTTTATCAACAAATGCTCTAATACTACACCCTGGAGAAGCCCAGGCTTTTGTATTACAACACCCTGTCATTTTTTATTTGATTTCATGAAACATGACCATCTCACTCCACACAGACTGACACACACAAAGGACTGCACAGCCTTTTTATTTTTAAATCAAACTGAATGAAAATCTATTTTGTGTTGAGAATTTTTTTGCCCTTAGGAAAACTGGAAATACCCTGGGCTAACCCAACACCAGCATTGAGAGTTGCTAGAGTAAATTGTACCCCCTTTTCTTCAACATCCTTCACTGACATATGTAACTGTCTCCAAGCATTTGAAAGGCCATTCTCTGGGGATTATGCTTGTTCTGCTTGGCCCCAGAAGTCAGGACCTGGGACAATGGATCTCCAGAAAACAGTTGGGAGGGTGATATAAGAAAAATATAAAATAAAAAAGCAATTAGAGTTGTCCAAAAAGGACTCCAGGGGCAGTAAATTACCCATCTCTGGAAGTCTTCAAACAGAGGGACAGGTAAATAGATGACCACTTAGAGAAAAGGATGTAGAGGGGATGCCTGTTTGGGTATGGATTGGATTAGATGCAGGTGCCCTATGAAATCCCTTCTATCCAATACAGATTCTGTAATGCAGATGTGTCTAGGATTTTTTTTTTAAATTTATTTAGTATTTTATTTTTCCCCAATTACATGTAAATGCAATTTCTAACATTCATTTTTAAAACTTTGAGCTCCAAATTCTGACCCTTCCTCCCTCCCTAATCCCTTCATTGAGAAGGCAAGCAATTTGATAAAGGTTATACATGTGTAGTTGTGCAAAACTTATTTCCATATTAGTCGTGTTGTGAAAGAAAACATAGACCAAAAAAATTAAAAACCTCAAGAAAAATAAAGAAAGTAAAAATAAAGCATGCTTTAATCTGTATTGAGACACCATCAGTTCTTTGTATGGGGTTGGATAGCATTTTTCATCAAGTCTTTCAGGGTTTTCTTGGATCATTGTATTGCTGAAAAGAACTAAGTCACTCACAGCGGATCATCTTACAGGATTGCTTTACTTTGTATACAGTGCATTTCACTTTGCATCAGCTCATGTAAATCTTTCTAGGTTTTTCTGAGAGCATCCTGCTCATTATTTCTTATAGCACAATAGTATGTCATCACAATCATATAGCAGAATTTATTCAGCCATTCCCCAATCGATGGGCATACTTCCAGTTTCCAATTCCCTGCCAGCAGAAAAGAGCTGCTATAAATATTTTTGTACATACAGGCCCTTTTCCCTTTTGTTGTTTATCTCTTTTTGGATATAGACCTAGCTCCAAATTGCTCTAAAGAATAGTTGAGTCAGTTCACAATTCTACCAACAATGCATTAATGTCTCTTTTTTCCCACATCCCCTCCAATATTTGTCATTTACTTTTTCTGTCCTATTAGCCAATCTAATAGGTACAAGATAGTACCTAAGAATTATTTCAATTTGCATTCCTCCAACCAATAGTGATTTAGAGCACCTTCTCATATGGCTATAGATAGCTTTGATTACTTTCTCTGAAAACTGCATATTTCTTGGTCATTTATTGGTTGGGAAATGGCTGTTTTTTTTTTAATTTGACTCAGTTCTCTAGATATTTGAGAAGTGAGCCCTTTATCAGAGAAACTTGCTTCAAAATTTTTTTCACAGTTATGATTTCTGATTGTATTTCCCTCCATCCTGTTCCCCCCCCCGCTTATTCTATTCTCTCTCTCCTTTCACCCTGTTCATCCTCAAAAGTGTTTTGCTTCTGACTACTGCCTCCCACAATCTTCCTTCTCTTCTATCACACACACCCTTCTCTTATCCCCCTCCCCTCCTACTTTCATGTAGGGAAGGTAGATTTCTATACCCAATTGAGTGTGTATGTATCTCCTCTTTGAGCCAGTTCTGATGACAGTAAGGTTCACCCCTCCCCCCACCTTTTCCCCCATCTTTCCCTCCACTGTAAAAGCTTTTCTTTGCCCCTTTTATGTGAAATAATTTACCTCATTCTACACCTCCCTTTCCATTTCTCCCAGTGCATTCCTCTTTCTCACTCCTTAATTTTATTTTTTTACATATCCCTTCATATTCAACTCACACCTTTGCCCTCTGTCTGTATATACTCCTAACTGCCCTAAAAATAAGAACATCTTTATGAGTTTTAAGTATCATCTTCCCATGTAGGAATATAAACAGTTTAACCTTATTAAGTCACTTATGATTTCCCTTTCCTGATTACTTTTTTATGTGTCCCTTAACTCTTGTATTTGAAAGTCAGATTTTCTATTCAGTTCTGGTCTTATCATCAAGAATTCTTCAAAGTCCTCAATCTCATTGAATGCCCATTTTTCCCCTGAAGGATTATACTCAGCTTGCTGAATAGGTGATTCATGGTTGTAATCCTAGCTCCTTTGCCCTCCAGAATATCATATTCCAAGACCTCTAATCTTTTGATGTAGAAGCTGCTAAATCTTGTGTTATCTTGACTGTGGCTCCACAATATTTGAATTGTTTCTTTCTGGCTGCTTGCAATATTCTCTCCTCGACCTGAGAGCTCTAGAATTTCACTATAATATTCTTGGGAGTTTTCATTGTGGGATCTCTTTCAGGAGGTGATCAATGGGTTCTTTCTATTTCTATTTTACCCTCTAGTTCTAGAATATCAGGGCAGTTTTCTTTGATAATTTCTTTAAAGATGATGTCTAGGCTCTTTTTTTGATTGTGGCTTTCAGGTAGTTTAATAATTTTTAAATTATCTCTCCTGAATCTATTTTCCATGACAGTTATTTTTCCAATGAGATATTTCACATTGTTTTCTGGTTTTTTTTCAATCTTTTGGTTTTATTTTATTGTTTATTGAATTCTTATAAAGTCATTAGCTTCCATTTTCTTAATTCTAATTTTTAAGGAATTATTTTCATCAGTAAATTCTTCTGCCTCTTTTACCATTTGGCCTAGTCTGTTTTTTAAGGTGTTGTTTTCTTCAGTATTTTTTGTGTGTCTCCTTTACCAAGCTGTTGACTCATTTTGCATGACTTTCTTGCATCATTCTCACTTTTCTTCCCAACTTTTCTTCTACCTCTCTTACTTTATTTTCAAAATCCTTTTTGAGCTCTTCCATGGCATAAGACTCATTCATATTTTTCTTAGAGGCTTTGGATGTAGGAGCCTTGACTTTATCTTCTTCTGAGTGTATTTTGATCTTCCTTGTCACCATAATAACTTTCTTTGATCAGAATTTTTATCTATTTGCTCATTTTTCTAGTCTATTTCTTGACTTTTAATTCTCTGTTAAAATGGGGCACTGCTTTTAGGGTAGAGAGAGCACTGTCCCAAACTCCAGGGGTTTTGTACAGCTGTTTTCAGAGATATTTCTAGGGAACCATAAGTTTTCAGTTCTTCCAAGGTGATATGATCTAAGGACAGGTGTATTTACTACTGTCCTGTCCTATATCTGATCTGTGAATGACCACAAGCACTCTTTTCTGCTCTGGAACTGTGACAAAGGTCCCTGTGGCTATAAGCTCTGGTATGCTAGTACTCTTCCTCAACCTGGGACTGCCACCCAGGACTGCAACCCAGATCTCAATACAAGCAAAGCAAGAGTCCTGCCCCCCAGTGCCAGCAAAAAGACCTCTGTAATCTCCTTCTGATCAGTTGTTCAACCCCCTTACTGTCTAGCGCTGAGAGCTCTGAAAGAAGCCAGGATATTTTTTAAATAGTGTAATGACATGATATATAGTAAAGGTGGGTCTAGAATTCTGGGAACAATTTTCCACAATACTTATTGAGGGATTACTGTGTACAGTGCCCAGTTTACCTAGTTATTGACGCTACTACAAAATTGAGTAAAGAACAGGACTTGGGCCTTTGGCTGCCACCCAGGTAAGCTGGTGCCAACATCCTTGTCATTCCTGAAAAGCAAATACAATCAACAAGTGTTTCTCGATCACATCCTCATTTTCTCCCAGCCAAACTATATAATCAAGATGATTTACAACATCTTTACATCCTGGGCAGATTAGGAAGAGAAATTTTTATAATTATATAAGCTCGCTGTTATTTAAATATTTACCAACATTAAACACCAAAGGGTTCTGCAAATGATCAAGGGATTCATATTGTTCTAAGCTAATATTCTTTGTGCGATATTATGCAAATTGCATAAACTTTATTTTGTTGTTGTTGCTGTGGGCTGCGTATCCCAAGGCAGCTATTCACTAAGTTGAAACAGATAAAGTTTTAATAATAAATAGTGATGATGAATAAGTCAGAAAGTTTGTGCAATGCTAATGTACTTGCTCACCCTAGGGTAGTTTATTAGATAAACAAGTAACATTTCCTAAGCTGCTTTTGCTCAAGTGGCCTCATTTTCCTCAAAATGTTTGCACAATAAATTATTTCAAGCCATTAGGTGTTAACGAACAAATCATATTCACTTGCAATCTGCCATGAATTCACTGAGAATTGAGATTTAAACACTGAAATTATGCATTAATTTTACTTTATAAAAACAAAGCTGGTGAAGAGAAATTAAACTTGGCTGAAATGGGAAGAAAACAGTATGTCTAATACTGAATATTTTAAGCCTAAAAAAGCTGCTGAAAAATGATTCATCAATACTGAGAACACCAGCTTTCATGATGACATGAGAATGCAAATTACCCATTCTGCTCCATGGGATAATCATTACTATCAATATGTCTATGTAATTAACATGTTTAGCCATGTGATGCCAGTGTTGGACCATGGTAGACTAGTGGTCATCTCATCAGTATGGCTATAAAAAAAAACTACAATAACCCAAACTACCTTGGTCTTAGATGGACATTAACATGGAAGGATCCATTATTTCATCAGGGAGGAGAATTCCTAGTGTGAGAACTCTCTCCACCAATGTAAATGTCACCTCATTTATTCCTTTGTAAGTAAGTTCTGAAAGTTTCCTGAAACACAGAAATTAACTTACTTTTCCAGGATCATACAATTAACAAGTGTCAGAAGCAGGATTTGAACCCAAGGCATACTAAGTCCAAGCCCAGTACATTACTCCACAAGCAAAATTCTACATCAACCTTATATTTGCAAGATCCACCATTTTAGTTGTATCAATAAATGGTTCTCCCTCCACCCACACAGATCAAAGGTGCTCCATCCATTAGAAGACGATTTCCTCTTGGGCCATATTCCTGTAATGGGAGAGGGGGGAAATTTGATGGCCAACACCCAATGATAATTCTCTCCATGCTTATCTATCTTGCTTCCAGGATAAGAATACACAATTCAGAACTCAGCCCTTCTGATATTGTAAGACCTGCTAGATATTAATGGAAAGGACACCAGAGTTGGAGTCAAAGAATCCAGTTTAAAATCTTGGTTCTTCTATTTACTAACTATAATCTTTGGCAAACTACTTCAGCTTTGGGCCTCAGTTTCTTTATCTGAAAATGAGAAAGTTGGACTAGATGACCTTTATGGTACCTTCTAGCTATAACTCAATGATCCCATGATCCCAGACCTTTCACGTAGCTCAACAAGCCTTTTAGGATCCAGGGTCTCCCACATACTAATACAAAGATACAACTCGAGTACAAAATTATCAAATTATTCTTATGAAGTTATTTCCCTTTTTAATGTTAATACTAGTTTTTATTCTTGTAATGACTTTGGAAATCAACTAAACCACAGTAAATTCAAATTATGTTAACTGAACATGTCTTCTTATCACTGACATCTGGTTGCCTGGAATTATTTTTGTCACAGACTCATTGAAAGTTAGAGGTGGAGCAGATGGAAACCACTTTAGTACAGTAAAACTTGTTGGCAATCAAAGATATCTAAAATTGGAACGGGCCACCCCTGCTAGTGGGTTTCCCATTACTGGAAGTCAGCAAACAGAGACTGAATGACCACTTGGCAGGAATGCTAAAGAAAGTTCTGTTCAGTCATGGTTTGAGACAAAAGGACAAAAGACTTATGAAGTCACTTCCAACTCTGGAATATTGTAATTCAACAAATATGTAGTTACAAGTTTCTGCAATATAAAGTTTGTAATATTTTGGCCCAAGTTTCTGAAATAAAGAATGTTGAAGGTGTGCTTATATTTCCATTAATAATTGTTCTGCCCTACAAAGTATTATGGAAACACCTTAATTAAATCAGGAACCAAGAGCTTCTTTGTTAGAGGGTAATCTTATTTCTTTATTTTTAATTGCAAGCGAGGAAAGATTTTATTTGGAGTGGTGGGAAAAGAGAAAGGTACAAAAGGTGAATAGGCCAGATGAACTTTGTTGCTTGCTCCCTTTGAGAATTCCTCACTTTCATCTTCATCCTCTACAGATTTTGTGCCTACTCCCTCATAATCCTTCTCCAGGGCAGTTAAATCCTCCTAGACCTCAGAGAATTCTTCTTCCACGTTCTCCCTCACACACTAATGCATAAATGCCTACTTGGTATATATTAGGTCAATTTTGTGTTCTAGATGGATCCAGGCTTCAGCAATGTCTGTAGTGTTACTTAAAAAACATGCATACTGCCCACTGCGTCTTAGCTAACTAGCCAGCTGGCACTAGAGATAAAGTTGGAAATTGATGTCAACCTTGAAGCCGGTGGAACACCAGTCTACAAACTGAATGGTTTGATCATGGCAATGACTGAATACTACATCACCTCAGTATATCAAGCAGCAAATCATGTACTTGCCTTGGCATGGGTCACACTTCACCATCTGGTTGGAGGGGTGAAAGCAGTCACAGAAGATCTCAATTACTGTGCTGCTGATAAGCCTTTTCAGCAGAGACAGAAGGCAAATAGATGACCAGGGAGAAGTGGGTGTAGAGATAAGGAACCAAGATAGGAAGTTCACGTTGAGAGTACCATCAAATCACAGGGAGGTACTTATAGAGAAAAAGGCTTGGTTGAAGTTTGTGTGAATGGGGACACTGGTCCAGTTTCTTGCAGCAGATTCATAGATGGCCTCATTATCTACCTTGAAGGCATGGTCTGAATGATCCAGTTGTGTTTGGATGTCATCATAGGGCTCTTCTCCAATTGTAGATTCCAATTGGGCTTGTTAGATAGCAAACTCAGAGAATGAAGAGAAACCTGAGCCTTTGACACTCCCAAAACTATGAAATATTAAAAATCCCTGTAGCCATGCATTGATCTGACAATTTTCGCATGCACTCTGATACAAGAGCAACATTCTCCTTTCCAATAGTATAATGGCCACAAGCATAGTTTTTAGTATCATCTTCCTTGCCAAAATCAGCTGCTATTAGTAGAACAGCTGCTTAAAGATGCTGGGCCTAATCTTATCTATTACATCAGGATACAAATCTACAAAAATTATTCTGGGCATTTATTTGCCAGTTCCTGTCTCAGTGAAGAAGGTATTGCAGGAGTCACCCCCAGTCCCACAAGGTCTGTCATTGGACATGGTATCATTGGTTTGGATACCATGCTCTAAGCAATATAATTCCTAGCAGGCATTGCCCATCTTCACTCGGCCTGGCTGACATGAATAAAGATGCATTGACACACAGTTGCTCCAATGTATGATGATGGGAGGGTGCTATTGACTGCAGATGGGTTATAGATCTCTGCCAACACAACAAATCCTTACAGGTTGCTTTCAGAACAAGCACAACTGTCATAGGATTATATGTAGGACTAGAGTTGGAAGATATCATAGAGTCAGAGCTGGGAGGAGGGAACTTAAAGACATCTAGTCCTGCATTCTAATTTTATGGATAAAGAAACTGTGGTCCTAGGTCACGTAAGTATATAGAAAGCAGCAGAACTGTGATTTGAACTCAAATCCTCTGACTCTAAATCTTGTTTTTATTCCCCTGCACCAGCCTCCTTGCAGCAGTAGCATGGACCCCTTTAGCCTTTTGTTAAACTGGAGGGAATTCTACTGATCAAAGCAGTTGAGGTTGAGCAAAACATCATGTACCTCTCCATAAAAGCTTGTGCTGACTCCTTTCAGTCCTATGACCCTTTGAACACTCTATTTATTTGTTATCTCTGGATAGCTTGAGTGCTCCTCTAGTCCTCATGAAACAAAAGAATCAAAAGAAGGCCTCCAGCGTATTAAATGGAATCTCTATGAAGGATATGAATAAGAAACGTATATGATGGAAAAACATGGAAGGCTGGCAATGTTCATTGATGAAAGGAATTACAATATAGATAAGATAATAAACTCATCAAAGTATTGAAATAAGACACAAATAGAAAAATCTGCCTAATTTTTTTTTAACAAAAGGGATTTTTTTTAAATCATCACAGTAATTTACACATTCAAACATCTGTTGAACATCTACTCCCTATGCTGAGGGGTGCATATAACATGCTGGGGACCTTCCTCTAGGACATTCTAGGACACTTCTTCACTTTTGCTACAACCTCTGATGTCATCTTTCATGACTCTTCTTCTTGTTGGTAATGTGATTCGGTTTATTTCCACCCATCATGCATTTCTCAGTTGCATTTTGGGTGACTTGAAATTTTTATTTCTCTAAGATTGTGGTATTCTATGAGCCCCAGCCACCTATCACTGGAATAATATTGCTCTTAAAAAGATAGAGTTTTATTTCAGTGAAAAGAGAAAAGCAAAGAAAATGGAAGATTAATTCATATACTTTAATTTTTACATATATCTTTTCTATATATCCAAATTTATATCTTTTCTATATATCCAAATTTATTTTTCTAGACTCAAGAGTATAGTTTTCATGAATAATCATTCCATGTGTGGGATTATGAAATGCTCTTTCAGCATCTACTAGTTTTGTTTTTAAGTCAATTGCTAATTTCTCTCTTACTTTGCTTTGCAGCAGAAGCTGAACCTGACTTAAATTTTTAAACCTGTGAGAAATCCAAAGTTAAATACCCACCAAACTCAATTTAAACTTCAGTTCAATGGATGCAAAATCCAGTGCTCATAGACTATTATTCTTCATCTACTAAATTAAGGATCCTAGCTCCTTAGCTATTATTTATTCTCAATTCTCCTTCCATGTCCTTTTGTAATCTCTTTGAATCCAATTATCATCAGTACACTAAGCATTTGTTTTGTGACTCCCACAACCAGGCTACATAGATCTGCTAGCTGGGCTCAATCAGGGCACACAACAACTATGTTCAGTATTTATGAATCATGAGATTTGCCTGACCTGTTGCAGTTCCTAGAATGTGCACACACACAAGCACATACAACTAAATAAGATTTCAAATCATC
This sequence comes from Vombatus ursinus, assembly GCF_900497805.2. Taxonomy (NCBI): domain Eukaryota; kingdom Metazoa; phylum Chordata; class Mammalia; order Diprotodontia; family Vombatidae; genus Vombatus; species Vombatus ursinus. The sequence goes on from NW_020940358.1 coordinate 11,766,085, forward strand.
ATCATGGATCATAGCATTTTTGTCATTGTTGCTCAGTAGTTTCAGTCACTTCTGACTCTTCACGATCCCATTTGGGGTTTTCTTGGCAAAGAGTGTTCTGCCATTTCCTTTCCCAGATCATTTTACAAATGAAGAAACTGAGGCAAACAGGGTTAAGTGTTTTGCCAAGGGTCAACCAGCCAGTAAGTGTCCGAGGCTGCATTTGAACTCAGGTCTTCCTGACTCCAGGCCTGGCGCTCTATTCACTGAGTCACCTAGCTGCTTATGCTAGAATCACAGCATCCCAGATTTAAAGCTGAGTGAGACATTAAAGGTTATTTATTCCCTTATGTCCCTCGTTTGATGGAGAGGGACACTGAGTCCCAGAGAAGTGAAGGCATTTACCCAAGTTCACACCGGTGTGAGAAGGCTGAGATGGGGTTTGAATTAAAACTCTCTAATCCCAAATCTTGTGTTCTTTCCACCCTATCACTCTTGCCAGAAAATCACAGAAACTATAGAAGCAATCTTTGCTTCCAGTCCAGAGCATTTCCATTAATCTGGATGGATGTAGGGGAGAAGAATAGAAACCAGCTTCCAGCCTTCATTATATTGTCTGCTACCTTAAGGCAGCTCTAATGACTGCTGGTGACAGTCCTGACTGAAGCTCAATATTAAATCTGGCTTAATGGATTTCACTTCATTATTTTGCTTTTTAATTCAGGCTCTTATTTTTAAAAGACTCTAATGGTTTGATGTGGTTTGTTTGGGGCATTAGTCTAATCTCTGTCAACAAGCTGTGTCTTCTCATGCCTGAAATTTTCCTTGCTGCTGGTGAGCTCAACTGCTTATGTTGCCCATTGTGCAAGAGAGAATGAACAAGTTCTTACCATTGAGGAAAATTAAAAACTTTTGTATTTTGAAACTTGCAACATAGACATCAAATCCCATTATTTTGTAGAGGAAGGAGCTTTCTACAGATAGTTTAAGAAAATAGAGTTATCTAGTCTATGTATCCAAATTATTCTGATAATTCTATAAGGTTTCATAACTCTCAGAATTTGAAAGGACTTTGTAGATCATCTGACCCAGTAGTGTCAAACTCAAAGAGAAACAGGAGCCATCAACAGGCCCCCTGAAGGCCTCATATCATCTTAGAAAACTACATATTAACTTATCTATGTTCTATTGTATTTTTATTTTATTATACATTTCCAAATTTCATTTTAATCTGGTTCTGGAAGCTCTCTGGAAAGTTGTGGGCCACATTTTTGGCAACTCTGATCTAGCCTAACCCCCATATTTTTCAGGGGAGAAAACTGAGGCATAGAAAACAGAATTGACTTGTCTAAGGACATACAGCTAGTAAATAGCAAAGCCAGGATTAAAACTAGACTCCCTGGATCCAAATATAATGTTCTTTCCAGCTGAAGGGTTTTGGTTTTTTTTTTTTTGACGTTCATGTGGATGTTAATTATCCAAATATTTGAGTAAAAATATCTGTATATGCTATTTAAAATCATGAATATAAAATACATATGTGTACATATATACACACGTACATATTCATAGTGGAAGGGGGAAATGCATGAACCTCACATTACATTTAAGCACTATGTACCTGTGTGTGTGTGTATGTGTGTGTGATATGTATCTGTGTGTGTGTGTTTGTGTGTGTGTATAACCAAGGAAAACATTTAAATATGAACAACAGACAGGTCCATGAAGGAGGCATCAGAGAGAGAGAGAGAAGAGAGAAAGAGAGAGAGAGAGAAAGAGAGAGAGGAGAGAGAGTTGTTTTTCTTCAGTCATTACAGTCATGTCCAACTCTTTGTGACCCTAGTTGGGGTTTTCTTGGCAAAGATACTGCAGTAATTTGCCATTTCCTTCTCCAGCTCATTTTACAGATGAGGAAACTGAGGCAAACAGGGTTAAGTGACTTGCCCAGCGTCATACAGCTAGTGTCTAAAGCCAGATATGAGGGAGGCATATATATATATATACATAGGCCTATGAGGGAGGGATTATATAAATATATAAATTTCATATTTAAATGTTTCCTTTGGTTTTATATATATGTATGTATGTATGTATGTATATATATTTTTATACACACACACATACATACCCATCTGTGAGGGAGACATTATACGTGTGTGTGTGTGTGTGTATACATGTATATGTATATACAGATAGGTCTATGAGAGAGGCATTATGAAAATATATAAATTTCATATTTAACTGTTTCTTTTGTTTCAACACATACACACACATATGTATATATATATATATAATATATCTACATAATGCCTAAATGTTTATATGTGTGTGTGTTTAAATGTGTTCTCCATGTATGCAGCATGCTACCTAGATATCTTTCGGCATGATTATGACACATTTGACATGGATGGCACATAGGTTGCTGTCCTAAAATAGGCCTACCAGAGGCTTCACTTGCCTCCTGCAAAGCACCAACTGCTGCACTCTGGAAGCACAAATTTGTTTTGAAGTCCCAAGCAATTGTATGCACCAGACACTGGAAGTGAAGTTTACAAATCAGAAGTTCAGTGGACTTCTGATAACGTCTCATACATACATACATACATAAATACATATAAATATAGAGGAAATGTAATTTGAGGTTCATGCATTTTACCCCCTCAATTATGTGGGAAAAGTAACATATTTAGAGTCAATGTGTAAAGTGGTATCTGATTCAGTTCAGCACTAACCTTCCAACATAGGCTTTTGATATCCATGTGGTTGGGGAAATGCATTATTCTTTGTTACCAAGTATAACACGATTTTTTTCCTACAGTGGATATCTAGAGTAGCGGTAATTCATTGACAATGGGGAAAGATATTCCAGGAATGTTCACAAATTAGCTGGGCTCCCTAACACTTCTGAATGCTAAGTGCCAATTTGTTGGGAACTGGGTGAATGAATTCAAGTGGACTCACTTCCAAAGACCAAAGGATATTTTCATTCAAAATTTCTACTCCCTGTGGATTTGCCCACGTCTAGAAGAGATGAGGGGCATAAATCTTAGTTATCCCTGAAGCCATACACCTCCAAGCAGACAGACTTTGTTAGTGTGTCTTCTCTTTGGGGAAGGAAAAAAAGAAGGAAAGAAGGAAAGAAAGAAGGAAGGAAGGAAGGAAAGAAGGAAGGAAGGAAGGAAGGAAGGAAGGAAGGAAGGAAGGAAGGAAGGAAGGAAGGAAGGAAGGAAGGAAGGAAGGAAGGATGGATTTATTAAGCACTTACTATAATCCAGGCACTGTACAAAGAGCCGTTACATCCAAATGGAAGGAAACTCACACACACACACACACACACACATACACATACACACACACACACACACACACACACACACACACACACACACACACACACTAAAATGGGTGGGGGCAGAGGCATAGTTTTGAAGTCCAGAAGTCAGAAACAAGGCCTGGTTAGGCCAGATGAGGTTTGGTTTTGGTATCATCCTAATTCCTGTAAATAAGCTATGTCTTTTCATGCCTGGAATTTTCCAGGAAACAATTGACTGAGGGTTTCATACTATCCATGATCAGAATTGCAAAGCCAGTCACTAGACCAGACAACCTTAGAAACCACCAACCAGACCCTCCAAATATCCCACTAGAAAAATACACTCTTCCCAGGATATAGACAAGTGAGACTTCCCATAGCTCTCTCTCTCAGAGTTAGAAGGGCCCTCATAGACAATTTGATCCAATTTATACCTCAACAAGAGTCACCTTTATGACATAATCATCAAGGGATCGTTCAAACTTGGATTAAAAACCTCCAGTGAGAGGGAACCCACTAGCTTCCAAGACAGCTGATTTTGTTTTTAGATAGCTTTCATGGTTAGAAAGTTGCTTTTTATGTTTGTTTGTTGCTTCTTCTGTACAGTACTATCCCCTCTCTTGTGCATACATTTGGCTGCTGAAAGGGTCAAAGAAAGAAATTTGTGCAAGGAAAACGAATTTTTTAAAAAGTTTTAGAAAAAACAGCCTTTTAGATAAAATACTTAAAAGAAATAGACTGTTCTGAGGTCCAGATGACCTCTCAGATGGAATCAGAGTATCTGTTTGAAGTCAGTACAATGTCAGAGGTAATAATGGATAAAGGGCATTATGGTCTATCAGCTCATTTGAACATGACTGTGTTTAGGATTTTGAAGGTTGTAACTGACAAAATTATAGATCAAATAACTTTAGTAACCATAGGAAGTCTATATAAAAACTATTGGGGTCATATCTGAAGAAAGTTGTATTTCTTGAAGAATTTTTTTTGGGGGGAGTATATAGTAAACATGATTTACTGACCAGCAGGAGCTCTTATTTGAGATGTTGGTAGCTATAGGTAGCCAGAGGAAAAGACATAAGAAAAGTTAGATGGGAAAAAAAAATCACAATAAGCTGCAGAAGGTATCAAAATAAACAGAACAGAAGACAGGGAAGGCTTACAGAAGAGACAGCTCCTGGGTTGTTTTAACATGATCCTGGTGATGGGAAGAGAAGTATTATTTTGCTGAATGATTGAAGAAAGGCTAACAGAGCTAAAATAGCTTTTCAACTGCTATCCTAATTAAAAATGAGCTAAATCCTGATGCCAGATACAGAACTCTTTGAGTTTATTTGCCATCTAAAGCATGAGAGATGATGAGCCTCTTAGGAGTTGCCAACCTCTCTTTTAAGCAGAAACAGGAAGCAAGTAGAGGAAAGACAGGCTTTGCATCTGCTTTGCTGTGAGAAGAACTGGGCTTTGTTGATAGCCATTTTAGCAATATGAATTTCCAGCTATTTGTAGATCAGAGGAGCTTGGCAACTCTCTTGTCACTGAAAGAGCATAATGCTATTTTTAGTGCCTTGTTAAGGGTATCGATGAGCTAAAGGAGACTGAGACTGTTTCATTGACTCAAGAGCAGGATAAGAATGACTTTCCCTAACAAAAGAATAGTGAGGACCAGAAATGTAGCAGCTAGCTTGCTCAGTGCAGACTATTTCTCAAGGGATCAAGGGAATCAAAGTCTACAGTCTGAAGTTGTATGTTGCTCAGGCACATAGGTTCCCCATTCATGTACCTCCCTACTAAGTTTCTATACACGTGTGACCCCTCTTCACCACAGACACTGAGTGCATTGGTAGAACAATGTGACCTAGATTTATTAGTAGACAGTTTTGTTTTGATTATTCCTGCTTTTACTTTCCACTGAGTAACTATTATGCATAATCTTGACTCTAGATATGTTTTTAATAAGTGCTTGTTTTCTTCATTCAAATGCAAGCCCACTGTGAGTAAGGATTGTGATAGCTGATTTTGTGTAAATAGGAAACAAGTGTGTACTCTACATGCTCAGGAACTGTAGTAGTAAATAGTAGAAGTATAAACTTCTCACAATCAAGGTTTACCCCTAATATCCCAAGAAAGCTTTGAGTAATAACATGGTCAAGGCCACGGCTAGTTCCCTTGCTACTCTAGATAAAACCCCAGACATGCCAGTTTAGGGAGGGTGTGCAGACACCAGATCAGACAGCAGTAGTTGGAGCTAGCTCTAACCAGCTGGTGAGTGAGCTGTGGCTAAATTTTGAGTTTGAGCATTGACACCTCAGAAATCAGCAATCACTACCAACTAGGGTTTGATTTATTGTTTTGTTGATTGACTGTATTTTTAGAAGTGTTAGTAAAATGTGTGTGTGTATTTTCCCCCAGAGCCTGCTTATTAAGCATTTACCAGCACACTAATGTATTGCTCTGTAAACATTACTTGAGCTCAGCAGGCCTACAGTAGAAGAAGGCTTAGGAAATGAAGTCACAACCAGACTGGAAACTAATAATAATAATAATAACTGGTATGTATATGGTGCTGTAACGTTTGCAAAGTCCTTTACATCCATACTTCATTTCAGTCTCACAACCCAGCTGTTGTCAGCCCTTCCTGTGCTCCTGGACACACTGGGGCTGCACCGGCAACAAACTTAATGAGCCTCTAAGTAGCTTTTACTTATTGATCCTAGTTGGGCTCTTTGGGATCAAAAAAAAAAAATGAACCTAATCCCTCCTCCAAATAAATGTCCAACCCCTCCTACTTCTGCCTTCAGGACCAAAGGTATTTCTTTCATCCCATCATACTTCCCACTTTCTCTTCCATCCCAGATAGAAATTTCCTAGACAAGCTTAGAAACATATCAGAGTAACTCCCCTTACACACATATACAAACCTGCACAAATGCAGCAATCCTCATTCCTAATTTAATATTCTAATCCTACTTCAAATTTAAAGAGCCCCTTTGCCTATCTCAATTATATTCTCATATACTTCCCTCTAGGCTCAAACTTTGCACAGAAATAACTTTCAGCATTCAAATATAGGATAAGAGCATTTATGATATTCCATAGAAGCTGTATTTTTTTCTAATAGTTAATGTATCTTACAAAAGCTATAAAAATATTTTAGATACATACGTATGTGTGTATGTATATGTATGTGTATATTAATATGCAAGTAGAAATATACATAATCAAATTGTGTCTCAAATTGTGTTAAATTTTTTATTCCCCATTTTGTTTTCATATAACTTCAACGTTTTTGTTCTGTTTTGTTTATTTTGGCAGAGACATCATAATATAGTGAATAGGAATCTGGCCCCAAAGTTAGAAAGACCTGGTTCAAGTCCTGCCTCTGACAGCTGTGTGACCTTGTGCAAGTCACTTAACTTCTCCAGTCTCTCAGACTAGAATTTGCACAGAAGATGTCAACCTGGATTAGTAAGGAAGTTTACCTGGAAGTTCCCAGCACAGTGATGTCAGGTTGTTGTTCAGTCATTTAGTAATTTCCAACTCTTTGGGACCCATTTCTTGGAAAGACACTGAAGAGGTTTGCCATTTTCTTCTCCAGCTTATTTTACAGATAAGGAACCTGAGGCAATCGGGTTAAGTGATTTTCCCAGGGTCACACAGCTAGTAAGTGTCTGAGGCTGGATTTGAACTCAGGTTTTCCTGATTCCAAGCCTGGTGCTCCATTAACTATGCTTCCTTGCTGCTCACCTAGGGCAGCTAGAGTAAAAATCCTAGGAACTTGGGGGTCATTAACTAGTGGCTCATTGTCTTAATTTGTTTCACTAAGTTAGACTTGGCCAAGATAACTTTTTTTGGGGGGAGGAGAGGCGGAGATAAATTTAACTGACATATAATCTGATGATCCAAATGAGTTATTATTACAAAATAAATCATTTTCCTAGTTAAATATTTCACTACTTTGAATCTAAAGTTGGGTATTTGGACCACCACAATCTCACTCAAACAAATTTTTCCATCCTTAATTCATATTACCACACGTCATTCATTCTATGCCAAACTAGACTTGTCTATGTTCTCCCACCTCACATCATTTGAACAAGCAATATCCCATACCTGGAATGCACTCCTGCTTAATTATGTTCCTTTAGAGCTCAGCTGATGGTCACTTCCTCTTGAAAGCCTTTCTGGACCTGCCCTCCCCTCAACCCCAATAGTGAAAGGTTCAATCCCTCCTCAAATAACCTTGTCATTAATCATCTGGGCACACACTGCACCTCTATACTCAAGTGAAATTCACACCTTGAAGTCAGAGATTCTTTTGTTTTTGTTTTTTTTTTCTTTTTTCTTTCTATCCCCAGTGTCCCAGTACCAAGTAGTCACCTAATAAATGCTTATTGGGGGGCAGCTAGGTGGCACAGTTGATAGAGCTCTGGCCTTAGAGTCAGGAGGACCTGAGTTCAAATCTAACCTCAGACACGTGACACTTACTAGCTGTGTGACCCTGGGCAAGTCACTTAACCCCAATTGCCTCACCAAAAAGCCAAAAAAAAAAAATTTAGAAAAAAAAATGCTTCTTGAAGTGTGTTTTGAATGTAGGATTTCATTAGCTACTCCATTTAGTTTTTTAAAAATCACAAGCTTTGGGGCAGGCTAGAAAGCTTTGAGAAAGTAAGCAGCCTTCTACCAAGCCAGGCACCCCTGCAGCCAGGCTCAGGCCTCCAAAAGGGCTGCCATCAAATCTGAGGTATTTTCATTAAGCTCATGACACCTCTAATTGGCTCCTTTTTCTTCTAGAAACACCTTGGCTTTTAATACACGGTAATCCACTGCCTTTGACTTTCTACTGCAGGCGGGTTGTTTAGATAAATCAATTGAATATCACTTTCCACAGGGCTGATGAATTCCTGAGAGAGGGGGATGCTTCTTTTGTAAAGCCTTTGAAGGAGATGGAAACTAGGGAGACCAGTTGTAGGAGGCAGGTTCACCTCTTCATATTAGTGGGCGGTACTCTTTAAGTAGTTGATTAAAAAAAAAAAAGCCAGCCACAGGGATGTGAAGTCCCATGTACAAACAGTACTCAGCACATATTTAAATTGCTTCATCCCTACCAACCCAGGGAAACATGTATAAATCTCAACACCCTGATGAGTGCCTCGAGGCACTGTTTTAACAACTTGCATGTAATTTGCAGCTAGGAAGCTTCTGAGAGGACAGTTAGTTTTCACTGGCAAATGCGCTTTTGTAGATAGGCTGTGAAAAAAAAAAAAGAAAAGAAAATTTGCATTGAGTTGCTAGTAATGAATCTTAATCTCAGTATGTTGCTAAAACACACAGATTTTAAAATATATTTGCATTAATGTGTTTAATACATATGTTACTTTTAATCATTGTTTTTGCATGTTTGTGTCATTAACATAGCATAAAAGGTTTTTTTTTAAATGCTATATGGAAATCAGTGATTTAAATAATTGGAAAGCATTTGTCTCAACTTGTTAAAGATATCTCAAATGCATCCAAGCAGCTAGAGGCAAAAAGCTCTAGGGTTGATTAATTTCTCCCTTCTTTCTGTCCCCCAACTCATACTTAATTTTTTCCCCTTAATATCACCGTGATCAATGCTTTTATATAGAAAACACTATCAGGTCCCCACAGGCCAACACAGGGAAGGGAGTAGTTTTTTTTTTTTTCTTTTAAATCTCCTCTGGAAACATAGTCCAAATAGGAATCCAAGCAAGCATAAAGCTAAGCAAAGTTCATTTAAGAATCAAAGTCTCTTAGGAATGTTAAGATCAAAGTAATGGAAATGAAAAAAGGAAGACAGACTGACTCAGAAGTTTCAAGCCAGGAAAGACTGCTCTACTCAGAGGTGAGGAGTTCAGCAAAATTCAATTTAATTGAATTCAATAAACATTTATTAAATGAATACTATGTGCCAGGTATTGCTGTGATACAAGAAGAGGCAAAAGACAATCCCTGCCCTCAAGGGGTTTACAATCTAATGAGAGAGACAATATGAAAACAAATATATACAAAAGGAGCTGTGTACAGGATAAATGAGATGTAATTAACACCAGGGAAGCATTAGAATTAGGAGGGGTTGGAGAAGGCTTCTGGTGGAAGGTAAAGGATCATTTGTGTGACTGAGACCCCTTTTTTCATTGCAGGTGTTCCCAAGTGCTCTCCTTAGCCTTACATCCATCCTCTTTCCAATCCTAGAAAAATAATCAAATCATCTCTGTCATTGATCCTGAAAAGAGCATATCTATCTTACAGTTCCACTCACCACCCAGGTACTTGCCAAAGCAAAGTACCCTTTCCTGGCCATGCTATCTCTATATGCTTTTATGTCTTCTACTAGAAATAAGTTCCTTAAAGGCAATAATTGTCTTTGTTTTAGTATTTGTGTCTTTAGCAGTTGAACCACAGTAAGCTCTTAATGAATGCTTTTTCATTCTTTCATTCTGGTGGTCACTTCACACTCTTACCATTTCTTCTGCCACACTGTCTGATGACTGTTCTTGTATTTGCCCTTTGTATCCCCAGCACTTAGCACTGTGCCTGGCACATAGTAAGCACTTAATAAGGGTTTATGGGCTGACTGACTTGTCCCTTTAAAATCCCATGGAGAAGCACAGGAAGAAAACTAGGCGGCACAGTGGATAGAGTGCTGGGCCTGAAGTTCTGAAAACTTGAGTTCAAATTCAGCCTCAGACACTTACTAGCTGTATGACCCTGGGCAAATCACTTAACTCGGCTTGCCTCAGTTTCCTTATCTGTAAGAATGAGCTGGAGAAGGAAATAGCAAACTACTTCAGTATCTTTGCCAAGAAAAATCCAAATGGGATCATGAAGAGTCAGACGTGACTGAAACTACTGAACAATAACAAAAATACTATGATCCGTGATGATGAATTGCAAACCATCCAAGGAAAATGGAAATGACAAACCTCTCCAGTACCTTTGCCAAGAAAACCCCAAATGGGGCCACAAAGAGTTGGACAGGACTGAAAGCTATGGAACACCAACAGAGAGGCACAGAATAACTCCTGGAACTTGTTACTTATTCAGGGTAAGGATGGATTGGGACAGTCAAAGAGAAAAATGCAACAATTAAGAATAAACATAGGTGGTGGAATAGAAGGGGGCCTATACATATATACAGCCTCCCCGTCAAGAGATACTAGTGGCAGCCTCCAGGGAAAGAGACGGGGAGAGAGAGAGAGAGAGAGAGAGAGAGAGAGAGAGAGAGAGAGAGAGATTACAGTTGCCAAGCTCTCAATCCCTTTTTCTATCTGCTGAGTTGGAATAACCTTGAGTATGTGCACACGTCATTGCTCTTATCCACTCAAGAGCAGTGTTCAAATAGTGGCTGTACTGAATGCTTAAGGCAAACTGGAAGTAAAGATTTAGTATTCTTTTTAATGCCCCAGGCAAGGGGCAAGAATTGTGGGCCTATCTAAGATACAGTCTCCAAGAGGAGCCAATGGCCAGTCTCTCAATTAGTCGTTGAGAACTAGGGAGGTAGGGAGGGAAACAAGGAAATCTTTATAGAAGAGATGACATTTGTGCAGGGGTTCAAAAAATATATGAATTCAACAGCTGAAAAAAAGTCCATCTCTCTTTCACTAACCACTCTCACCTCTTTTCCCTATCTTGACCCTTTGGTGAACCAATTCAGTTCTACACTGTCCTGTTCTCTTTGCTACCCCCTTTATCATATTGCTGTTTGTGCCCAGCCAAGCCTCAGCCTCGGTTCACTCCCACCATTCACTGTCTTTGCTTCTAAAGATGTGCCGCTAAACAAAGATGGAGAAAATAACACAACTGTTCTGAGTGGGTCCACTATAATTTTATATTACACGAACTCAACTGGGCCCTCACTGCTGCTAGGCAATCCTGCTGTACCTCCCTTATCAACTCACTATCACACTCTCCCCAGTGGCTTTTCCAAACATTTTCATCCCTCCTCAACCTCCCCTCACTCTTTCAGCTGAGAACCGGGCTTCATATTTTACAGAAAAATAAATTGAGGCCATTCTTCATGAGTTGCTTTTTCTCCCCTCTTCCTCATCTCCTATCAGGTGCTTTCTTCCACTTTCTCTTCTTTCAGCCTGTCTCATATGATGAAGTGGCCTTACTCCTTACCAAGGCTAACCCCACTACTTATTCAATCAATCCCATTCCCGCCCATCTCCTCCAACAGATTGTCACCTCTGTCATCCCCATTTTTTCACTTATTTTCAATCTTTCCCTGTCTACTAGCTCATTTCCTACTGTGTATAAATGTGCTCATCTCACCCCCATCCTATAAAAAACCCTTCACTTGATCCTTCCATCCCGCTATCATCTTATATCTCTTCTGACCTGTGTAGCTAAACTCAAAAAGGTTGTCTACAATAGGTAACTCTACTTTCTCTCCTCTTTTTAATTCTGTACAATCAGGCTTCTGACTTTGTCCTTTCTCCAAAACTGCTCTCTCCAAAGTTACTTTCTCTGTCTTCATTCTTCTTGATTTTTCTGAAACCTTTGACACTGTTGATCTCCTCCTTGATTCCCTCTTCTCTCTAGGGTTTCAGGACATCATTCTCTCTTGGTTTTCCTCCTGACAATCTGACTGCTCCTCTCTCTCCTTTGATGGATCTTCTTACAGATCATGCCCTCTAATTGTAAGTGTCTTTCAGAGTTCTGTCCTGGACCCTCTTTTCTTCTCTTCTCCCTCTATACTACTTAACTTAGTGATCTCAGCTCCCATGGATTTATGCTGATGACTCTCAAATCTACCTATCCCAAAACTCTGCTGACCTTCACTCTCACATCTCCAACTGCTTTTAGACATCTCAAACTGAATGTTCAATAGAAATCTTAAACTCAATGTGTCCAAAATGGAATTTATTATCTTTTCCCTTAAACTGTACTCCCCACCCCATCTCTCCTCTCAGTCCCTCCTGCTAGAAATCTAGGAGTGATCCTGGACTCTTCACAGTCTCTCACAGCCCCCCCCCCCCCCCCACATCCAATCTGTTGCCAAAGTCTGTGAATTTTATCTTTGTAACATCTCTTCTCTCCTCTGCCACTGCCACCACTCTAGTGCAAACCTAATCACCTCATGCCTGCAATGTTTTGATAAGATGCTAGTGGGTCTACCTGTCTCAAGTCTCTCCCCACTCCAATTCATCCTCCATGTAGCCACTTAAGTGATTTTCCTAAAACATAGATATGAACCATGTCACACACACCCCCCACTCAATAAACTCCAATGACTCCCAATTACCTCCAGGATCATTACAAAATGCTATGTTGACATTCGGAACCTTTCATAGCCTAGCCCCCTCCTACCCTTTCAGTTCTTAACCTTAATCCTTGACATTTTTTGATCCATTGACACTGGTCTCCTGGCCATTCTACAAACAAGACCCTCCAACTCTTGGCTCCAGGAATTTTCTCTGACTCCTCCCCATGCCTGGAATGCTCTCCCTCCTCTGCTCTACCTGCTGACACCCTAGCTGTCTTTAAGTATCAACTAAAATCCCTTCTTCTACTGGAAGCATTCCCCAATCCCTTATAATTCTAATGACTCCCTTCCATCAATTATCTTGTACATCACTTTCTCTGTACATATTTGTTGGCACGTTGTCTCCCCCACTAAATTGTAAGCTCTTTGAGGCCAGGAACTCTCTTTTGCCTCCTTTTGTATTCCCAGCACTTAGCTCAGAGCCTGGCACATAGTGGGTGCTTAATAAATGTTTATTGATTGGTTGATTGAATTAGGATAGCAGCTGCACAAAATTGAGATAAGGCGACATACAAGAAAAGGGTACAGTAGAAAAAACACTAGTCCTGGAGTTTGAAGACCTGGGTTCAAATCCCACCTCTAATGTTTACTACCTATGAAATCTTGTGCAAGTCCCTGAACTGCCCTGAGTGGGTCTAAGTTTCCTCACCTGTAAAATGAGGAGGTTATACGTGATGACCTCTGAGGTTCCAGCAAACTCCACCTCTAGATTTATGAACTTATGTTGTGGAAGTATAATTGACAGAACTTGACAACTGATTAGATGTAGAGTAAAGGACAAGGAAAAGTCAAGAATGACTCCAAGGTTACAATCCTGGGTCATCAGAAGGATGGTGGTGCTCTCAAAATAAACTGGGAATTTTCAAGGAAGAGCAAGTTTAAGAAAAGTGATAACTTCCACATTGGAGAGGATGAGTTTGGAGATGCATATGAAAGTGTCTTTTCAATCTGATCTGGTGAAGATAAGCACATAAAGCCACTGTATTTGACATTACCTCTGTATAAATTATACACTGAGTGCAACTTCCCATGACCCATGGGCCATTCAGTATCCCCAGGTAAAAGAAGTTGGCACAATCATTCTGCCAGATCTAAGGGGTTTCTAAGCAACAGGCAGCAAAGTCTCTAAATATTATCTATGGAGACCCTTCCCCTCTAAGTGACTGGCATCAAAAGGGCCCACAACTGCACCCCAGATCGTTTAGCTGTGGGGAAAAGTAGTTGTTGACAGCTGTAGAGCATTCAAGTCAATTGCTGCCTCCTACGGACATCCAATTGATAATGTTCAGCAAACAGCTGGTGATGTGGAAGTGAAGCTCAGGAGAAAAATGAGAGCTAGATATATAGATCTAAGGTTCATCTAATTCAGTAAAACTCGCCAAGCATTTATTAAGTACTTACTATTTAATGATAATTAATAATAATAATAATAACTAACACTTTTATAACACCTACTATGTGCCAGGCACTGTGCTAAGCACTTTACAAATATCTCAATTGATATTAACAAGTGAGAGTATAGAGAGAGAACAGAAGACTCAGGACAGAATCTTATGAGATTATCATAGTTAGTGGTAGGCACATGGATGATGTTCCTGAAAAGGAAACTTTTTACAAATCTTTTTTGCCACTGTCCATGTAAGAGGTCATGAGAGGCTGAACTGGTTGCATCCCCTATCCACAATGATAGTGGCATAGCCTGTATAAAGAAAGTAGTCAATGAATATATACCTATGTCAAATTGCTTGCCTTCTCATTGAGGAGGAGTGGGAAAGGGAGAGAATTTGGAATTCAAGGTTGTAAAAAAAATGTCATAGTGGGCTATGCTGTACAGGGTTACCCAAGATGGTGGTCAGGTCATAGTGGAGAGCTCTGACAAAAAAAAAGAATGTCAAAAGTTGTTTTTGCATGTAACTGGGGAAAAATAAAATACTAAATGAAAAAGTTAAAAGAAAAAGAAAAAGAAAGTAGTCAGTGGCACATAAATTTAGAGAAAATGTTGATCTTTGAAGTCAACAAGTCCTACCCCTTCATTTTCCTGATGAAGAAACTGAGAGAGGTAAAGTAACTTGCCTAAGGACATATAGTCAATAAGTTTCTAAGGTAGAATTTGAACCTTGGCCTATCTTAGCCCCTATCTAACACTATCTACTACTCAACTCTTATCTTAATAAGTGCTTATTCACTGCTTGATTATCATAAACCCTAGATGCTGTCTTATCTAGGCATCCATTAAAGTTAATGTCACGATTAATACCTCTGCAGGCTAACATCTGGATTCTCCTACTGTGGTGCTGCTGGTGCTCTCTCCACCCAGTCATCATAGCAAAGACACCTTCGAAAACACACAAAGTTATGGGGTTTGATTATCCCCAATAGCCCACACAGAGAGAGGATTTGTCGAATATAAGAGGCATCTGTTGGCTCTTGAAAAGAAATTATTTTAAATTATTTAAATGAAGCAATGAAAAACCCTGAATAGTCATAGCCACTGATTCTCTGCCTAATTTGTAGATTCTTATGACATCCTGTTGAGTGATGAAACCACATTACTCTGATGGGTAATATTATGCTATCTTGATTTGGCTAATGTCATTATTTAAGTTGAATTTTTTAGAATGGCTATCAAATATTAACATTGTATTAAATAGAAGATGGGTCTAATTGGTGAGTGCACAAGCCCACACACAGTGAGGTGGTTAATTGTTGATATAGTGGAGGACAATTATGGTAATGAGAAAAAAAGCCAGAATTCTGGCAGCTTTGACTGTATGGAACTTTGTGCTCACAGAGCCCTTTGAAAAGGTCTCTGCAGGATGTGGATGAGAACAAATAGAGCTCATACAGTTCCGGTAAAGGTGGGATCTGACTTACTAGTGTCAGTGCATAACATAGAATAGGTGGGGGTGGAGAGTGGCAGAAAATGGGTTAGAGAAGAGATTGGGAGGAGGGGAGAGATGTGCCATTTTGTTTGTACAGGGGAACTCCCAATGTGGAAATCTTCTCTACAGATGCAGATGAGCAACTCCTCCATAATGTAGAGTCTCAGAGAATTGCCTGGGGGCATGGAGAGGACACTTTCATCAAATCAGCTTTAATTATTCAGTTCCCTACATGAAGCAGGCAACACCCTTTGTATTTCTGCTACCTGAGCCAACCCAATACACAGGCAAAATAGGCTACTGACTGTCTTGTTAAGAGATATGAGGAACTAGGAAAGGGCCCCCTGCCCACACTAAACTTTATCTTCCACCAACATTGCAGTGTCTATAAATATTAGGATTAGATGATTCTACTTTATTCTGAAGTCAATGAGGAGGTATTGAAGTTTTTTTGTTTTTTTTTTAAGTATAAGAGTGACCATATCAGAGTCATGAAGTGGGTGATTACACAAGTAACTGTGGGAAAAATGGATTGGAATGATGATAGATTGGAGAAATGAAAAGTAGTTAGAAGACACATCCCATCTGTCTGGTCTAGAAACCATAAGGGCCTGAAACTGTGATGGCGTAAAGTGAGAGTAAGGGAGCTAGGTGGCTCAGTGAACAGAGTGCTGGCCTAAAGTCAGAAAGACCCATCTTCCTGAGTTCAAATCTGGCCTCAAAAACTGACTGGCTGTGTAACCCTGGGCAAGTCACTCAACCTTGTTTGCCTCCAGTTCCTCATCTGTACAAAGAGCTGGAGAAGAAAATGGCAAACCACTCCAGTATCTGTAAAAAATTATTTCTCTTGGTAATCTGTCTTAGAGAATCAGAGCTCCCAGCCCCCCCCAGCCTTATGCTCTGAAGTTCCTCAATAGGACATTACTGATGATGAGATTGCATTGAATCTTCTTATCCTGGTCAAACTCCAACCCAGACCTGAATTGTTTTTATCCTATTCAGGTTTGGGTGGAGACAGATTCTTCTGCCTAGATAGCCCAAAGACTGGGGGTGGTCTGATGGAACAGGTCAGGATCAAGTTACCCAAGTCATGTTCTCAAGAACTCATTTTAACATAACCTACTTCCCAGTGTTTTGACCAATCAGAGTTGATTGGCACCCTTTGGGAACACCAACTCTTTGAAAGGCATATAACCCTGTACTCACAACCCTCAATTTGAGCCAGTTCTGAACTGGCCCTCTTAGGGGGGGCCCAGTTTTGAATTGAACTCCAATGCAATGCATGCCAAACCAACTTGAGAGAAATTAAACCATAAATACATGCACCCTAATTTCATTTGTCCTTTTCTTAGAACAGACTCTGTTATTTATTGGGGTTCGACATATCTTTGCCAAGAAAATCTCAAACGGGGTCATGAAGAGTCAGATACTACTGAAAAATTACTAAACGATAACAAAAATAAGTGAAAGTGTAGAAGAAAACCAAACTTCCTCAACACTTATTCTTTCTCCCCTGGATCATCTAAAGTCCCACTGTCTTGTTGGAAAAGTTGGTTCATTCATTCATTTGTTCAAGAAATATTTATTGAAAACCTACTGTGTAAATTGTTTCAGGACAAGGGCTATTTTAGTTTTTTTGCCTTTGTACCTCTAATGCCTATTACAGTGCCTTGGATAAGGTAGGTACTTAATGAATGTTCATTGACTGATTAAATTCAAACTTCTGTACTAGTTCCCACGGGAGATTCAAGGAGTAGTAAAAGACAGCGATTGCCTTCAAGGAGTTGAGTCTAATATGAAAGATGAGAGTTACAAAATTCATTTCAACTGAATTGAACAAGCAATCACTGAGCTCCATGCCAAGCCCTGGAGATACAAAAAGGAAAGAGAGAGAGAAAGAGAGAGACAGAGAGAGAGAGAGAGACAGAGAGAGACAGAGAGAGAGAGAGAGAGAGATCACTATGTGCTAGGCTGATCAGGAAGGGCTAGATCCAAGAGGTGGCTTTGGAGCTTCAAAAGAATGGACATGATTTCAATCAGCAACAAAAGAAGGGAAACAGGTGAGAAGGCTAGGTATGGGAGCAAGTGAAAAGAGATCTGTTTAGTAGGACTTGCAGGAAGCAAGACCCAGAAGAGCCAAAAAGTGATCTATCATATCTTTGTGAGGACTCTGAGAGGTCTCAGGGGAAAAGAAGTAATGGTTCTTAGCTTGATACACAAGAAAAGTCAAAGATAATCATGGTTTCATTACCAAAGGAGAAGGATATGTTAAATATAAGGGAATCTATCTACTACCCAATAAACTGACCCTAGGCTTGATGGAGGGAATGGAGCTTTCCAGGAATCACTTGTCAGCCCCTATATTGCCTATTAAATATTCAAAAGTGCCTCCTCCTGGGCTGTGCAATAATTATTTGTTATTAAGATCCTGTTGTGTATCCTACTGTCTTATGTGGCAACTGTTCCTATAGTGACAAAGATGTCAAGGAGAGTGAAAGTCCTACACTAGGACTTCCAGATTTAAGGCATCCACTCTGTAAAACTATCAGTGCCTTAACTCCAAACATAACCCTGTTCCTACTGTGCAGTGTTCAGTGTAGGACATTATTTCTTAAGTCCCAGTCTCCATGAATACCAAGACTAATGATCATAGCAAAGTTGTTATGTGAATAGAATTACCTCTGTGTGTGTGTGTGTGTGTGTGTGTGTGTGTGTGTGTGCTCCACAATATCAAGAGAAAGTATTCTCAGTTATTGGTTTACTGCTTACTATCCCCATTGGTACAGGGGAGGTAGCTGTTTCAAGTATGGAACTGGGAGACCATTCCAAGGCTGTGTGCTGCCCTTGAGTCTCTATGTCACCTCCTACAAGGCTTTGTCTCCTGTCTGGAACTTAATTCCCTTTTCAAAATTCTTAGCCCAGGTCCATGCCTTTTTAAAAAAATTAATAAGTATCTCAATATAATTGGTTGTTTTTGTTTTTGTTTTTTTAATGCATTGAAAAATATTCTGAGAAGGCATCAAGGCTTCACTAGACTGCCAAAGCAGTCTGTTACACAAAGGAAGATCAAAAGTCCCTAAACTAGACGATGTCTAAGATTTCCTCTCAACTCTAGAATTCTGTGAATCTAATTTATTTGATTTTTCTGTGTCTCAGTTTCCTTGTTAGTAAAGAAAAAATGTTAAAACAATACCTAGCCTGTCTACCTTGGGTTATTATGGGCATCAAAAAGATCATAATAAATATGAACAACAGTTAAGGTGAAAGGTAACTTTTATATAAAGGCCTTCAAACTGTGGTTCTGGAGAACACTTTTGAGAGTCCCTTGAGCAGCAAGGGGATCAAATCAGTCAAACTTATAGCAATTAATTCAGTCTATTCACTGGAAGGTCAATTACTGAAGCTGAAGCTTTAATACTTTGGCCACATTATGAGAAGATGGGACTCACTGGAAAAGACCCTGATGTTGGGAAAGATTGAAGGCAAAAGGAGAAGGGGATGGTAGAGAATGAGATGGATAGATAGTGTCATGGAAACAATGAACATGAACTTGGATAGTCCTCAAGAGATGATGGAGAATAGAAGAGCCTGGTCTGCTATAGTCCATGGGGTCAAGAAGAGTTGGACACTACTGAACAACCGAACAACAACAGGGATGAGAGAAGCGCTACACCCATTTGAGAGTGGTAGATTGCCAAGGAAAGAGTTTTCATGTCTTCTTTCTCTACTCTCATAAGAATTTATTTTAACTCAACAAACATTTATTGAGTGCCTACAGTTTTCATATCATGATACCAGATACTAAAGGAGATGCAAAGTTTAGATAAATAATATTCACTATTTTCATGAGGCTTAGAGTCTGGTAAGGGAATGCCACATACACTGACAGCTATATGACAGATTACATTGTAGAGATTAAAGATTACAAAGATGAAAAATTGCAAAGTACTATGTAAGATTCAAAGGGAGAAAGTCATTGTAGACTGAGATCATCACAGAATTTTTAGCAGAGGA
The DNA here is from genome assembly GCF_900497805.2 of Vombatus ursinus. Lineage (NCBI taxonomy): Eukaryota > Metazoa > Chordata > Mammalia > Diprotodontia > Vombatidae > Vombatus > Vombatus ursinus. The sequence continues at coordinate 11,785,562 of NW_020940358.1, forward strand.
GGTAGAATTTAAGTTAGCTTTTAAAAGACAGATATTTAACAAGCAAGTGGTGGGCCTTCCAGTCATAGGGAAGAGTGAAACTAAAGGTATGAAAGAGGGAAAATGAGGAGAGAGGAGGGAGGATAGCATGGAGAGGTGGGAAACCGCTACAGTTAAATCTAGTTTTGCTGGAATCAGTCAGTGAACAAGCATTTATTAAGCACTTATTATGTGTTTACATTAAGCTTACATTATGTACATTACATTAAGCACTGGGGTTAGAAAGGCAAAAACAGTCCCTTCCCTCAAGAAGCTCACATCCTAATGCGAGAAACAACATGTAAGTAACTGGGTACATCTAAGTGTAAATAGGAGGCAATCTCAAAGGGGAAGACAGCAGCTGGAGAACTGAAAATGACCTCCTGTAGAAGATGAGATTGGAGCTGAGTTCTGAAGGAAGCCAGGGAAGCCAGGAGATAGAAGTCAGAAGGAAGGGGATTCCGGGCATGGCACAAGTGTGTGGAGGCAAGAGATGCAATGTCAGGAACGAGGGAGAGTAAGCAGGTTGATTTAACTGGATTGTAGAGTACGTGGAGAGGAGTACAGTGGAAGAAGACCAGAAAGGTAGCATGGGAGCAGGTTATATAGAGCTTTAAAAGCCAAATAATCATATTTGACCTTAGTGGTAATTGAGTAGCAGGATGATATAGATACATGTATGAGTTAGGAAAATCACTTTGGCAGTTGCATGGGAAATGGACTGGAATAGGGAGAGACCTGAGTCAGGGATAGTAATTAGAAGGATATTACAATAATGTAGGCAAGAAATGATAAGGGGGGACAATGCAAGTTAACAGAAAGAGGTGTATGCAAGATATTGTGATGATAGAAATGGCAAGGTTTGGCAGTGACACAGAGTTTATGAACATGGGTGACAGGAAGGAGAACGGTGCCCTGAACAGCAATACAGAAGATAAGAAAAGGAGAGGTTTAGGGGAAAAGATAATTAGTTCTCTTTTAGACATGCTGATTTTCAGATGCCTATGGAACATCTAGTTCAAGATGTCCAAAACGCAATTGGTGTTGTGGGACTGGAGCTCTGGAGAGAGATTAGGATTGACTATATAGATTTAGTAACCATCTTCATAGAAATGATAATTGAATCATGAGAGCTGATGAGATCATCAAATGAAATAGTATAAAGGAAAAATAGAAGAGGGCCCAGGACACAGCCTTGGACACCCGTGGTTAGTGGCCATGATATCATTGAAGACCCAACAAAGGAGACTGAGAAAGATCAGGCAGACAGGTAGGTAGAAAATCAGGATAGAACAGAGTCACCAAAGCCCAGAGAGGAGAATGTATTCAGAGAGAGAAGGTGATTGCAATGTCAAATGCTACAAAGAGGTCAAGAAGGATGAGGAGTGAGTAAAGGCCCAGAGCATGGAGAACATACAAGAGAAATAAGGGATATAGCTTTAAAGTAAAGGAGGACCAGGTCCTGGGAACCTTGGCATGCCAGAAAAAGGGATGTGCGAAGTGGCAGGTTTATTATTGACTTGCCACTTGGTTGCGTCCTCTTAAAAATCATGGAGTTGGATGAGATGATCTTTAAAGTCTCTTCTAGGTCTGACATTCTATAATCCTAAATTCATTCCTCTCTCTGACCTCTGTTTCCTCCTTTGTAAAATGAAAGAGCTGGACTAGGTGATCGCTAAGGTGCCCTCCATTTCTTACATTATATGACCCTAAGTCCATTCTGTCTGGGTCTTTGTTTCCTCCTCTATAAAATGAAGTGGATGGGGTAGATGATCTCTAAGATCCCTTGCTCTTGATCTACGTATTTTCCTGTTAAATGAGAGGGTTGTACTCAGTGACCTCAAATTTCTTCTAGATTTGACTCTAAATTCCTATGATCCTGCAATCTTAAATCCCTTCCCCCTTCCTGGGCCTCAGTTTCCTCTTCTGAAAGACAAAGAAGTTGGAGGTTTAGAGACCACAGTCTCTAAAATCTGTGAAGTGGGTTCCCCCACACTGGAAGTCTTCAAGCAAAGGCTGGACAAACACTCATCAGGGATATTGTAGAGAACATTCTTGTTTGGGTATGAGTGGGACTCCTTCACCACTGAGGTCCCTTCTTAGCCTAAGATTCTATGATTCTGGGAAAGGGCAGCAAACTCCATTAACATGAACCATGGCTCTTCCTTTTCTGGCATTTGGAAAAGCCACCTTAATTTCCTCTGCCTCTAACATCATATCAAAAAGAAATGAAACCAACATCCTCTCAAGAACCGTGACAGATAATTTTCAAAAACAGCTTTATCCATAGCCTTTCAGTCCATTCCCCATGATAAGTTCAAGTAGTATGGCCCAGTGGAAAACTAAGTGGATTTAGTGGCAGAGGACTGTAGTCCAAATACTGATTCTATCACTTGCTAATTTTGTGACCCTAAGCAAGTCATTTAATATCTCTGGTCTTCCCTTTCTTTACATGTAAAATGAAGGGACACATGGGATGACCTCTCAGATCCCTTTTGGCTCTACCTGTGAGCAGTATCAGGTGGTTTTTGGTACCAAGGAATGAAGCTTCAGCTGGGATATGATTTTTTTCACTTTTATTCCTTGCTTTTTCATATTTTGCTGGAGGCAGCACATTGAAGCTGAAAATATCAAAGCCACCATTCCACTCATTTGTATTTTTAATTTGACAAGAAAACTTGTGCAGTTGCATGGAACATTTATCTTAATTCTGCAAAGTTTCACATGCCTCCATGAATCACAAAGTAGACTAAGAGCACAGCAAACATTCCTCTGGGAAAGCTCCCAGTCACACCAAGACTTGCATTCTATCAGCAGGCCTTGCCTTCAACATCTCTGCTCAGATTAAGGTTGTACTGAGGTACAAAAGCCACATTGACATAGATTCTAAATGGCCAAGGCAAATGATGTCAATTTCCTACCAAATAGAATATTATAGGAAAAAAAAATCTAAATGAACTCATTGATTTTTTTATCTGTAGTTTTACCCAATATTTCATTACATACAGCTTGGTTTAGTGTATAGAATGCCAGGCTCAGAATCAGAAAGAATTGGGTTAAAATCCACCTCTGATATTGACTAGCTATGGGAATGTCACTGAATCTCTATGTCTCTCAGACTCACTAAGCCTTGTCTAATAAGGTATAGACAGTTTATGATCTGCATTTGGTACAGTTGCTGGTGGAGGGAGTTATAACACTAGGAATTACCCCAATGCTAAGGGAAGCATAGGACTTTCATGCATTTGTATTCTTCAGTCCATACATGAAAAACAGCGTGGCAGGTCAGAAAGGAGTCAAAAGACTCCTTTTGAGAAATATTGATTTCTGGAATCAAAAGACCTAGGTTTGAGTAGCAGCTCCACCACATATTAACCTATCACGATCGTAGAGATTTGGAACCAGAAGGTACCTCAGACATTATCAAGATCAATCCACTCAGTTTACATAGAAGAAAACTCAGGCTCATAGAAGTTAAGTGACCTGCCAGAAGTAACACAGTTAAGGAGTGAAAGAACCATCTGAACTCACAGTCTTCTGACTCCAAATCCAGCATTCTTTCCAATGAACCATGCTGCTTCCCATTTAAAAGTTTTCAACCATGGAAAAAATTATTTAACTTCTCTGAACCTCAGATTCATTATCTCTAAGATATCCTGTCTCAAAGTTTTTATTTTTAAAAAATAGGATTTTGTAAGATCTAAAAGTGGTGTAGAAATGTTAACAAGCATTTTTGTGATAGTGATGATGATGAAATAATTGTGTCCTGTTCCTCCAGCCAAAAATGTTTTTCTGTCCCTCTTCACCTGCCCATTTTTTGTTTCTTTCCTTTATTCATTCCTTTATTCATCCTTAAGAGGATGTCTAGTTGACATTAAACTTTTTTAAATTTTAATATGATTTTTAATTGACAAATGCTTTCTTTCCATCTCACATCCATCCCATAAATGAAAAAAGAAAATCAAAAACCCTTATAAGAATTATTAATAGTCAAGCAAAATGAATTCCCACATTGGCCATGTCCAAAATTATGTCTCATTCTGCATCTTAAGTCCATCACGTCTTTGTCAAGAAGTGGCAGAATATTTTATCATCAATGTTCTGGAATCTTGGTTGGTCATTACATTGACCAGAGTTATTAAGACTGTCAAAGTCATTTGTCTTTATAATATTTTTGTTATTGATGACCCACAGGACATGACCAAGTTTCCTCAACTAACCAGAGTAGATTTCCTGTTGTACCTAGTTGAAATGTCTTTTAATTGACTGATTTGAGACAATATCTCACCTGGTTTAAGTATCAGGACATACATAGCATTTTATCACTTACCTTAATTGGGTAAGGTAATTGATTGATCAAGTCAACGATCCCCACTCTTACAATAAATATGTAAGAGGCCAAAGAAGCATGGGAAATTTGGAGAAATAGGGATCATTGTTAGCTGGGAAAATCATGGAAGATTTTATGGAGAACCTGAACCAGGTGTTGAAGTAAGGGGAGAATTTTAACAGAAATATGAAAGGATTCCATTCTATGCATGGAAGACAATTTGCACAAATACATGACAAGGTCAGAAACCAGCTAGTTGTTAGTTTAGTTTATGTACAGTGCATAATAGGGAGTAGTGCATTTGGAAAGAAAGATTGGAGCCTGAAAATGGTAGAGCAAGTTTACCAGAATGAGGAATTTGTATGTTGTTCTGTAGACAGTGAAAAGCCACTGAAGCACAGAAGTGTAGACTGAGCAAGTTGCAGACTCAGTTTCTACATTTTCCTTGCATGCTGACTATGGAAATTAAGATCTAGTTCCAATAGCCTTTCTACAGTATAAATATTCAATGTTCACGCATGAGCTCCATCTGGAAAACTTCATTCTCCAATTCTCAGCACTGTTCTCCCCAGAACACAGCCAATGAGAGAGACCATTAAGTGAGCATACTTTTATTTAGTCTCATTAAGAAAGTGACCTATAGCATACAACATATGCAAAATATTAAAGGGAAATGTTTTATTGGCCAATTTTTCTTTACGACTGCTTATCTGTGAAAGAATGAAAAGATAAAATCATAGCAGTAGTAAAATAACAACTATATGAAGTTTACAGCACTAACAAAATTTACCTTACTCATTTTTTTTTGTAGTTAGGCCACAATAAAAAATTCTAGCTAATAAAATATTTCTCCTTAATGTTTCTTCTTTTGCACACTATATACCAGGCCTACTGTATCCCACAAACTTACTTCATGCAAAACACCATCCCTTGTGTTTCCTGAATATACTGGCTTTGGCTACATTTGTATAGCAGTTCAAAGGGATGTGGCATCCACTGGGACTTTTTCCTAAGTCTTAAGTGTTTTGCAAGAGAAATGCTTTATAACAACATTGCACATATGTGCCCATTCTCACATGATTACCTATAATCCTTTTATTTATCTAGGATAAAGAAGGAAAAAATTCCTTGCAAAATGTCTTATAGGACACCATTTTGTGAAATCCCAAAATGCTGGGGTTGGAAAGGCCATCTGAGGCATTTATTACAACTCCTCTCTGTACAAGAATCCCCTCTCTAATATGCCTGACAAGTAGTCATCCAGCTCATGCTTAAAGCAGACCTTGTTATTGGCTAGGTAAGCCCAATTCTTCATTTCTGTAGCTCTCATTGTTAGGAAGTCTTCCCCATATGACTAACTGAATTCTGCTTCTTCCAACTATTATTCCTACTTTACCTAGTTCTGTCCTCTGGGAGTCAGTTTCCCAGTCTGTTACCTAATTCTTCCTTTGCTTTTCTGATTTTGAAGTGTGGTCTAGTAAAAAGAGTACTGGTATTAAAGTCAGAAGATCTGAGTTCAAATCCCAGGTCTGAAACTTATTGCCTACATAACCCTGAATCTTTTTTGACTTCAATTTCATTACCAAGAAAATAAGGGAAGTAATCCTTATTTCATAGGGTTTTGTGGTGAAAGTGCTTTATGAATCTTAAAATACTATATAAATTTGAATTATTCTTTGTAGGCATAATAATGTGTCCTATCCAGAGAAAACCTGAATGCACAGTAGGAACTAACAGTTGAAGCTAGCAGTATAAAAGGAGTAAGAGATGTCTGGTTGATGGCTTGAATAGTTAAATCTGTGTAGAATTCTGCAGTAGGGAGGAGGAAAGACTTTTTTTTCTTTTTTTCTAGCAAAGAAGCTCATTTATCCAAGTTGATAGCAAAGCAGAACTCAGAGAACATAGACATAGGAAAATATATACCAGACAATACAGAGTAAAAGAGCTTTCCCATTTAAAATGAGGAACTCAACTCAGCCAAGAGAAAGAGAAAGAGAAAGAGAGAGTCCTAGATTCCCCTCAAGGGGAATTTCACCAAAGTGAGGAAAGATTTTCTGATAGACCCATGACACAAAGCTCTCATTGTGAACATGGAACAAATCATAAGAAGGAATATAGCTCACTAAACTGAGATTAGTATTTGAAGGAAAAAGAAGCCCCTATATGCACTGGCTGAAGCAAAAAGGTCTAGAGTATCAAAAGGCTCTGGTCTCCCTAAACAATTAAGCTTGAAAATATCTCTGCTGACAAAATGTTACACAAAGAATCACAGAATCTCAAAAATGGAAGGAACCTCAGAGACCATCTAGTCAAACCTGTCCCTGAACAAGGCCTTTCCAAATCTTAAAGGAGCATGGTCCTGCTCTGATAATAAATGTTATTAAGGATGGCCAATCCTGAGAGAAACAAGCTTTACACCACCAGCTTAAGTCATCTTCTTTTAGCTATAGGAATAAGCTTTCTAGATTCTGACCATATAAAATTCACTTCACATGAGTTAAGTTATCAGACTTGGAACTCTGCTATTGTGAGGCCACATGGTACAGTGGAAAGAATACCAAATCTTGGGGCAGTTCGGTGGCACAGTGGATAGAGCACCAGCCCTGGATTCAGGAGGACCTGAGCTCAAATCCGGCCTCAGACACATAACACTAAATAGCTGTGTGACCCTGGGCAAATCACTTAACCCCAATTGCCTCACTAAAAAAAAAAAAAAAAGAAAAAACTAAAGATTTATATTTCATACCCCTCCCCCAGAGGTAAGCAAAGCCGAACTCTAACATAAAATCCAAAGTCAAGAAATAGGCTAGAAATATGAGCAAAAAAAGAAAAAGGAGAAGAAGAAGAAGAAGAAGAAGAAGAAGAAGAAGAAGAAGAAGAAGCTGATCATAGAAAGCTACTATGATGGCAGGGAAGCTCGACACAAACTTGGAAGAAGGTAATAGCTTGAAAACATCTACAAGCAAAGTTTCAAAAAAGATGCAGATGACACAAGCCAAACAAGAAGAGCTAGAGAATGAATTTTTGAAAGAGCAAAAAAGAAATTATGTTAATTATAAAGGAAAATGGCCCAGATATCTAGAACCAGAGTATAAAGTAGAAATTGAAAGAATCTACCAGTCACCTACTGAAAGAAATTCCAAAATGAAAACTCCCAGTAATATTATAGTCAAAATTCAGAGCTCCCAAGTCAAAGAGAAAATATTGCAAGCAGCCAGTAATAAAAAATTCAGATAACATGGAGCCACAGTCAGGATCATACAAGATTAGCGGCTAACTATATGTATAAAAAAGCAGGAGAGTTGGAATAAGATTTTCTAAAAGACAAAGGAAGTAGAATTAAAATCAAGAATAACCTACCCAGTAAAACTAAGCCAAATCCTACATGGAGGGAATAGATATCTAATGAAATAGAGGACTTCCAAGCATTCCTTATGAAAAGACCAGAGTCAAATGTAAAATCTGACATCCAAACACAAGACACAAGAGAAGGATAAAAAGGTAAACATGAAAGAGAAATCATAAGAAATTTAACAAGGCTAAACTTTATATTTCCATATGAAAATGTGATACATGCAAACCTTAAGAACATTATCATCATTAGGGCAGTTAGAAAGGAGTCTATTATGAGTGAGTTTATTATGTTGGAATGATCCCAAAAGAAGAATGGAAAAAAGATAAATTGGGATGCACTAGGTGAAAAAGGAAAAGGGAAGAAAAATGGGGGAAATTATTTCATATGAAAGAGTAATGCAAGGAAGAGTTTTCAGAATGGAAGGGGAAATGGGAGAGTAACAGGCCATGTTTTTGAGCCTCACTCTCATCTGAACTGGTTCAAGGAGAGAAGAGTATATATACACATAGAATTGGGTAAAGAAATTAATTTTACCCAACAGGGAAGTAGTATTTGTGCATAAAAACCTCACAAAAAATGCAGAAAAGCATCAATATTAAACACATGCTTTTCAGACCATAATGCAGTAAAAATTGTGTTCAATAAAGGGCCATAGAAACATAGATCAAAAATTAATTGGAAACTAAATAATCTAATTCTAAAGAATGAGTGAATCACAGAACAAATAATAGAGACAATCAATAATTTCACTAAAGAGAATAACAAAGAGACAACATACCAAAATTATGGGATGCAGTCAAAGCAGTACTAAGGGGAAATTTTATGTCTTTAAATGTTTGCATCAATACAGAACAGTTCAATAAATTGAGAATGTAACAAAAAAAAAACTGGAAAAAAGGACAAATTAAAAATCTCCCATTAAACATCAAATTTGAAATCCTGAAAATCAAAGGAGAGAGTAATAAAATTGAAAGTAAGAAAATTATTAAACTAATATATAAAATTAGGAGTTGCTTTTATGAAAAAACACTAAAATGGATAAATCATTGGTAAATTTGATTTTTAAAAGAAAGAATAAAACCAAATTACCAGTATCAAAAATGAACAGGATGACCACCAAAGAAGATGGAATTAAAGCAATTGTTAGGAGTTATTTTGCCAAACTATAAGCCAATAAATCTGGCAATCTATGTGAAATGAATGAATGTTTAAAAAAATATAAACTGCTCAGATTAACAGAAGAGGAAATAGAATACTTAAATAACCCTATCTTTAAAAAAAAGAAATTGAACAAACCATCAATGAACTCCCTAAGAAAAAATCACAAGTGAATTCTACCAAACATTTAAAGAACAATTAATACCAATACTATACAAAATATTTGGGAAAATAGGCAGAGAAAGAATCCTACCAAATTGCTTTTATGACACAAATATGGTGCTGATAGCTAAACCAGGAACCACAAAGACAGAGAAAGAAAGTGTAAACCAATTTCCCTAATAAATATTTATGTAAAATTTTTAAATAAATGCTGGCAAGGAGAGTAGAACAATATATCACAAAGATCATACACTCAGAGCAATTGGATTTATACCAGGAATCAAGAGCTAGTTCAATATTAGGAAAATGAGAGAAATTATTATTTCTCTCTTATGTTAATGACCAATTATTAATTAAGATTAAGATTTTCCCTTTTCTATTTCCTCATTCAGAAATCAACCTCTTGCATTTATTTAGCCAGCATCTGAAGGACATTGTTAATAAATGAGATTGCCCAAATTCTCCAGGTACATGCTTATAGATCTCAGGTAGGACTCCATCCAACTAGAAGACCTTACAAGGAAAATCTAATCTAAGTGGAATTCTTAACCCACCATCTTTCATTGTCCACTGACTGGGTGGAAGATAAATTGTTTTGTATAGATTGCCCTATGGGAGTAAAATGAATCTCTCTTTGTCTGGGAGTGACATGATCAGAGTCACATATCCAGGCCCTGATTAGGATAGGCCCACTTCTCATTATAATATTCATTCTCCCTCATTAATTGTTAACCAATCAGAGTTGATTGCCACCCACTCTTTGAAGGGTATATAAGCATCAAGAGGCCTTCATGAGGTTTATGAGAAAAAGCCAAATAACCATACTTTTATTAATTATTTGCTGGTCATAATTAATAAAAAGATCAATCATCCAGATATTATGTCTCTTGAACTTTTTATTTGTCACAAAAACTACAAGCATAATTGACCGTAGCAATGACAAATACAACAAAACTCATATGATTATATCAATAGATGCAGAAAAAGTTTTTTGACAAAACATAACACCCATTTCTATACCAAAACACCAAAAAGAAAGAGAATAATGGAGCATTTCTTAAAATGATAAGTTTTCTATCTAAAACCATGAGCAAGAATTATCTGTAATGAGGATAAACTACAGGCCTTTCTAATAAGATCAGAAGTGAATCAAAGATATCCATTATCACCACTATTTTTCAATATTCTACTAGAAATGCTAACTATAGCAATAAGACAAGTAAAGGAAATTGAAAGAATAAGCATAGGCAACAAGGAAAGAAATATACCATAGTATGCTTAAAGAACCCTAGAGAATCAACTAAAAAACTATTCAAAACAATTACCAATTTTTGCTAAGTTGCAGAATATAAAATAAACTCACACAAATTATCAGCATTTTTATATATCACCAACAAAACCCAGGAAAAAGAAATAGAAAGAGAAATTCCATTTAAAATAATAGCAAACAGTATAAAATATTTGGAAGTCTACCTGCCAAGATAAACCCAGGATATGAACATATATATGAACACAATTACACAATTACAAAACTTTCTTCACACAAATGAAACATTCCTAAACAATTTGAGAAATATTAATTTTTCATGCATAAGCCAAGCCAATATAATAAAATGACAATGTTGCCTCAATTAATTTATTCAGTGCCATACCAATCAAACTACTAAAGAATTACTTAATAAAGCTAGGGAAAAAAACCAAAACAAAATTCATCTGGAAGAACAAAAAGTCAAGACTAGCAACAAAATCAATGGGAAAAAAACTGAAGGAAGAGAGCCTAGGAATACCTTATATTCTTATAATTTGCATTGTACCTCCTCATCCATCAGATTGACTAAGATGACAAAAAATGTAAATGACAAATGATAGAGAGGATGTGGAGGGAGAAAGGTACACTAATGCACTATTGGTGGATCTGTGAACTACCCCAATCATTCTAGAATTATGCCCAAAGTTCTATAAAACCATGCCCAGCAACACTCTACTAGGCCTATATCCCAAAGAGATCAAAGGAACAAAAAAAAAAAAGACCCATAAATTCAAAATAGCAGCTTTTGATGTGATGACAAAGAATTGGAAATGCAGAGGATGCCCAAAAATTGGGAAATGGCTGAACAAGTTATAGCATATGAATGTGAAAGAATGCTATAAAAAATGATAAAAAGGATGGTTTCTGAAAATCCTGGGAAGACTTATATGAACTGATGCAAAGTGAAGTGAATGGAACCAGGAGAACAATATACACAGTAATAGCAATATTATAATGATATAAAGACTTAATATAATCCACAATAATTCTAAAGGACTTGTGATGAAAAATGCTATCCATCTCCAACTGGAGAATTGATAAGACACTGAGTGAAGATTGAAGCATTTTTTTTTACTCTTTATTTTTCTTGCTTTTTTTCTCAACATGGTTAATGTGGAAATATGTTTTGGATGACTTCATATGTTTAATGGGAATTGTGTATCTCGCCTTCTCAGTGGGTAAGGGAGGGAGTGGAAGGACAGAAATTAGAACTGAAAATAAAGATAGACATACACATAGACATATAGATAGATAGATAGATAGATAGATAGATAGATAGATAGATAGATAAAATACCAAAAGGGAGCTCTAAGTTGCAAATACCATTATGGCCAAATGGCTAGTCTACAAAAGAAGGGGGTGATATGAAGGATAAGAGGAGCCTGATTATTGGTAGTCAGTAGACTGGTCACATATTTGGAATCTTGTGGCAATTTTTATGAGTTTCTAAGAGCGTTTCAGACAAAGGTGAGGAAGGGTATAGGGTTATGTAACTATATAGTTGTGATAAGGTCTAGAGGTTAGGGGTCCTGGAACCCCAACATCATGACACACGGGTCCTGCCCAAAAGGATTTGACCCCAAGCCTTCTTTCAACCAAAAAACAAGGTTTACTGAAGATTCACCATATTAGCTAGACTCTAAAGGAATCTGAACATCTGTGGGCTATTGGTTAAATTGAGAAAATCTGGGCAGTGGCTAGATTCTAAGAATCAGAGCATGACAAGATGGACCTTATATACAGAAAGACTGTGGGAGGGATCTAGGAGTAGTCAAGTAGTTTGGGGTGATGGGAGGAAGGGCCTAAGGAGATCTGGATGAGAGTGGCTAGTAAGCTGGGGTGAAGGGAACTCCTAGGACCTGGACCTCTGGCCAAGTGAGAAGGGAGCCTAGCTAGGATTAAGGGTGGAAATGGCCAGGGGCCATAGGGAGGTAAGACAATGGAGTGGAAATTGGGTATAGCCACAATGAAAGGCCAGTTGATGGGATTATAGTCTCAGGGGAACACCAGAGATTTGGCCATGTGGGAAAGTCCAGGGTTTTTCCTTTCTGGGGCCCAGATTCCAATCCCATCAGTATCAGCCTTTTAGTACAGTTGAGTTTGTGATAAAACCTTCTTGAAACAACCTAGAATGTTTACCAGCGACACTGATGTTAACATGTCAGTGCAGATTAGGTCAATAGTTACCTGGCTGAGTCCAGGCCTCAGAGGACCTTTGGAAGTACTGGGAAACAAGGTGAGTTTCTGGGTTTTTTGTTTTTTTGCTTTTGTTTTTGTTTTTTTTTTTGTCTTGTTTGGTTTGGTTTCTTTTCCTGGAAGAAAGAATATGGTCCAGAATATGAACTCTTTTTTAAGGAGTGTTGCCATTGTGAGAAGCAATGGGAAAGAGGAACTTCCAAGAAGGTATTGGGATACGGGGGAGAGGGAAGCATCAAAAGGATACAGAAAACTCTTAAAAGAGAAAGGGGAAAATTACCAAAGATAAACTCTCTATTTCCCGGTCTTGTGTAGAGTTAATCCTTCAGAGTTTGTACCTGTTTCTATACAGTTAAAGATCCTATTAACCTTGGTCATTAGTTAATTCTAATATGGTAAAAGGTGCCTCAAGAAAAATTGTAATGCCTAAGGCTGAACCTTCTTTGCCCAAAGCACTCCAAACTTAGTTTGCATCTATTAGCAGTCAGATTGTAACCATGAATTATCCATACTCTTTTGAGACCCTTTGGAGATAAAGAACCTGTGAACTGCCATGCAGATATTGGAGATAGTAGGAACTATGTTGCTACTTCCACTTAGCAGTATTGTCCCATTTGCAATACAGGAAACCCCTCCGTTGACATATTTTGAATAGTTTTCCTTTTTCTGAGGAACATGAATTTGAATTTGAATTGAAATGAATTAATATCACTAATAGACCAATTCTCCAAATATCATCTTGGGATTGGGAGGGGGGTGGTGTGTTGGGGAAAATGCGGGGAATGCTTTCACTAGAACTACTATTTTTAAAAAAGGAAAGACATGACCCCAGAAGGAGATGTAATTTGACAGTGAATATTTATGCCCAGAGTTCTAGAGATACAAAGATGAAAATGTCAGAGTCCCTGACATAAAGGAGCTCACAGTCTAAAATGGAAGATACAAAATTTATACAAGGAAGTGTAATACAAGTAAGAACATGATAGAGGCAAAGGAGATAACCAGGCAAAGGGCTCTTGGAAAATCTGTTGAGTGAATGATCATTTTCAATGGGATTGGGTGATTAGATGAGAAGCCAGGAAGAATCAGGTAAAACTTCCTGAAAGAGACGAAACTTGTTCCCAGTGTGGACAAATACAGAGAAGCAGGAAAATGAAGAATGAGATTATAAAACAATTAGTTGTCTAGTTTGGCTAGAAGAGAATATTCATGAAGGGAGAGTTTATGAAATAAGGCAGGGATGGTAGTTTAGAGTCAGATTGTAGAAAACCTAAAATGCCACTTTAAAGTATTCACATCCTATAGGAAATATGGACTGGTTGAGGGTGTTTGTGGAGACTATTGATGTGATCAGACTCAGGAAGATGATTTTAGCAGACATGTGAAAAAGAGATTAGAAGTAAGAGGGAAAAGGCAATTAGGAAGCTATTACAATACGTCAGATTGAAGGGGGGGTTTTGGGGTGCTCTTAGATGCACAGAGGCACCCCAAGATCGTGGGAAAAAGCCCAAATCACGGCACGGATCTGCCTGAATGAATTCAACTCAGATCTTCTTCTAGCCAGAGAAAAAGTTTATTAAAGATAAGAATATAGGCCAGACTCCAAAGGAACCCCAACATCAGTGACCTAAATAGGGTTCAAGGTGGTCAGGTGATGCTCACAAGAAAGAGCAGCATCTGAGTGGAGGCTGGGGTTAGGGTGGTCAGGCCAAGTGGTGCCCATCAGGGCGGGCATGAGGGGTCTCAGTTTCTAAGCTTGAGAACAGCTCAGCCTCAGAATGGGGGAAAGGTGAACCTTAAGTACAGACTGAGGGAGGGGCCATCCAGTTTGGAGTGACAGGAGGAGGGATCTAGGCGTGGCCAAGAAGTTTGGGGTGACTGGAGGAGGGGGTCTAAGGAAGATCTGAATGGGAGTGTCCAGTAAACTAGGGTGAATGGAATTCCAGGGACCTGGACAATGGAGCCTAGCTAGGATTAAGTGTGGGAAATGGCTGGGGGCCATAAGGAGGAAAGACAATGGAGGGGAGATTGGGTGTAGCCACAATGAAAGGCCAGTTGATGGGACTATAGCCTCAGGCAAACGCCAGAGATTTGGGCTTGTGGGAAAGTCGGGGTTTTTCCTTTTTGGGGTCTAGATCCCATCCTCATCAAAGCTACCTACATACAGCTTTGCTTGTAAATCACAAAAACCTTAGAAGGAAACTTTGAACATATGTGTCAGTTGCCTAATGGACTACTATTTATGGCTCAACAAAAGGCATCCAGAAAATGGATACTCACACTCTGGACTCTATGAATCTGGAGTTTGATAAACTACTTAGAGAAAAGGAAATCATTCTTCTGCTGAACATGGGCCAAATTATTGTCTGATATTTAAAACTCCTGATTCCTTGTCCAGTGTCTTCCCTCTACACCATACTCTCAGATGAATGGGAGCCATCTCCAGTCCTCCTGATCTATATCTTGCCACTGAACTTGGATGGCTCTGGAGGAGAAAGTGAGGATGGTGAGTTTGCAACCAACTAGGTCGGGGATTCTTAACCTGGGGCCTATGCACTTTTTTTAATAGTTTGAAAACTATATTTCAATATAATTAGTTTCCTTTAGAATACTATACATTTTTATTTTATTAGTGTATTTAAAAATATTATTGTGATAATGGTTTCTATAGGCTTTATCAAACTGGCAAAGGGGTCTAAAACATTAAAAAACATTAAAAACCCCTAATTCTAGTCTAACCCTTTTCAAAAGGAATTCTCCCAATAACATCCCCACTAGAGCAGAAGACAGTCTGTACAAAGGAAAGACTGATCAACTTCAAGTCAGAGGACCTAGTTTCAATTATCAGCTCTGTCACTTACTGTCTGTGAGACTTAAGGCAAGTCACTTAACCCCTCATGGCCTCAGTTTCCTCATATGTAAAATGAAAGAAGTTGAACTACATTATTTCTAAGGTCTCTTCCAGTTTTAAATTTATGATCTCTGATGATTGGTCATCCAGCTTACACGTGAAGACCTCCAACAAGGGGTGACCACCTATTTCCCAAGGCAATTCACTCCACTAGGAATGGAAGTTTTCTCTGCCCTTGTCTGGATTCATTTTTCTGCAACATCCACCCATCATTCCTGGTTTTGCTTTCTGGGGCCAAACAACTAGTCCCTTTTTCACAGTGCTGTTGTTGTTGTTCAATTGTGCTCAACTCTTCATTGATCTCATTTTGGGTTTTCTTGGCAAATATATTGGAGTGGTTTCCCATTTCCTTCTCCAACTCATTTTACAGATGAGGAAACTGAAGCAAACATGATTAAGTGACTTGCCCAGGGTGACACAGCTAGTAAGTATCCAAGATCTGATTTGAATTCAGGTCTTCCCAACTTCAGGCCTGGTGCTCAGACAGCCTTTCAAATACTTGAACACAGCTATCATTCACACACACACACACACACACACACACACACACACACACACACACAC
>NW_020940358.1:11801574-11908066 GCF_900497805.2 Vombatus ursinus
ACACACACACACACACACACACACACACACACACACACACACACACATATACATACACTCTTTTCTTCTCCAAACTAAATATTTCAATTCGAACCCATGTTTTTAGGACACGGACTCAAATCCTTTCATCATCACCACACTTCTCTTGTTGTTGAGTTTATCAATGTCCTTCTTAAACCATGGTGCCTAGAACTACACACAACTCCAGATTTAGTCTGCCTAGGGTACATTGGGACTTCTACCTCTATGTTCCTAGAAATTATGTCCTCATATTGAAGCCCAAGAATGCATTGGCTTTGGGGGCTGCTGTTTCATTGCTGATTTATATTTAGCTTTCAGTCCACTAAAACTCCCATATTGTTTTCAGGCAAACTATTTTCTAACCCTACTTCTACATTTTGGATTGTGAAATTCATTATTTTTCAACCCATTGCAAGATTTTACATTTATCCCAATTGATTTTCATTTTCTTTAATTCAGTTCAATGCTCTAGCCTGTCAAAGCTTACACTACACTAGCAAAGTCTTCAATAACCTATAATCCCTTCCATGCTATAATAAGGGAATCAGAATATGTCTTTACTGAAGAACTACAGTGAAAAAAAAATGCTGAATTCAGAGTCAGAGGAATTGGGTTCAAATCCAGCTTTGCCCTTTACTACCTGTCTGACCATGGGAAAGTCATTTGACTTCTCTGGGCCTCAGGTTCCATATTTGTTAAATGGCAGAATTAGACTAGATTACTACTAAGGCACATTTCAGCTATAAATATGTGATTCTGCAATCCTAAACATTTAATAACCACTTCTTATTATACTTAGTATTTTAAAAGATTGGCATTGAAAAAAGTTTCTTTGAGAATGGTAAACTTCCTTTTCATTGTCTCTCTGCCCTTCTCTTTATTTGTTATCTGATACTATCTGATCTTATCCATTTACTCCTATAATTATATTTCTTAAATGTGTGTGTAGCTTATGCATATGTGAAATTGTACAAAAGCCACTTCACAGACCTTGATTTTTTTTTTCTCCCAGGGACCTCTAGAAGAGCTGTTTACATTGATTTATTTCAGGATTTCATTAAATGTATAACTGTAGCAGTTCACACAATTCACATAGTGCCCATCAAAGCTGATGTTTACCTGAAGGCCTTTGAATGGATTTTGTCAGGATCAAAAGTAATTACTTTGTAAAGTTCATTTCCAAGTTCAGTGTCTTCTTTGTCACTGAATAAATATTTCATGAGAGTGAAATTCAGAGGGTTGTTTATTTCTATGAGTGTGTGGGTATGTTTGATTTTGAATTTTTTTTTTAAGGTAGACTTATGCTATTACTTTCCCTAGATTTTTTAGCTTAATGTTATATAAGAAGATACCTTTAAAAATAAATCTGAAGTATTTCTTATTGGGTACCATAGACTTCATTATAGGGGATTGGAATGCTAAAGTAAGAAATCAAAAGATAATTGGAATAATAGGCAAGTTTGGCCTTGGAGTACCTTAGAGTACAAAATGAAGGAGGGTAGAGACTAATAGAGTTTGGTCAGAATAACTCACGGATCATAGCAAACATTCTTTTTCAACAACCCAAAAAGCAACTCTATATATGGACCTCATCAGATGAACAATATCGAAATCAGATTGATTATATACTTTGCAGCCAAGGGTGAAGAAGCTCTATTCAGTCAGTTAAAGCAAGACCTAGTGCTGACCGTGGCTCAGACCATGATCTTCTCAATGCAAAACTCAGACTTAAATTGAAGAAAGTAGGTAAAACCATCAGACCACATAAGTATGATCAAAATAACATCCTTTATGAATATGAAGTAGAAGTGATGAATAGATTTAAGGGATTAGATTCTGGTAGATAGAGTATCTAAAGAACTATGGACAGAGGTTCAAAACGTTTTACAGGAGGCAACAGCAAAAAGTATTCTGAAGAAAAAGAAGAGCAAGAAGCAAAATGGCTATCTGATGAGACTTTACAAATAGCTGAGGAAAGAAGGAAAGGGAAAAGAGAAAGGGAAGGACATACTCAACTGGATGCAGAATTCCAGAGAATATCAAAGAGAGATAAGAAGATTTTCTTAAATGAGGAATGCAAAGAAATAAAAGAAAACAATAGAATGGGAAAGACAAGAGATCTCTTCCAGAAAATTAGAGATCTCAAGGTAACACTTCTTGCAAAAAAGGACATGAAACAGGACAAAAATGGTAGAGACTTAAGAGAAGTAGAAGAGATTAAGAAGAGGTAGCAAGAATATGCAAAAGAACTATACAAGAAAGATCATAACATCACCAACAACCATGTTGGTGTGGTTACTGATCTAGAGCCAGACATCCTAAAGAATAAAGTCAGGTGGGCCTTAGGAAGCATTGCTAACAATCAGGTTAGTGGAAGTGATGGAATTCCATCTGAGCTATTTAAAATCCTAAAAGATGATGCTGTTAAAGTACTGTATTTAATATGCCAGCAAATTTGGAAAGCTCAATAGTGGCCACTGGATTGATAAAGATCAGTTTATGTTCCAATCCTAAAGGACAATGCCAAAGAATGTTCAAATTACCAAATAATTCCACTTATTTCACACACTAACAAGGTTATGCTTAAGATTCTGCAAGCTAGGCTTCAGCAATACGTGAACTGAGGATTACCAGAAGAGCAGGCTGGTTTTTGAAGAGGCAAAGAAACTAGAGACCAAATTAAAAGCATTTGCTGGATGAAAGCAAAGGAGTTCCAGAAAAAAAAAAAATCTACTTCTGCTTCACTGATCATACTGAAGCCTTTGACTGCGTGCGTCACAAAAAATATGGCAAGTCCTCAAAGAGATAAGAGTACCAGATCATCTTACTTGTCTCCTGAGGAACCTGTATGCAGGCCAAGAAGCAACAGTTAGAAACAAACTCAAAACAACTGATTGGTTTAAGATTGGAAAAGGAGTACAACAAGACTATATATTGTCTCCTTAATTTATTTAACTTGCATGCAGAATACACCATGTGAAATGCCAGGTTGGAGAAATCAAAAACCAGAATTAAGCTTGCTGGGAGAAATGTCAACAATCTCAGATATTCAGACAACACCACTCTGATGGCAGAAAGTGAAGAATTAAGAAGCCTCTTGATGAGGGTAAAAAAGGAAAAAGTAAAAACTGCCTTAAAGCTTAACATAAAAAAAAAACCACTAAGATATAGGCAACTGGTCCCACCACTTCCTGGCAAATAGAGGGAGAAGAAATAGAAGCAGTGTCAGATTTTCTATTCTTGGGCTCAAATATCACTGTAGATGGTGACTGCAACCATGAAATTAAAAGATGCTTACTCCTTGAAAGGAAAGCTATGGCAAATCTGGAAAATATACTAAAAAACAAAGACATAGCCTTACCAACAAAGGTCCATATAGTCAAAGCTATGGTTTTTCCAGTAACTATATATGGCTGTGAGGGTTGGCCTGTAAGGAAAACTGAGTTCACAGAATCAATGCTTTTGAATTGTGGTACCGAAGAAGAGTTTTTGAGAATCCTCTGTAGAGCAACAAGATCAAATCAGTCAATCCTTAAGGAAATTAGTTGTATTATTCATTGGAAGGTCAAATGCTGAAGCTAAAAGCTTAAAGACTTTGGCCACATAATGAGAAGACAGAACTCACTGGAAGCGACCCTGATTTTGGGAAAGATTAAAGGCAAAAGGAGAAAGGGACAGCAGAGGATGGGATGGATGGATAGTGTCATAGAAGCAATGAATATGAGCTTGGACAGAAGTCAGGAGAGAGTGGAAGATTAAAGGACCTGGAGTGCTATAGTCCATGGGGTCACAAAGAGTTGGATACAAGTGAACCACTGAACAAAAAAACCATGGATGTCCACTACATGGGAGTACAAAGGAGTTTTCTTGTTTATGTGACCAGATTCATGTAGCTAATTCATTCAAAATTCAGCCAATTAACATTAGTTGGCTACTGACAGTGTGCAACACACTGTATACTCCTTTGTCAACTTTATTTGGGATGACACTGCACCCCAAACCAAAGAGGGTTCAGAAATGCCTTTACTAGTTAATTACAACGGGATGAGGTGGAAGAAGGAGAACTGAAAGAGGACATCAGGACATTTCTCCCATTCTATTAATCAGTAGAATGCTTGTGGTTGGAAGTCACACCATAAGTACTTGGGGCAGTGTGGGTTGAGTGGAATATAAAAAGTTTAGAGGATAATATACAAATAGGGTGTGCTGGCATGGAAGTGATTTGTATTTTTTGAGTTAGGAAGAAAGAATGATTAGTTTGTAACATAAAGTAGGGGGTTGTTATTGCATAAATACTACCTAGGCCTTTTGAGGTTACATTTTAAGCCTTCCAGTATAGATCTCCAGAGATTTCAGAATGTCCTTTCAGACAAACACTCCACTTGAAAAAAGTCTAGTTGAAAATTAAACGTAGATCATGGAGATAGGTCCTTCAAGCTGAATCCAACCGATGAGATTAAGGTATGCTAAATCCCTCATCCCATGTATTTCTTCACAAATGTAGATGTGAGATATTTGATTCACATAGTTCTGAGGACCTAGTAGTATCAATGTAGGGGAAAAGAGTACCCAGGGTGTGCAATCTAACATAAGCCTTGATGCATAGTTGAGTTTGAGCATTCATAGGAGCATGAGTTTGAACATTGCATCTAAAAATGATGTATTATTCCCTTTCCTTGTCACTCTAGATGGATTGGCCAAGAAAATAAGGAATTAGAGGCAAAAGTTGCAGGAGTCACTATGGCTTATTTGGGAACTTATGGAGTATCACACTTCTCAGAGATAAAATATTTCCATGATTTCCCCATTGGTGCTTCTGAAAAAGTAGAGGCCCACATCAAAGGTTGTAGACAGGCTGCCTTGATCTGGAGCACACTCAGTTGGAAGCTACCTAACCTGGGCAGGCACCCTAGTACTGAAACCCAATGGCATTGGGTGGTCATTGTTACTGATGTAAAATCCAGAGCCACACAGCTCATAAGTACATTTGGGACTGGGCCCTAGATAGGAGATAATAGCAGTGATAACGATTGAACGTTGTCAAGCTAAAGTCTTTATTCGTCAGGCAAAAGCTGTTTGCAGTGACCAATTTTTACTATGACATATTTATATCACACGCACACACACACACACACACATATACATACATACATACATACATACTTCTCAGTGGAAGATCCATGCACTGTCCCTAGCCAAGATTATATTTAGAAGCTTAGGGCCAAGACAACCCCTATAATTCCTCTGTAACATCAAAAGTCAAAGTTCAGGGTAATTGGATAAGAAAGAATGATAGCACCCAGGATCAAGTTCAGGGATACAGAGGTGACTAGATGTGAGAAGAAAAGAGTTTCACTTGCCTGTCAGTTTCATGGCAGATGATTGTAGAGACTGTACATCTGATTGTGTTAACAGGAATCCTGGTAGAATATGAGCCCAGAGAGGCAAAACTAGGACTGTTCCCTATTAGTGCTCAACACCTTGGAGAAAGGATAATCAGGAAGAACAAAGGCAAAACATTTAATGATGTGTCTCTAGAAGAAAAGACTGAAGCAGTTAAAGAACAGGGGCTGAGGACTGCTGGGAGCCAAGATGGTGGAATAAAAAGTAAGTCACTCTCACTCTCCCTTATTGACCTTGAAAAACCCAGAAAATACTGCCCCAGGAAAAATCCTGGAACAGTGGAGCCAGCAGAAAAATAGAGTACAGCAGCTTTTTAGCTCTTGAGGCTAGGGGAATTAACAGGAATGATCCCTCTTGCTGTGGCTAAAGGGGACTAGTATAGGACAGGAGGCAGCCTAGCAAGCCAGCAGCAAGCCCCACCTCAGCAAACCAGAAACTGAGCCCCAGGGAAGCAGAGTGGGCAAGCACCAACACCAGGAACCCTGCATGCCTTGGCACAGTGAGGGGAACCAGACACCAGTGCAGAGAGCCACCAATTGTGTGGCAAACCGGTATCCACTAGCAGCTGAGCCTATCCATGCTCTAGCACAGCCTTGGGTGAGGAGGAGACCTCCAGTGGCCAGACCACCCTCACCTCCAAACCCTACCCCGTGAGCTTCAGTGTAACCCCAGGGAAACTCAGAAAAAACCCAACTGGCCTTGGCACACACCAGCCACCACCACCAGCTCCAGCTCAGCACCAAGTAAGCTACAGCCTCTATAGCCTCTGGCTGCCAGAACCTAAGGCCCCAGCACACAAAGCCAGTAACCAGGCCCCCAGCCCCCAGCACAAGAAGTGTGGGACAGTGTCCCCTGTGCCCCAGAAGCAGAGATCAACTTTAGAAGCCAGGAAAAAGGCAACGATCATGAACAAAAAGCAACATATTAAATACAAAGACCATGGATTCTTACTATGGAGACAGAAAGGTCAAAACACAAATTCAGAAGAGGACAGCATTGTCAGTTTACCCACATCTGAAATCTCAAAGGGGAATATGAACTGATCTCAAGCAGAAAAAGCCTTCTTAGAAGAGCTCAAGAAGGATTTTAAAAGTCAAATAAGAGAGGCAGAAGAAAAATTGGGAAAAGAAATGAGAGGTATGCAAGAGAGAATCAATAGCTTGGAAAAGGAAGGACAAAAATTGACTGTAGAAAACAAGTCCTTAAAAAATACAATTGGCCAAACGGAAAAAAAAGTACACTGAAGAAAACAACTACTTAAAAAGTAGAATTAGCCAAATGGAAAAGCTAACCAAAGAAAACAATTTGTTAAAAATTAGAATTGGGCAAGTGGAAGCTGGTGACTCTATAAGACATTAAGAATCAGTCAAACAAAATCAAAAGAATGAAAAAATTGAAGAAAACAGAAAACACTTCATTGAAAAAACAACTCACATGGAAAATCGATCTAGGAGAGATAACTTAAGAATTATTGGTCTACCTGAAAGCCATGATGAAAAAAGAACCTGGACAGCATCTTCCAAGAAATCAAGAAAAACTACCCTGAAGTCCTAGAAACAGAGGGTAAAATTGTCATCAAAAGAATCCACTAATCACCTCCTGAAAGAGATCCCAAATTGAAAACGCCAAGGAATATTATAGCCAAATTCCAGAATTATCAGGTGAAGGAGAAATCACTGCAAGCAGCCAGAAAGAAACAATTCAAATACCATGGAACCACAGCCAGGATTACGCAGGACCTTGCAGCTTCTACATTAAAAGATCAGAGGGCATGGAATATGATATTCCATAAAGCAAAGGAACTTGGATTACAACCAATGATCAACTACCCGGCAATATTGAGCCTAATCTTCAGGCAAGGAGATGGACATTCAGCGAAATAGGGGACTTCTAGACCTTCCTGATGAAAAGACCAGAGGTCAGTGGAAAATTTGATCTTCAAATATAAGACTCAAGAGAGGCATAAAAAGGTAAACAAACAAAAAAAAACCAACATTATTCAATAAGGGCAAACTGTTTACATCCCTACACAGGAAGATGATACTTGTAACTTTTGAGAACTGTATTTTTATTATGACATTTAGAAGGGATATACATAGTCAGAGGGTATGGGTATAAATTGACTTGATGTGAAGATAAAAAAAAACAAATTAAGGGGTGAAAAGGGATGGTAATGGGAGAAGAGGAAATAAGGAGCCAGAAAAGGGTAAATTACATCACATTAAGAGGCACAAAAACATTATAGTAGAGGGAAGGGAGGGAAGGAGATAAGCATTGTTTGAACCCTACTCTCATCAGACTTGTCTCAAGAAGGGAATAACATACTCAGTTAGGTATAGAAATCTAACTTGTGCTATAGGCAACAGGAGTGGAAAAGGGAAAGAAAAGGGAAAGGGCTGATAGAAGGGAGGGCAGATTGAGGGAGGCAGTGGTCAAAAGCAAAACTCTTTTGAGGAGGGAAAGGGAGAAAGGAGAAAGAAAAGCGTAAACAAGGGGAAATAGGATGGAAAGAAAGACACAGATAATAATCATAACTGTGAATGTGAATGGGATGAACTGTTCCATAAAACTGAAGTGGATAGCAGAATGGATTAAAAACCATAATCCTACAATATGTTTACAGGAAACACATTTGAAACAGAGGGACACACACAGGGTAAAGGTAAAAGGCTGGAGCAGAATATATTATGCTTCAGGTGAAGTAAAAAAAAAAAGCAGGGGTAAGAACAGGAGCTGAAAGACTCATGGAAGAGAAGGAAAAACAGTACCTTTGGGCTGAGAAGAGGGAGATGGAGAAGGTAGCCAAACAGCAGTAGAAGAATTAGGAGAGCAAATCGCAGTTCAAGAATTGACATTGGCTGGAGCAGCTAGGTGGCACAATGAATAGAGTCAGGCCTGGAGTCAGGAAGAATCATCTTTCTAAGTTCAAATCTGGCCTCAGATATCTACTAGCCGTGTGATCCTGGGCAAATCACTTAACCATGTTTAACTCAGTTTCCTCATCTGTAAAATGAGCTGGAGAAGGAAATGGTAAACCACTGTGCCAAGAAAACTCCAAATAGGGTCATGAAGAGTCAGATACAACTGAAAATGACTGAACTACAACAAGAAGCATGACAATAAGCAGATAGTATTGACAGAAAGATTTGGTCCTGATATCCAAACCAAGGACAAAGAAAGAAAATAACAGAGCATAATAGAATTTAATAAGGAATAGTAAAAGGCCAATTAGTTCTTTCTCCAAGGTTGCTATTGCAGAGTCACAGTCCTCACCACCATCCCCCAAAAGAAGGGAAAAGGACAAGAGAGGGAGCAAAGGAAAATATTAATAGAGAAACAGATTATAGAACATTTATTAAACATTTATTATGCCTCTACTTTATAAACAAAGCAAGACATACCCTGCCTTCAAGGAGCACACATTCTAATAGGAGAAGACAACATATAAAGGTGAGCTGGAAAACAGGGGGTGGTATGTGCATAGCACTATGGTGTGAAAATGGCCTGGAAGTGTGGTGGAGACCTGTATCTAGGCAAGATAATGCCAAGGTTGGCCTATTAGATCCCAGAGGGTTCCAGGATAGAGTCCAAGGTTCCAATGGGGAGGAGGTAGAGATGATGGCCTGAGTGAAGATGGCATAGTTTTGAAGAGGTGGTAGCTAAAAGCAAACTAAAGGAATGAATTACCCCTTAGGCTATAAGAAAGTAGCAGGCTATTTTGCTGACACTAAGTAGTGGAGTAGTCATGGTTAGAACCTATCTCCCTGGATGTTATTAAGAGAGTAAATATCAAGAGTGGAGTATAAATTTTAAGGAGAAAGGAAGACAGATGGAGTGTCAGTGTGTCAAGAAAGGGACTGAGGCATGTGAGATCCCAAGTCAAATCCCATCGAACAATTTTAGCATGTGTGGCCAAAGATGGCTAAGCTTTGATACGGGTAAGACAAATGATTGGCATAGTTCTGAGCCCCCCTTCCTCTCCCCAGGATTCTCTACATGGGACAAAAGAGAGTCTAACATAAGGGTTCTTAACCATTTCTACATCATCGACCTTTTTGGCAGTCTAGTAAAGTCTATGGACCCCTTCTCCAAATAATGTTTTCAAATGCATGAAACAAAATGTGCAGGACTACAAAGACAATCAATTATATTGAAATAGTTATTAATTTTTTTAAACCCTGGTTACATACACCAAGAGAAGAAAGAGCCCCAGAGGGCCACACCGGGGCCTACTGAATCACGAAATATTGAACGTACAAAGAACCTCAGAGGTCATGTGATCCAAACCTTACCTGAACAGAAATTGCCTCTACAATATTTTCTGACAAGAGGTTATTCAACCTCCACTAAGAGACTTCTAGTGTTCTGTGCTTGCTAAGGGAGTCCATTCCACTTTAGATAGCTATAACTGTTGGCAAGTTTTTTATTGAACTCCCAGTCTGCCCTGCTGTCACTTTTACCCATTCATTGGTCCTACTGCTGTCTTGCATGTCCAAATAGCATAAACATAATTCCCCTTGCACAGAACAATTATTCATAGCTTTCAAGAGAGTTATTATGTCCCTCCTCAATCTTTACTTTCCAGACTAATAGATCATTGTTTGCAATGGTTCTGAGTTTGCTTAAAATTCTGATCATACCAGAGCTTGTCAATGTTTTCCCTAAAATGTCACTCCCAGAAATGAGAAGAACATGCCAAATTTATTCTGACCAGAGCAGAGTGCAATGGGACTATTAAATCACTTGTTTTGAACAGTGTACTGCAGCCTAAGATCACCATAACTTTTTATTTTATTTTATACCATACTGCCAAATTGTTTTAAGTAAAAAACCTTGTCTTTTTCACATGAACTGCTGCCCAATGATATCTAGTAGATGTGTGCTAGATATTCCCTAATTGGAAATTATAAAATACCATTATTAACCAAAATTGCTCAGAATCACAAAATCTGTCTTCTCTTTTCATTGAACTAAGTTCAATGAAACCTCTGCTTCATTGAAGTTACTATATAGACTTTTGAAAAATCAAATTGTTTTAAAGTAATAAATGTATACTCAGGTCCCACTCCTGAAAATGTAACTCAAAGAGATTATTGACAGGAAATAATAATCCTATATGTACAAAAATATTCCTAGTAGCACTATTTATAATACAAAAAAAAAAATAAACCAACTAAGGTATTCATCAATTGGGGAATGGCTGAACAAATTTTGGTATAAGAATGCAATCAAATATCATTGTTCCATACGAAAGAAAAATAACAAAATAATTCAAATAAATATGGGAAAGCATATATTCTCAGTGATTCTGAGCTAAAGAAGGTTGAAAAGGACTATGAAAACACAACATGTGTTAAAGTTAGTACACACACATATTTCAGAATAGGATTAACATTTGGTAAAAAGCAGAAGTTTATGGAACATGTGCAATTATTTACAATATCTTGGTGGAGAAGATGGGTAATGATCCTTGTTTTACCTTGCATGCCTGGTGTTACTATTTTGTTTTCTTATGCTCTTCTTTATATAATCAAATATCTTTACTTATTAATAGAAATGAAAATAAATTTATTATAAAATAAAATACTATATTTCAGTGTGGTAGAAAATTTGGATTTTTTATTAACTTAAATAGGACTATACTTCCCACTTTCCAATTTACTCCTAATCAGTGATGCATTGCTATGGTTTTCTATTCATCAAGCTTCATGGATTCACTCACAGCATTTCTTCCTTGCATTAGCTTAAATATATGGCTTCCAAGTTCATACTTAGTTTACATTTTCCAACCAAAAACTGTATATATTCTTTAGTGTTTGAGAAACTGCAATCTAAGTATAAATGGACCATCCTCTTGTGCCTCTTAAATTCTCCCTGGAAGTATGCCACGGGAAAAGAGCTTACTGAATCTCCTTAGGCATTAGAGGACTCAAAATCACACCTAGATTGATGCTTGTACTAAAACTCTGAAATCAGGGATTCTATAAATAGACAGCTCACTTTCCATATGGTTAAGTATCCTCTGGCATAACCACAATATTTTATTACCCTGACTGTTGCACAAGGTAATGCTCAAAAGTGACACTGCTTTGAGAGGTGATCTTTGAAGCATGCATTGGTTTAATTTCCAGGGTCTGTTAACATTTGAAGAAGAGGGAGATATTAGGGATTCCATATCCTCCACAGTATAGCTAAAGTTTCTTCTTAAAGCTTGTTAAGATAGACTGGGGTGATAGATTTTGAGTGTTTAAGAAAAGTTTATAGTCTGAACAAGTATATGGGACATTTTTCCATTAAAGGATGTGTTCCTTATTCAAAAATAAATTTGTATGGAAAGTGACATCATTGTCAATGGAGAATTGAAACTCAGAGGGTGGTGGTTTGTTTGGTTTGGTTTTTTGCTGTTCTCCCTTTGGTTTCACTTTGAGCAGAATCTATTCTTACCTCTCTTCCCTTCAAGAACAATCACTTTTCTTCTCTCTTTTGCCCTCTTTTTATGATGTGATCAATGTCATTCCTGAATTAGGAAATCCATCTGCCTTCTCCCTCTGTCTTTAAATGCTGCTCTTACTTAAACTAAGCATAAGTCAGACGTGAACAGGTGAGTTTGGCATTTAGTGGAAGGGAGAAGCCAATTATTCACAGGAACCATTTGGTACTAAGGTGATTCTTATTTTCAAAGGGTATTTGGGTTCTATTTTTGCTTTGTATGAATACAAATTCTGAATGAAAGCAATGCTATACCACAAATTATGCTCTATCTGTGTCTTCAAACCTGTGGATAAGAAAATGAATTAAATGTTCTGCCTTATTAAAAAAGTATTTTTCAGTGAGCCAAACTTTCCTCAGACCACCTCCCCCCAAAAAAACTCATTTCCAATTCAATTGAACAAATATTTTTTAGGTACCTACCATGCACAAAACATTCTCATGGGTACTGGGATAAATAATAATGAAAAATAACATAGAACTTCTCTCAAGGAGCTTACAAAGCAGTGGGGATAGTCTCTTTCTCTCTCTCTCTCTCTCTCTCTGACTCTCTCCATCTCTCTCTGTCTCTCTCTCTCTCTCTCTCTCTCTCTCTCACACACACACACACACACACACACAAACACACACAAGTTACACAAAGCAGAATATGTGCAAAGCAGAACATGACTCTCACCATCATGGCCAGAGATAGCAGAATGTCAGGTAAAAGATAGCTCTGGACCAGGGGTGGGGGAAACTGCGGCCTCAAGGCCAAATGTGGCCCTCTAGGTCCTCAGATGGGGCCCTTTGACTGAGTTCAAACTTCACAGAACAAATCCCCTTAATAAAAGGATTTGTTCTGCAAAACTTGGACTCAGTCAAAAGGCACCACCCAAAGACCTAGTAGGCCACATGTGACCTTGAGGCCACAGGTTCCCCACCCCTGTGAGTCTGGACCATAGCTAGGAAAAGTATTGCAACTAGTGGCCAACAGTCAATCATACTAGCCACAAATACAGATCCTTTTGGTGCATTCAATTGTTTGCAGATTCAAATCCAGATAAACCTATAAAGTGTAATAATGGTATGGCTGCATTGTTTGTGATCTCCAGAACACTCCTCTGACATGGTCATCTCTGTGAGTCTCTCTGCAAGTATAGTGACCTTTGTCAGGCAACGAGGGAAGCCATGTGATTCCGTATGCAATAATAATAATAGTTAACATTTATATAACACTTACTCTGTACTAAGCACTGGACTAAGCGCTTTAAAATTATTATTCTCACAATAACCCTGTGAGGTAGGTGCTATTATCCCTATTTTACAGATGAGGACACTGGGACAAACAGAGTGACTTGTCCAGGATCACACAGCTAATAAATGCCTGAGGCTGTATTTGAACTCAGGTCTTCTTAAATCCAGGCAGAGTATTCTATCCACCATACCACCTAGGGTGAGGATCTGTGATTATGGCTACAGTTGGGGCTACCCAAGCAGCTAGGGTTCATTCTCCTAGAACAGGTGAATCTGTGATAAGATCTTTATGTCTTTGAGATGGCAAGTCTAATACTCTGTCCCCATTGACCTAAGGGCATGTTTGAGAACCTCAGTGATAAAAATAAAGGAGTGCACTCAAAGTGCTGAAAGAAATCTTATGAGGAAGATGTCAATTTCATCTGGAAGGCAAAAGAGGTCAGTTTCATCTGGAAGGCATCAGGGAAGGCTTTATGGAAAAAGAGGCACCTACGCTGTATCTTGAAGAAAGAGAATTTCAACAAGCAGCAATATGAAGGAAGTATATTCCAGATTTAAGAGTGGGCTCATGCACATACAGAGAGATAGAAGAAAGTAGGACAAGACTGAAGGATTGCTAATAGTCCAACATTTTGACCACCACCCAAGGATCACAAATTTTACCACACATAAGATATATAGACCAGCTAAGATGTAGCTCTGAGAGTGTTTCTTATCGTAGAAGTTCCTCATGGGAGCGGCAGGGAAGGAAAAGGTGAAAGTCCAATGGATAAAGCATCTACTTTTAGGCAAAGCCTTCAGTAGAATGCACCTCCCTCCAGACTCACAGTCTAATAAACCCGCTCTGCTCCTTCCCTTAGCCCCATAGCGGGGCTACTTACTATATATTTGAATACATTACCATAGCCCACCTTACCGCTTCCCTAAAGCCATTTCTTGCATGCTGTGTGCTGACCCGGAACAAAATAGGGGATATACTGAAATTCCAATATCTAAAATGCTAGAGCTGGATAAAAACTTAGAGGCAATCTATCCCCACTCCCCTCATTTTATAGATAAAGAAATAGGAACCAAGAGAGACGAGTGACCTGACAAAGGTTTCAAAGCTATTAAGTGATAAAGCTGGGACTTCAGCCCAGGGTGCCAGACTCAGAACCCTGTGTGTTTGGCATTATTTCACCTCTGCCCCCATTATGGACACTTTTTCTAGGGTTACGGCTCAGAGATCCGTTAATAAAAGTTTCTGTGTGCAAAAAAAAAAAATCACATGAGCTTCCCCCAACATAATTAAGTTGGTTGTCACAAGACAGACACAAAGTTTACTAGAAGCCTTTTCTACTTGGTAGGAACTTTCACAGATTCTGCTCCCCTGGCACTGCCTTCAAGAACTGGGGGGCCCCTCCATGGTAACATGAGACATTGGAGAAGGTCATAATTCCATACGCTAGCCCCAGCTCTTACTGGGCAAAGTGCTGTAAAAGTTAAGATAACAAGGAGGAAAGATTTCTTTTCTTTAGCAGTTTCCAAGCCATTGACAAAAATTGTGGTTTTGCCTAGGACGCATTAATTGGTCCCTTTGCAGATTTTGTCCAGGGCCTACTTTATTCATCCAGCTTAATTCCTAGGCTACCATGACAAAAAGCGTGGCTGACTGTGAGAAGAATTTAGCCTTCTCTGTTATTCACAGGTAGATCCACCCTCAATGAGCAATAAAGTCAGGAATAATTCAGTCAATTTCTCTATCTTGTTACCAGAACATGTCGAAGTTCTTCAGATTCTAAGGGAGAAAGTTGATAGGGAGAATAAAAACCTCTGGAGTGACAATAGCCTTGACCTCTGTTTTCCTCCACTTTCATTCTTTACCATTTTTAATAGCATATTCAGCTGTCCAGCAAGAAATAAAAGGTTTATCTTTAGTTGTCACATGAATTCTTATGGCAATAACATTTGAAGCCTTTTACTAGGACATAAACTGTAAGTTAAAATGTCACAGGATTTTATTAGACAATCTAAACTTAATTGCAAATAAGTTGATGCACTCATAAAAGATGATGTAATACTGCCATTAAAGTCAGCATATGGGAACCACTCAAAGAGCGCAAGGCAGCTACTGAGAGCTCCTCCATCCTCCCACCTAAAAGTCTTGGTTGGATTTGGAAATATGAAGAAGGAAGAATTACATAATTATAGTTACATTATTACCTAATAATAATACACAGAGGTTAACAAAAGGTCAGGCACAAAGGAACTCTCCAATGATGATTTTCTCCCAAGTAATATAGGCATGTAGTACTCCAACTCTTTTTATTGCTAGTATGGACATCGTTGGAAAATTAATGACAAATTTGAATGATGAATCTGCTTTCAAAGAGAAGGATGAGTTTTATGGAAATATGTTTTTATGCCTCTAAGGCCAAGCATGAAGGGAACATAAGACAAGAAAGGTATATCCAGAAGAATCATTGTTCCCAGTTTAAAAAAAAAAACTCCTCCCACCTTCAGATTTCCATAGAATTTATCAATTAAATTATGTATTATATTACTGACAATTAAATATAATTCAGTACTTCAATACTTCAAAGATGAATGATGTGCTATATGCAATCTTCAATCTTCCACCTCCTTCCTTTTTGTAAATGGTCCTTCACATCTGAAATGTATTCCCTCCTCACCTCAATTTCATGGAATTCTTAGCATCCTTAAAAGCATAGTTCAGGTATGACCTCCCATAGAAAGCCATTCCTGCTTCCCCTCAGTTATTAGCAAACTTTCCTTCTTGAAATAACTTACTGTATACTTTGTATTTACTTACTTGTGTGTATGTTGACTCCTTCAATAGAATATAAGCTCCTTGAGGGCAAGGACTGTTTTAGATTTGTCTCTATATCCCCAGAAGGTGTTTAACAAATGTTCACTAAATGAATGCCTGGATTTCATCATTGTGGACACTCTTTCTGAGGCTGCAACTCAGAGATGTTCATAAAGATTTCTATGAAGAAAGTTTAAAAAAAAAAAAAAAGAAAAGAAAAAGAAAAAAATAGTTACCACCATTCTTCCAGGGATGAGCATCCCTAATCATAGTTAAGTTGGTTGTCACAAGATAGACCACAAAGTTTGACTTAGTGAGCATACTAGAAGCTTTTCCTGATTGGCAGGAACTTTCAGATTTTGCTCTCCTGGCATTGCCTTCAAGACCTGGGGATCACCTTTACAGTAACATAAGACATTGGAGAAGGACATTCTTTAGTGCAGAAAGAACAAACAGAAAATAAATTTTATTTAATCTACTGTTACAAGAAATACTTTTACAAAAAGTTGTAATTTTATTATTTTAACACTTTCATTATTTCAACACTGTCTAGTGTTCAAGCAACACTGACCTCCCTTTACTTAACTGGTGTCCTTCAAGTCTCAGATAAAAAAATCTCATCTTCAAGAAGACTTTTCCAATCCTCCATAATCTTAGTGCCTTTCCACAGAGATTATTTCCAATTTATTCTGTATGTATTTTGTTTGTACATAGTTATTTTCATGTTGTCACCTGCATTGGACTGAGAGCTCCTTGAGAAAAGAGACTGTTTTTTTGTTTGGTGGCTTGCTTTTTCTTACTTTTGTTTAGTACAGTTCCAGGCAGGTAGTAGGAATTAGATAAATGCTTGTTGATTTGATTTAATATATGGTCTAAAGAATTTGTACCAATCCATTTTATCCTTGTTTTGCATTTTCTCCTACTTATCAATTAGCTTTAAGCATTTTGACTAACCACCCCCCCTCCAAAGAGTTAAAGATTTGTAAATGAGAATTTAAATGCCTTGGGTGAACTCTTCAGATGTCTTCTTTTATAAAATCCTTAGATAACATGAATAAACACCACCTCTGAATTTTTACTTTCTGTGAACTCAGATTTTCACACTGTTTTTTGATATATTGTAAAAAATAGTTGTCTCACTTTATTTCAAAGTGGTCCTGACTCTCACAATTTCCTTTTAATCAAATATTTATCAAAATGAGACCTGTGTCAAATCCCAATTTTAAAAAAGGAAACTGTTCAAAGAAAGAGACAAACGAAATTAGGATGCATATGTCCACATTTTAATTTCTCTCAAGCTGACTTGACATATATTGTATAGAAGTTAATCCAAAACTGGGCCCCCCTAAAGGGGCCAGTTCAGAATTGACTCAATTTGGGACTTGGGAATACAGAGATATATATACCTTTTCTACAGGGGTTGATATCAACCCACCATCATTCCAGACCACTCCCAGACTTAGTCTATCTAGGCAGAAGAATCTGTCTCCACCCAAGCCTGAGCAGGATAAAATCAATTTAGCCTTGAGTCAGGTTTGACCAGGATAAGAAGATTCAATGCAATCTCATTATCAGTAATGTCCTTCTGAAGAATTTTGGAGTAGAAGGCTGGGGGTGGGGGGTGAAGCTCTAAGTTGCAAAGATAGAAAAAAAATCATTTTTAACACCCGCTAACCTGAGAAAAAAGTAAGGCCTATGTTATC
This sequence comes from Vombatus ursinus, assembly GCF_900497805.2. NCBI lineage: Eukaryota > Metazoa > Chordata > Mammalia > Diprotodontia > Vombatidae > Vombatus > Vombatus ursinus. The sequence continues at coordinate 11,819,236 of NW_020940358.1, forward strand.
CTGTCCCTTGCCATAGTGTTGTGTTGTATTCTGTTCAGTTAGTTTAGTAAGGACTAAGAAAGTTTAACCTAAAGAAAAAGAAAATTTATGGAGGCAGAAGTTATTTGTCTTCAACTGCTTGAAGATGAAAGATGTATTAAATGTGTTTTGTTCAGTCACAGAGGACAGAATCAGAAGCAATGTGGAAAGTGGAATAGAGGAAAGTTTCTTCTTGATGTAAAGGAAGACTTTCTCATAATTTAAGAGCTATCCAAAGATCAAAAGGACTGCCTAAGAAGGTAGTAAGGTCCCCATACCTGGAGGACTTCAAGGAGAGGTTGAATAACTATTTCTGTAGGATGTTATAGAGTGGATTGCCATTCCTGTTTGTTAAACTAGATGACTTCTGAATTCCCTTCCTCCTCTGAGATTCCTTCCTACTCTGCCACATTGATAAACTGACTGATTCATGTCAGGTACATAGTAAGTTCTCCATAAATGTATGTTGATTGGTTGCTTGTAAACTGGTTCTAGAATAGGAAGAATATGAAATATAAAAGAGCAATAATATTTTAAGGAATATGTGACTAGCATGGAAATATTTTCAGGGGATTCATTTTTTCTCCTGTCATTAATGCCAACTTCTTGTATTGGGGAAATCTAAGTTTACAGAATAGTATTCTAATATTCAAGATCTAACAAAGACAGTGCAGGGACACTCATCTTTTTTCATGACATATAGCTCCACTGTAGCATGGTGACAGGGTAACTTTAAAGCCATGGCAAGTTAATCGCACGCTGATGGAGACCATTGCCCACGGATGAGTTCAGTGTTGGGAAGTGAACCACAGCCAATATCATTATATTTCAAGTCCTCTTAGATAAGTTATCAAATATATAGAGTTCAATCCTTCCACAAATACTATTGCTTTGACAGGTGAACTATAAAATTCTGGAAATGATAAATGCTAGTGAAGAAAGTTTGGGGAAGGTAGGATTAGGAAAGTAGGTGGGGAGAAGAGAAATGGGGATCCCTGTGCATACGAGCATGGCAAAATTCTATGCTTGCCTTCCTGTGACTCTGGGTCTGCACTAATCACTGGCAATCAACTTAGAACAGGGGCACAGTCAATGAATAGAACATTACCGAGAAAGAGCTACTAAGGAACTCTATATCAATTAACACGGCAAATTAAAGCTTGAATGAGTCGATTGCTAATGGTGCATGATTTGCATTTAAAGAAGGAAGGTTCAGGAAACAGAGCAAGAAACAAACAAACTTGATGGTTTAGCTCTAGTGAAAAATTTCTTTACTGCCTAGCCTTGGGGTGTAATAAATTGGTCCCCTTAAAAGATCTGTTTTCCGGCAGGTAGGAGATTTCATCCTTTTTAAGTCATCAGCATAAATTAGTGGATCTTTTCACTAGGGTTTTATTTACTAAGCAAGGAAAGTAGATTAGATCATCACTATGTTTTACCATTTGCCTTCTATGATATTTATTCACTTAATAGCTTCATTAAGGAGCTTTCAGAGAGTATATTACTGAGCAGGCCTATAGATCATTGTGCAATAAATTTACAGAACTATTCTTAGCATTTAGCTAATTTGGTCACAGTTTTAATTAAATGTTTCAACTAAAGATTCCCATTTATGTTTAATAAAACTTGTATAAAAATAAATTATTAAACTCTAATTCATCAAAGTTTTTCAAACCCTATAATATGCAAGCAGAATGTATCATGGAGCAGAGATTAATATTTTGAACTATTGTATTGATTTGGAAGCTTTTATGAGTCAAAGAGCTTCAGAAGAATATTGAAATACACAAAATCCTTATGTTTAAGAGCAATTATGCAGTGTTACATGAACAATTTCTGGTTACATGAACAATTTCCTACTTTATAATTTCTAATGAGAAAGCAAATGAAATGAGTCAATCTCTATAGATGTGTTAGATATGTCCTAAAATGCTGGTATAGAATTTGTTCAGGTAACATGCTAAATTATCACAGAATTACAGATCTTCAGAGTTGGAAAGGTCTAAAGAACTCATCAAATTTGGTCATATCTAAACAGGAATTTCTCCTATCTCTTCCTTTCCACTGAGGCTCTAGCCTTGAGATCTTCAAGTGGTAAAGAACACATCTCTTCTCAAGGCGTTGAGGCAGTTTCACTTTAAGACAGCTCCAATTGTTGAACATTTTTCTTTCTTTTTGTTGTTGTTTTTTGCTACACAATGGGGTTAAGTGACTTGCCCAGGGTCACACTGCTAGTTAAGGGTCAAATGTCTGAGGCTGGATTTGAACTCAGGTCCTCCTGACTCCAGGGCTGGTGTGCCACCTAGCTGCCCCATTTGTTGTTGTTGTTGTTGTTGTTTAAAGGAATTTGGTAGGACCGCCTTTTTCTTCTTTTTTTTTTTTTTTTGGTGAGGCAATTAGGGCTAAGTGACTTGCCCAGAGTCACTCACACAGCTAGTGTTATGTGTCTGAGATCAGATTTGAACTCAGGTCCTCCTGACTCCAGGGTCAGTGCTCTATCCACTGCACCACCTAGCTGCCCCTTTTCTTTCTTTTTGGAAGAGAAATTTCATTGGTATTGTTTAAAAATTGTATCACCTACATTTCCCAGGAATGTATATCCCTTCTTTCTCTCTCTCCCAGAGAACAATCCCTTATAACAATAAATTTTAAAAAGGCGAAAATCAGTATAACCAATATATTAAAAAAAGTCTAATATTGTATGCCTTGTTCCATACCAACAGTTCCCCACCTCTGCAAAGTAGCAGGGGGAGGTGACTTAAGAAATATTTTCTTATATCAAATATAAATTTTCCTCCCTATAATCTTCCTACATCTACATTCTAACTAACCCTTTAGATATGTAAAGCTGGCTAACACGCTGCCTCACCTCAGGTCTTCTCCAGATTAAAGATACTAAATTTCTATAAGTTATCCTCATGTGCCATGGTCTCAAGTCTCCTCACCATTCTAGTGGCCCTCCTCTGGATGTGTTTCAGTTTTCAATGGCCTTCCTAAAAGGTGGTACCCAGGACTGAGCACCATACCAGATGTGGTTTGAGTGGGACATCCATCATTGTGATAATATTAGAATTGAACTGATAATCTTAGACATTGAATGAAGGACTATATTACTGTCAAGTCCAGTGCCACCATGCTTAGTGATCATAGACCCTTTGAACTAACAGGGAACTAGCAGCATGTCTTGTACATAGCAGATATTTAATAAATGGGAATCAGATGCAATCTACCCCAACCCCTTATTTTGAAATGAGATCATCAATTTTGAGCCAGAAGAGAACTTCAAGATCATCTTGTCTGTCCAACTCCTTCATTTTATAAAGAAAAACAATGAGCCTGAGAGGGGTTAAAAGTAATTGTCCATCTTTCCACACTGCCCAGAAGAGGGTTCGATACAGTGCTGTTCTTGGTTTCCATTGTAACTTTAAAGAAAAACTTTCATGATGTTTAGAGCCCTAGATATCTTGCAGATGAAGGAGGAGGATGCCCTCAAATTCCTTGCTGCAGGAACCCATTTGGGTGGCACCAATTTGGACTTCCAGATGGAACAGTATATCTACAAAAAAAAAGAGTGATGGCATCTACATCATTAACTTGGAGAGAACTTGGGAAAAGTTTCTGTTGGCAGCTTGTTCCATTGTTACCATTGAAAATCCAGCTGATGTTAGTGTCATCTCATCCAGGAAGACTGGCCAGAGAGCTGTTTTGAAATTTGTTGTTGCCACCGGTGCCATTCTTATTGCTGAACACTTCATACAGGGCACCTTCACTAACAAGATCCAGGCAGCTTTCAGGGAATCTTGCCTCTTAGTGGTCACTGATCCTCAGGCAAATCACCAGCCTCTGACTGAAGCATCATATGTTAATCTCCCAACCATTGCACTGTGCAACACTGACTCCCCATTTTGCTATGTGGACATCACTCAGTGGGTCTAATGTGGTGGATCCTGGACCGCGAAGTCCTACGTGTGTGTGGTGCCATCTCCCACGAACACTCATGGGAGGTTATGCCTGATCTTTACTTCTACAGACACCTAGAGGAGATTCAAAACGAAGAGCCGGCTGTAGCTAAGAAGGAAGTGACAGAGGAGGAGTTTCAGGGTAAATGGACTACACCTGCCCCAGAATTCACTGCTACTCAATCGGAGGTGGCTGATTGGTCCGAGGGAGTACATGTGCCATCTGTGCCCATTCAGCAGTTCCCTACAGAATATTGGAGTGCTCAGCCGGCTACTGAAGACTGGTCTGTGGTTCCTACTGCTCAGGCCGCTGAGTGGGTAAGAACTACCACAGAGTGGTCTTAAGTTTTACCCCAGATGCTCTAATAGCGTTGGAAAAATGCTGATGAAAATAAACATTGGTTTCTTTAAGATAATAATAATAATAATTGCCCAAAGTCTCAAAAGTAGCAGAACCAGGATTTAAGCACAGGCCTTCAAATTCTAAAGCCTTTTTTTGATGGTCAACTGTTGCCTCTATCCAAGTAAACACTGATGTTTGAGAGGTAAGTTTGCACAAGGTCACCTAATCACCTAGTCATTTGCACTAAGTAATTGATGGCTCTGGGACTAGGGACCCAGATCTCCTGACCCCTCAGTCCTGGGATCTTTCTTCTTCCACCAAAAGACAAACCATATAATCTATTTGTTGCTATTAGAGAACACCCTTCGCCCCTTTGCAAGTGAGAATATTTATTATCGCCGTATTTGCTTAAGAGATAAACTCTGCTATGTGGAACAGAAGCTATGATTTCAGGCACTTTGTTTCTTTTAGTCTTCATGCATGTGATGTCAGAGTGATGGACTATAAAATGATGTTCCCTGAAACTTGCTGTGCCAAGATTTTATGGTCTGGGTCAGAGACACAGGATCAGGTCAACTAGGAGGGATCTCTAAGGCTCCATTTAGGTATATGCTTTGCTCCCCAAATAAAGTAGTTAGGTTGCTTAAGAACTAAATACAGGCAACTGAGAAATAGAGTTAATTCACTAAGACCAACTTGTTCTTAATTACAAAAAAAAACTTCAGAAAGCACTACCATCAAATTTAGACATTTTCCGCAGTGTAGGTAGTTGCTAAGAGATGAATGAAACAGCTACCCATTAATTTTGACTTCTCATTCTTGTATCACTTTAAGTGATTTTTTTTTATCTGTGGTTATTGAAAAGAAAAAAACATGCAATTGAAGCTATTCTACTGTTAAGAATGACCTGATCTGTTATATACCTAGTGTAAAGTACAATCTCATTTGCATAACCAAAGAACAGACCGACCTCTCAGAAGAGAATCTGAGAGCCAGAAGTAGACCTACAGATCATGTAGATAGAGCAAGCCTCTCATTTTAGATTTAGGGAAACTGAAGCCAATTCTTACATTCATTCATTCATTTATGTATTAAACACTATTATGTGCTGAGTTTTGAGTGATATGATAGGGGAGACACACAGTTAAAGTCCTTGACCTCACAAGGCTCACTTGCCCAAAGTACTTAAAGGCAAAAAAGCAAAACTAGGACCTAGAATGTCCTGCCAGTTCAGTGTTCCTTTCACTTCTCATCTGTCCCTGGGTAAATCACTTAACTTTTCAGTGCCCCATGCAACTTTCTAAGAAGATAAGTTAGAGAAGAATTGCCTATCCATGGAAGATTCCCACACCATCTGTATATGGATGAAAGAATTCTTACTCTACTTTTCTTCTAGTCCCTTGATGTAGAAAAGAGATCTCTTTCCCTATATCCTCTGGAAACATGTCTTGTTAATTATTCCTTTTCTTTCATCTTCAATCTTGCCACTCTCTACTGTCTCCTTTCCTGCTATCTACATACTTATTTCTCCACCATCCTTAACAAACCTTCACTTGACCCTGTTGTCTCTTCAAGCTGTGATATATACCTTTTCTTCTTTTCATTATCAAAATTCTAGGGAAATAATCATCTATACTGCACCAATGCCTTCACTTCCTTACATCTCTCTCACTGTTCAATTTCTTTAATCCAATTTTCAACCAAAGTCACCAATACTCCCAACATTAAATCAAGTGGCTTTTTCTCAGTTGTCAACCTACTTTACCATTCTGCAGTTTGGGACACTTTTAGCCACTCCTTCCCCCAAGATATTCTTTTCTCAGTTGGTCCCAGAACACTGCTCTCTCCTGGTTCTCTCCCACCTGTTTCCCCTCTCTCTCTCCCTACTTGTCCCTTTTACCACTCCTTAGTCTCCTTTGCTAGATTCATCTAAATATTTTACCCTTAGCATAGGTGTCACTTAAGGCTCTGTTCAGTGCCTCTTCTGTTTTAATAAGGCTCTGTTCAATGCCTCTTCTGTTTCATTTCTATACTCTCTCCTTTGGTGATTTCTTCTGCTCTGATGAACTTAGGTATTATTTCTATGGTGATGACCCACCCATGTATTTATTTAGCTCTAACCTTTCTCCTGCACTCTAATGCCACATCACTACTTCTATATCCCATTGACCTCTCAAACACATGTCCAAAATGTAAGTTATTTTATTTCTTATAAAACCCATCTCTTTTCCAAATTTGTTTTTTGTTTTTGGTTTTTTTTTTGGTTTGTTTTTGTTGTTGTTGTTGTTGAGGAACATTCTCTCAGTCACCCAGGTTCATAAACTTGGGGCCACTTTGACTGTTTCTCAGCCCTCATCCCTAATTACCAATCAATTGTCAAGTGTTGTTGGTTCTACCCCCACAAAAAGGTGATGTATCAATTCTTCTACTTATTCACAGAGTCAGTACCCTAGTTAGTCAGTCAATAGACAATTATAATAGTCTACTAAACTGATCTTGATATATCTAGTCTTTCTCCTCTTCAATCCATTTAACACATAGCTGACAAAATAATCTTTTCAAGGCAAAATTCTGCCCATATCACTTCCTTACTTGAAAATCTTCACTGGCACATTCTTCTAGGGGAGACAAAACATGCAGCAGGTTTCAGCTATGAGATGAAAAGGTCCTGTGGTCCTTAATAGCAAGGCAGAAGAAGACCATGACATCAGGAAGGAGATGTCATGATTTGCAAGTGAACTGGATTTAAGTGAGGGAAGGCTATGCAAAGTCACAGCCTCACTATCTCCTCTGAAGCCATCTGGGTCCAGTGGCAAGTTATAGATTGAGACAATTGGAGATGGACCATCACAAAAAGAACAGCAAATTCAAATTCTGTTCTCATAGTGAAAAATCACTTATTCTCTTATGCTGCATAGAAACCAGATGTGGTGATACAGGTCAGTATTCCCTGATTAGTAGCAGAGCTTCAGTAAGGATAAAGTCAATTGGGTGTCTGTACTAAGTCCAGCACCAACATGGAGTGAGTGAAGTGTAATCACCTGTCAATAACTTTGGTCTGAAGCAACCAATTTATGAAACCACTGGTAGCAGGGTTATCCAGAACTGTATTCATCTTATCAGAGAAAGAACCATCCACATATCTTCTGCCAAGCTCTTCAATTATAGTGACTTCTTCTGGAAAATTTTAAAAAAGGAACAAAGGGGGTAAGAAAAGACTTTGTACTTATTTTTTTATTTGATTCTTCAACATATGCTTCATGTCTTTATACTTCTGGAAACAGGTATAGAAATCTTCTGGAAAATCTTCACCAATTGATAGCACAGAAATTGCTGCTAAATCTGCCAGGTAGAATGTATACCAGAGGTGCCAACACATGGCCCAGGAGCTGCCTGTGGCCCACAACACTCCCAAAGTGAGACCCAAACCGAATTAAAGTATAATTGAGAAATATTTAACAAAAGAAATAAAAATACTCTAAAGCATAGATAATTCATATTTTAAAACTAAGCCAATATGTGATCCACAGGGATTCTTACGTACACATTAGTGGCCACAGTTTCTATTTGAGTCTGACAACGCTGATATATCCAGCTGACTCAGGGACCTCTTTACATTTCCTTTTTCCTTTTTCTCTTTTAAACATCAGTTCTAAGAATCAGATGCCATAACTTAACTTGAAAACTGTGACACTCTCTAGGCCCATCTGGAACTGAGCAAAATCAAGTTGGTCTTGGGAAAGAGTGGACATTTATTTGATATCACTTCTTCCATTGGTAATTTCTCAGAGTATCAGAGACAGCATAAAGAGTATCAGATTAGAGTAAAGAATATAAGGGGCAGCTAAGTGGAGCAGTGGACAGAGCACCAGCCCTAAAGTCAGGATGGACCTGCATTCAAATCCAGACTCAGACACCGAACACTCACTAGCTGTGTGACCCTGAGCAAGTCAACCCCAATTGTCTCACAAAAAAAAAAGTATGTGTATATACATATATATATGTATATATAATGTATCTATGTATGTATGACTAGATGTATGAGATTTATGACTAGAAAAAGAAGTTGGGCAATCCATACAGTGAGAGAAAAAGGGATTAAAGGATGGACTGTTCTTGTGTTCCATCAGTATCCATATAATGTCAAAAGGTCTAAAGGAAAGGGCCCCAATATATAAAATGACTCTATTTTCCTATCAAAAAATAAAAAGTCTTCATCGGCTCCCTACTTCCTCTAAGATAAAATACAAAACTCCCAGCCAACCAATTAAAACTCTACTCTGATTCTCATGTATTTTTTTCCTACCTTATTTCATATCATTTATATTCACACATTTAGCATTCAAGCTAAAGTGGGTTACCAGATATTCTCTGACCTCAGCATTCTTTTGTTTCTTTGTCTTCCCACAAGTTGTTCTCCATGACTGGAATGCACTCCCTTCTCATCTCTGCCTCTAAAAATTATCATCTTTATTCGAGGTTCAGCTCAGCTGCCAACACTTATCTAAAGCATAGCATGACAGTCCCCATCTCCCATTTTCCCCTTTCTATCCATAGTCTCTCCACCCTCAAGTTACCCTTTATTTACTTATCTGTGAACATGTTCTTCTTCTCACCACCATGTCCCTAAGTAGAATGCAAGATCCTTTAGGGTAGGAATTACTTTATTGTTGTGTTTACCCAATGCCTAGATGAGTGCCTGGTAATTAGAAGGGAATTAATAAAATTTTGGTGCATTGAATTGAATTAAATTGGCCAACAAACTGGTAATGAGCTTCTCTGATTGTAAGCTATTCCAGTCCTCCAACAGGAGATACAGTTCATTGTTGAGTCTATGCTGAAAGCCTTTGTAGTTTTACATGCTCTGGAATAGCTTGGACTAAAGTGGCAAAGCCTTTGAGAACCAAAAGTCATATCTATGTCACAGTGAGGTTTGAGGACAGTATTTAAATAGAATGTGTTTGGATATCTAAAATGTTGGATGCATTATGATCTTATAATGTCACAGAATTATTTGCATGATTTGACTTAGTTGAATCTGAGTTAGGGATGCATCAAATCCTAGAATTCAGCTTCTATGTAAGGAAACAACAAGGATATAAACAGGGAATAAGTGAAACAAAGGATTGAAAGAAGAGTTGGCAACTAGGTTGGTAGAAAAGTTAGGGAGGAAACCAGTGGGTCAGTGTAGGGAGCAAGTACTTCTTACAAAAGATTTCTGATTTCTTTGGTTATGGTACTGACAAACACAATTGACTGAGAGCTGACCGATCCTAACCTGCTTTTGGTTCCCAGGCCATGAATTGCCTGGGGTCAACCAGATATTGTCGCTCTGGCCTGGGATTATTTTGTAAATCTCCCAAACTTTCCCCTCACCAGATTCTCAAGCTTTCTTTACAGACTTTTGTATGATATACAAAACAAATTGTCCAGTGAAACTGTGAGATACCTAACCTCTTCCACCAACAACCTAGTCATTCTCTCTGCCTTGGTACTCTATATAAACGCTGCTCCCAACCTCCCTCCTTGGGTGTTCCAGCACATACTGTGTGGTACTGATGGGATATAGGCCCTAGAAAACACCACCCCCACCTGCAGTGGGAGAGCTGGTTCGGAGTCAGTAAGAATACCAAGGCCAGAGTCCTTCCAAGCAGGGCTTTATTGACATAACAGCAAATGGAACCAAGGAGCTCAGGATACAGGTTGGTTGGGTGGAAGGGTAATGGGGATTTGCTTATATCAGGACTGAAGGGGGAGTAACTTATGAAAATTTGCTATAGCATAATCTTTGTGCTATGCAAACAAAAAAAGACTTGCGCCTTCTGGTGGCTATTGGCTATCTTGAAATAGCCATACTTTCACCCTCGAGAGTCCCTTCATTACCATATTCATCAGATGTAAATGGGGACTTTGACATCACATAAATTACTATTGGGAGCTGAGGAGTCTCACTGAGCTTGCAGGGTCTTGGGAAAGTCCCTTGATCACAAGGTCACTGGTGATAGGGTGGGCTGAGGGTCTCTAGACCACAAGGTCACTGGAGATAGGGTGGGCTACGGAGTGGTGAGATTGCCTATTCAGCATATGGGGAAAGTAGTTGTCTGCTCAGCATATAGGATTAAGAATATAGGGGAAAGGGTTACCTAATCAGCATATTGGGAAAGGAGGGGGCCTCACTGTTCTGGGTGAAAAATAGGACTTTACTGTTCCTACTCCACCACCCCCAACCCAATTTCCCCAAAACTCTCCCACATGGCCCTGGCATTTGCTTGAGGCTCATCTCAGTATAATCCTTTCAACTGTTCTTGAATTATGGCTTTGACCCTGCCCCAATCTCCAATTCTCTGTTACCTCTAACCCAGCCCAGTCCCTCATTGTCTGCACCTGGCCTCACCTTAGACCACCACTCTTTAATTCCAGTTAGACCTCTTTCACATGGCCCAGGTCCCTGGCTTTCCCCTGGGGCACCTGGCCCTTCTAGGTCCTTCTCTGTTACCTCCCAGTCACCCCAGACTACTTGGCCACTGCTTGATCACATCCAGATCTTCCCACAGTCTCACTGTATATAAATGTCCATCTTGCCTCCATTAAGATGCTCAGATTCCTTAAGAGTCTGGCCAACTTGTCAATACAAGTGTCACAAATGCTCAGATTCCTTAAGAGTCTGGCCTAGTTGTATTCTCATTACAAAGCCTCAGATTCTTAAAATCTGGCCAATAGGGCAGATTCTTAAAATCTTGTTCATCCCAACTGGTGTTTTAATAAATTTTGTCTGTGCTCAGATTCCTTAAGAGTCTGGCCCACTCCTATTGGCCATATAATAAACCTTGTCTCTGACTGAAAAGAAGCCTTGAGTCAAATTCATTCAAGGAAGGACCTGTGTCTTCTGCCCTTGAATTTTGAGGTTCCCAGCACCCCTAGACTTCAACAATACCACAAGCTGCAATTCCTCTGCCCCAATTATAGATCTCCATTTTGTTGTATTGACTGTTTTCATTAAAATTTCAGGTTGACAGTACACTGCCTTCTCCAATGTTAAATTATATCCCTATTGGCCAAACACTTGATGAGGACTGAGAGAAATGATTATTAAATAACTAATTGTTAATATTGGGGAGATCCAGGATTTTTCTCTTTCTGAAATCTTATTCTCTACTAGGCCAAGTCAGTATCTGAAAGACATTGTTGATGGATGAGATTGTTCAAATTCCAGGGGTGTCTTTGATCCTGAGTGGGAGTTGTTGCCCCACCCAACTAGAGAACCTTACAAAGAATTTAATCTAAGGTGAATTCCAGCCCACTGTGTTCCACTAAGCCAGGTCTGAGCAGAAGCGGACCCCCTTTTGTCTAGATCGCCCTAGTCAGGGGTTGTTGTTATTTGTCCTTTGTCTTGTCCTTCAGCTTTCCCTCACTCAAATCAAAGTCAGTTGCAAGTCATGTCATCATCTGCCTGATGTCATGGTCCTCTGAGAACAAAGGACAAACCACAAAATATCTCTTGAACTTTTTATTCATCGCAAGAGATTCTCCAAAGCTATTAGAGGACCATACAAATATGAACACAGTTAGAGGATAAGTAGTCTGTCACTGGGCCCTTAATCCAATGTATTTCCAGTTTAGTAGGCAGAACTTGCTTGAGTTTATACTATATGGGCATGGTCTTCAAGGACGCAGAGTCACCTTTACACCAGCATGAGGCATCAGAGAAGGGCTTTAGTGGATGAAAGCAGATAATTTTTAAAAAATTTAATGGGGATGGGGAGCTGCCTAATTACTACAAATTGTAGACTAGATCTCAGATGAGATAGAAGCTGCTCATTAGAGCATACAGGGATGTAACAGTTTGTTGATATGGCTAATCAAGTCAAAAGTAAGTCCAACTTTGACATGAAATATACAGATTATCCTTTGGCACACAGGAAAAACTTCTTAAGATGAAGAATTGGAATTCTTTTCACGTGAGTGATTTTTTTCCTCCCTTCACAGAATAAAGTTACTTTGAGTGCAAGTTAGTCTGAGTGCACAATCACCAATAGTAGCATAACAAACTACTATGTTCAAAAGTAACTCAAGGCTTGAGATTGCAAAAGAAAAGGTACTCTATCATAAGGCATTATTACTCTTTAAGACTGTAATTCCAATTCATTCTGCATGTAGCTTTATTCTTACCGATTTTCCCATTTCACTGTCTGTTATCTCGATGGCACTTTTTTTCCAATGGCACCATTAATTCTAGGAGTTTACTTTCAAAGGAATTTCACTGGATTTTACAAGAAGACAACATAGGCCCTTTGTGCTCTGTTTCAGCATGTACTGTTTTATTCTATAGTATACAGAACCAGTTTAATCTAATTATTTTTGACAATATGCAAATGTTTATATATTTCTTCAAGGAGAAAATGGCACAATTATGTTTCCTCTTGACAAAAATGGAGTGAGGTGGGGGAAACAGTTTTCTTTCTCTAAGGAAGCATATTATTTTCTCCCGGAGATGACTCTGAAACTTTGATCTTCTAAACTGCTGAGATAGAGAATTAATCAAATCATTCTTCATTACTTTGTATAGTCAACTTTACCAAACTAATGAAAATTGCATGTATGTGACATTTGGACCTTTTCTTGGCTTACTCAATAGGGCTGATTTATAAAGACTAGGCATGAAATATATCACCTTTGTTTAATGTCTTTTGTGGTGTGGTCATGAGAGGTCAGAGTCAAACAAACTCCACAACCTCCTTCTAGTGCTATAATCTAGAATTTTTCAATGTTTTATACATTATTCAGTGGTTCCTTTGTATGATTTCAGTATTAGTGATAAAAAAGTAACATTTAATAAGACTCTGCATTCCAAATAAAATCCATTGTTAAAACATTTCAGAAAGACGTATTACAGATGTTATTGGTCCAACCTTGGGGCCTTCAGGAACCCCTATGTAACTGAATTTGAAATCCATAGAAGTCTTATGCAACATGAACCACAAAGGTAGTATCTGGAACAATAAAAAGAGGGATGCAGCATCTTTTGTGCTATCTCACATTTTAATACCCTTTGATTATTTACCATTGCTAATTCAAGAGCATGTACAGGAGACAGGTAGCAATAATGAAAAGTCAACTAGTCCTTAATCCTAAATGAATCCCTGGTCAACTAACTACATCCTTTCTTTATTAAAAAAGGGTGGGGTGGGGGAGAAAATGCCCAAATCTTTTGTTCAAAACAAATTGCTAACATGAAGAAAAGACCTTTGCTTCCCATGAGACTTAGGCATTAAATTGTCTAAGCTGGTCAAATAAAAGAGCCCATGCTATCTGCTTTCTCACAGGTTTTCTATGCCCTGGCAGAATTTTCATCACATTCAACATAATTTTTATAATTTTCAGAAGAAAACTCTTTTTGGAATTATATATTTTTGGGTCTTTTTCTCAGACAAGGGAAGTTTGGGAGAAGAAAAATCTGCCTGGCTTTTTTCTAAGAAGACAATGAATGAATAAATGAAAAAGTATTTATTAAGCACCTAGTGTGTGCCTAGATGAATGCTAGGGAAACAAATGCAAAACATAGTCCCTGACCTCAAAAAGCTTACATTCTTTTTTAAAAAATTTTATTTATTTAGTTTAATTTTCAACATTCACTTTTATAAGACTTTGAGTTCTAAATTTCCCCCCCTCCCCAAGATGGCATGCAATCTGACATAGGCTATACATGTACAATCATACTAAACATATTTCCACATTAGTCATATTGTGAAAGAAGAATCAGAACAAAAGGGGGAAACCATGAGAAAGAAAGAAAAAAAGAGAAAATAGTATGCTTCTATCTGCATTCAGACTCCATAGTTCTTCTTCTGGATGTGGTGTAAAAAAAAGGAGGAAAAGAAAGAAAGAAAGAAAGAAATTCTACACCATCTAATCCTTAGGGAAGAAGTGTGTTGTTTGATGCAATCATTTATTAAACATCTGCAAGGCACAGTGCTAGGCACTGTAAATGGAAAGTCAAAATCAAAAGTCTCTCCCCTCCAAGAGGTTGCTTATATGTAGAAATGTTGTGCCTTTGGATTGAATGTAAGTTCCCTGAGGGCAGATGCTACTTCATATTTACCTTTGTAACCCCAGTACCTAGAGTAGAGCAATGCCTGAAATATAGGTGATCCCTAATAAATATTTACCAATTGACTGATTCTGCAGAGGAGACAAAACTTGTACAAAAATAACCGTGAACAAGGAAATGTGAAGAGGAAAAGAAGACTAACTAGGAAGTCTTCACAAAAGGTGTAGGACCTGAGTTTATCCTTGAAGAAAGACAAAGATTCTGAACAAAGGAGATGAGGCATAAAGAATGACTTCTGGGAATCCCTTGAGGTAATGACTGTAGGGTGAAGTTCAGAGAATGGCTGATAGTCTAGTTTGTGTAGATTGTAGAATACTTGAAAGGAAGTAGAATTAAATACAGCTGGAAAGATAGGCAGAAGTCTTATCGTGAAGGGCCTTAAATACTAGGCTAAAGAGTTTATATTTTTATTCTATAGGCAATAGGTAACTTCTGAAGTTTTTTGAGTAAGAGATTTGCAAGTCAGAGCTTTTGAAAGATAATTTTAAATTGAAGGATAGTTGGAAGTGGGGGCAGGGACTAGAAGCAGGAAGAAGGAATGAGTAATCAGGGTGAGAGATAATGATGGCCTGAATTTAGTGTGTTGACTATGTGAGTAGAAAGAATGGGAAAGGACAAGCATTTATTAAACACCTACTATGTGCCAGACATTATGCTAAGCACTTTACAAATTTTTTCTAAAAACTGAAAAATGAAGGTCTACAGGCTTTGCAGACTATACTAGGTCCTATTGTAGCTGCTGGTGAGTATGTGGCAAAGTCAGTGTTTGGTGCAAATCTGAATGGGCCAGTACCTTCCCCAAATCCAAATTGTTGAATCTCATTTGAAGAGAAATTGAAGAGTTGTTATATAAGTATAATTGAAAAATATCAGCAATTAATTAGTTGTGGTAGGATAGGGAGAGGAAAGAATCAAATATAATTCCAAAATTGTGAAATTATATGACTGTGGAGACCCTAATACACATAGTAAACTTTGGGAAAGGGACAGGTTTTTGTTTTTTTTGTTTTGTTTCTTTTCATTCTTGGTAGGGAGAATAATGAGTTCCATTTAAGGTGTGTTGAGTTTGAGGTGAAAGGCAGCATGTCATAATGGATAGTAAGTCTGCTTCAGAGCAGAAAGGACCTGGGGTTTAAGTCTTATCTCTGACTCATCATGCTGGCTGTGGGATCATGGAAAAATCACTTAATATCTCAGGGCTCTAGGCCAAAAGTATTAAATTCCTAGCCAATATGAGGTCCCAGTGGAACCTGAACCAGATTAAAATTTAATTGGGAAATGCTTAATAAAATAAATAAAAATGCAATGCAACATAGGTAATATTAATTTGTGGTTTTCTAAGTTAATGTGTAGCCTACATTTCCATTTGAGTTTGACACCATTGCTTTAGATAACTATCAAAGATCATTAGACGAAATGCTGACATATTGGCAGAGGGAGTTTCCTTACTCAGAAATTCATTATAGTAATGAAATCACAGATCTAGCCTATATTTTTATCCCTTGAATTCGAGATGCGTATATGAAATATCTATCTAGCAATTGACAATATATTCAGGAAATTCAGGAAAGAAGTAGAATTGGATAAATAGATTTGGGAGTCATCTGCAAAAAGGTAATATTTGAACTAAAGGGAGCTGATGAAATCCCTAAGAAAGCATGTATAGCAAGAAGAGGACCCACTACAGAACTTTGGGAATACCTATACAAAAGAGGCAGATGAATGATGTGCCAGTAAAGAAATCTGAGGAGTAGCTGGACGGGCAAGAGGAGAACCAAGAGAATTCAGTCTCACAAAAGTCATGGAAGGAGGGAGTATTCAGGAAAAAGAAGTGGTCAACAGTGCAGAGAGCTATAGAGAAGTCAAGTGGGGTGGAATTCAAAGGATTAAGAAGACCCAGGTTTGAGTACTGACTGTATCACCCCTGTGACCTTAGTGAAGAAGAATTGCAGTTCTCAAAGCATCAGTTTTCACTTATGTAAAATGAGGTATTTCACCAAATGATCTCTAAAGACCTTCCAGCTCTAAAATTCTATAATCAGTAAGTTTCTACCCAATTTGAATACAGTTAGAAAAGGCATAATAAACATGTTAGCCAGACTTTGGGGCACATTATCATAATCATGAGTCTCCCATTGGCACATGAACAGGTAGAACCTCCAAATTCTTCCTAATTATGGGAAAGAACAGGTGAAATTAAATTCCTATAATGGAAGAATATAAACATTTCTTTATTCTCCAGTTAGGCCATGGGGGAAAAGTAAAGATCTCTATTTGATAGTAACATAGGACATTCAACCTGGAGTTAACATAATTTCACCCCTTCATTTTAGAGATAAGAAAACTAAGACCCACTGGAACTATGCCAAAAAGCTCTAAAACCCAGAAGCATATTTTTTTCTCTTTCTTTTTCTTGTTTTTTTTTTTCTTTCAGAGCATGACTAATATGGAAATGTTTTGCAAGATTTCATATATATAATAGACATTCTATAGGCCTTCTCAATGAGTGGAGGAAAGAATTGAAGGGGGGGGACAGAATTTTGAGCTGAAAATCAAAATTAAATAAAAATTTTTTTAAAAGATCTATACTCTATACTATCAAAAAAAAAAAGGCAGTCCAGAGAAATTAAGAAATTTGCCCATAGTCACACAAGTACAATCAACAAAGGCAGAATTAAAACCCAGTCTTTCTGACGCTAAGTCTGCTGCACTATCCACTATGCTACGCTGTATACCTCACCACTACCCCCAACAATATGATCAATTCTAACTTAACTATCTTATAGGTGCATCTCTCTAAAGCTTATTTCTGGGTACCAGAAGTAAATGCCCTAATAAACTGGCGACACAGGCCTGCTTCTGTGAGTAAATCATCCTTGTCTCTTTTCAAAGCTGTATCAGTTGGACATGACTCTTGAGTTGTATAACAAACTGTACTATAAATTCAAGGTGATCTATTAAGTGTGTCAGGATCTGTTCTTCTCTCCATGTCCTTTTCAAGGAGAACTAAAGTGGCATCAACAACTGGTTTGTGATGGCGTCAGAGTGTTGGCAGGTACATAATTTTTGTTTTATATATGTGTGTGTGTATTACATATATATACACACATATACATATGTGTATATATACCATATATATACACATATATATAATATTTATATTTATTTTTCCAGAGTTAACAGTCCATGTAATTAGGTGTATCAAATCTAATATTCACAGAAGCAGCTGCTCTGCTTATTCTATTTAAGCAACTAGTCCAAAAATGTGAGATAGATGAGAGTAAAGATCTGTCCAGAGAGTACAAGGACACAACCAGAAATGTCCATTTTACTGTTTCCAGGGAGGCATGTCTGAGGTGCCCAGGGTTATTGCCATAGGTGCCAGGGAGAGGAGGGGGAGGAGACCCATAGTGAGTCAATTTAATGTAGGGTCACAAAGAACAAAAAGAGGAAGAATATTAAATAAGTGTGGTAAAGCAGTGTTGGGAACCAGATCATGAAGACTTTAAATGCCAGGGTAAAGAGTTGGTATCCAAGAGACAAGGGGAAATCACTGAAGATGCTCGAAGAGGGGAATGATATGTTCATACACGTATTTTGGGAATATTAATTTGGCAATGGATGGAACTAGGTGGTACAGTGGATAGAGCACTGGGCTTAGAGTCAGGAAGACCTGAGTTCAAATGTGGCCTGAGACACTTACTAGCTGTGTGACCCTGGGCAAGTCACTTAATCCTATTTGCCTAAATTTTCTCATCAATATAATGAGCTGGGGAAGGAAATGGCAAACCACTCCAGTATCTTTGCCAAGAAAAGCTTAAATGGAAGCACAAAGAGTCAGACACAACTGAAATGACTGAACAAAAATTTGACATTTGTGTGAAAGAATGAATAGAAAGGAAGAACCTAAAAGCAGAGAGACTAATCATGAGGCTATTGAAATGGTCCATAATAGAGATGATGAGGCCCTAAACCAGGTTAGTAACAATGTGAGTAGAGAGAGAAAGACTAATGAAAGATGTTGCGGTGACAGAATCAGAGTATGTGGCCACTGAGTGGATATAGGAGGGATATGAGAAAGTGAAGAGTCTAGAATGACGCTGAGGTTGTGAGCCTAGGTACTCTGAAGGATAGTGCTACCTACAACAGAAAAAGGAAAGTTGGGAAGAAGGACAAGGTTTTTTGTTTTGTGGATTGTGCTGAGGGTTTTTTGTTTGTTTTTGTTTTTTGTTTTTTGTGGGTTGTTTTTTTTTTTGGTGGGAGCAAGATAACAAGTTCCATTCTGGATATTTTAAGTTTAATATGACCTATGGGTATTTCTAGTTTTAGTGTCTATGGATAGATCTAGATGTCAATGTCTAGGAGGATGCTAGCTATGTTGAATAGTTCAGAAGAGCAATGAAAGATAGATCTATCAATTTGACCTTAAGGTGTGTGACATAAGATGTAAAAAATACTTCTCCGCTATACCCAGGATACCAACACCAACCTCCTGTTTATTACTGGTTCTTCTTACTAAATCTCTCTTTGGGTCCAAAGGTCATATATGGATAGGCTCTGTACTATGTCAGAAAATTACCAAAATTCAAGAAATTCTTTCAATAATTGTCTTAGGCCTGTCTTGGTGCAAACCAGGGAAATCTTTTTTCCCCCATAAACTAAGTGCCCACTTTCTTAACCTCAAACTACAAATTTGGAGGCTTAGATAAAATCACTGTTAATAGCCTATATTTATTAGCAATACCAGACAAACATTTTAATGAAGTGTAGAAAATTTGCAGACAGGGACACTTCTTTTAATCTCCTTTCAACTGATTGGGGAGGAGGAGTGATTGCTGAAGGTAAAGGATTGAGATTTTAACTCTAGATGGAAAGTTTCCCCAGGATTGTGCTTTGAGAAAACAAGAGCCAACAACTGAATTTCAATCCTAACAATTGCCTCAATCAATCAATCAATCAATAAACATTTATTAAGCACTTACTATGTGCCAGGTACTGTGGTAAGCACAAGGTCAGCATGCTAAATGTGGGACTTCCATAATCCTTGGTTCTACCTAGTCTCAGCCCAGTTCTTCTCTATTATATGACTGTTTTCTCTCTTCTCACTCTCTGCACCATCTTGTTCCAGTTTCTCCACCTCCCTATATTCCCAATTTTAAGGAGAAGTCCCTTCTTCAAGTCCACTGAAAATCAATCTACTGTATGCCACTATACATTCTACCTCAAAGGTTTCTTCAAAGGTACAGTCTAGCCCAAAGATTTTTTATCATCCTTCCAAGTTTCTATGATGCTAGAGATTCTCCAGCCTCTTTCCCAAGGTCTTCCAAAAGCTCTTTGATCCTGGATCTCAGAAATCTGTAGTTACACAGTAATCCACATAAAAATTATAATTAAATCAATAGGAATTGAGTGACCCCTTGGGTGATAGATTTTTTTTTAAGAAGTTTCCCTTGGTTCCCTCTGTTATTCATAATCAAGATAATCTTGAAGAACAAGGAATGTGGTTTGTGGTTTCAGATCTTCCAAATCATGCACTAAAATCATAGTGCTCCTAATCCAAAAGAATAATTTAAATGAAAATAAATGTGCTAGATGCCAGGGATATGGACATTATAACAGAATTTCAATCTCAAGAAACCTACAGTTTTATGTTTGTAGATGAAAAGAAATAGGTATATAAAAAACAGCTTCAAATCTGTATTCAACCATGTGCATACATACACATTCTGTTCTATTCTTCCAATCCTATTATACCCATTTTGTAGAAGAGGAAACTGCAGCTCAGAAATGTTTTGTGACTTTCCTATGATCAAATAGCCAATAAACAACAGAGACCATAACCAGACTTGGGTCTGCTCCTGATATCATACCCAGTGCTTTTCCTTTGTACCATACTAGGCATAAGTAAGAATGGGTTAAGTGCAAAGTAGAGGTTTCTGTGAGAAATTTCAGAAGAGGACAAAACTCTTTCACCTTTTGGAAGGGAATCACCAAGGAACAAATGCTTTGTCCTGGTTTTCATTTAGGTTGGGGAGAGATTTTGAGATGCAAGGGTCTCCTTAAGACCCCTGAAATCCCACCCATGCTCTTTGGGTAGTCTCCTCTGCCTTTCCCAGGGAGAGCTTGTGATAAAGTGAAGAATAGGAAGAGTATTTCAAACCTGAAAGGGGGTTAGGGGAGAGAGCCAGTTTTGAGTAGTTCTTGAAGAAAGTGCCAAATGTTAACAAAATACCAAACTAACTGGTTTAGCTCGCAAACCACAGGGCCCCAATTCCCATTTGAAACCCTCGCCATAGACCCAGAGTCAGCCATGAGGCTAGTGAATTAAAAATGAAAATGCATGAATTCTCCATGGAGAGTCTGGCACATGACCTCATGGAATACCATCAACCTATTTTTAAGAAGCTCATTTCTATTGTAATTTGGCCATGTTCAAGAGGGTGGTGACTTGCTTCTGTCTGCAGAGGGAAAATAGAGGCACAAACTAGTGATAACACCAGCTCTTTAAAGAAAGAGAAGGCTTTCCAGCTAAGCAAAATAATTACATAGAAAGGCCTCTGAAGCCAACTCTGATAAAATTAAGCTGGCAATTGCTTTCTTTCTTATCTGTGCACACCCCTGTGCTGGCTCACCTTCAAGTGACCAATTAAAAGGATCAGGTTATTTAAGAAAAAAGAATATAAAGGGAGAAAGGGGCAAAATTAAGAGAACAGCATGAATAGCCTAGAGGAAAGAGCACTAGTTTTACAGACAAAATACCTAAATTTGAACCCTAGTTCTATCATTTAGTTACTAGCTATGTGATTTGAGCAAGTCATTTAACTTCTCTGGTCAATAATCAATAAATATTTATTACACATCTATTATGGGACAAGCACTGTGCTAAGACTGGAGATACTAGCAAAAGACTGCCCCTACTCTCAAGGAACTTATATTGCTCATCCTTCCTTTTTGAAGAGGACCCATGACATCAAAGGGTGAGAATGATGTCTTGACTTCCTCAGGAACTGGCTGAAATGAGGCAGAATTTCACAAAGTCCTCAGACTCACTATCTCTTCCAGAGTCATTGAAGTCTAGTGGCAAGACAAAAAAGCCAAGACAATTGGAGATGGCCAGAGTGCAGTAGATGACCTTGGCATCTTCAATGTCTGACCAAGCTCTAAGCACTCCACAGCACCTGCTTCAGCCGCCTTCATGGCCCTTGGAACAAATTGTTCTCATCCTCACAATCCACTGGGGAAAGTCTTCACATGCTTGGGGTAGACACCCCCTAACTCACCAACAAGTTTGAGGCCCATCAGTCACCCTCATCCTGGTTTAGCCCATCTGCTGAGATGGTTTTGCTAGGGTATCGTCTCTGCACATGATGCAGCTTCTTCGAGCCCCAAGGGAGAACTGGGTAGCTGGTGGACACCAAAGGTGGATGAGCAGCCCTGAAAAGGGTTCAGCAAGCCCTGCCCTCACACCAGAGATGCTAGTCCTCCCTAAACACGCCATATACCTGTACATCTATTTATAAACATTTATTAAGCATCTATTATGGGCCAAGCACTGTGCTAAACCTTGAGATACAAACAAAAGACAGTCCCTGTGCTCAAGAAGCTTATAATCTAATGAAATAAGGCAAAACACAAAGAAAAACTGAAAATAAGAGTGGGAAGAGGGAAGGTACTCATCACAGGGACATGGTGTAGAGGCTAAAGAAATCCAAAATGAGTGCAGCCAGATGGGAAATGAGATGACACCTGAGAAGGATCTTTCTTGTCTCCCACTCCTTAAATGGAAGTTTAAGGCTCCATGGAGGTCCATGACTCCACCTTCCAATCAGAGAGGCAGAGGGCACTGAGGAGGTGTGAGTGACAAGAATGACTGGATCTTACAAGATGATGAGTTTTCCTAGTGATGAGTTTACTGGGGGCATGATGGAAAAGTTTAAAAAAATCAGAGTTTAAAAAAAAAAAGGCCAGAGCAGGCAAAGATATCCAAAATGAGTGTTGCCAGGCAAGAAATGAGGAGCTTGGGTCCTAAAAGCCTCATCTGTAAAGTGGGGAATTTGGACAAAATGATCTCTAAGGCTCCTATAACTTTTATTTCTCAGTATAGATCTTATGATATGCCTATGCACTCCTCTGAGCTTCTCCATCTTGCCTTTCATTCAGGATTCTGTCCATCCCCCCATTCTCCTTTTCAGCTGCCTTTTTGTGAGTTCCTTATTTGAATGTAAGCTCTTTAAAAGCAGGGACTATTTTTTTTTGGCTTGTTTTTATATCCCCGGTGCTTAGTATAGTTCCTGGCACATGTTACCATGTGCTTCTTGTTGTTGCTGAGTCATTTCAGTTGTGTCCGACTCTCCATGGCCCCATTTGGGGTTTTCTTGACAAAGATACTGGAGTGGTCTGCCATTTTCTTCCCCAGCTCATTTTACAGATGGGGAAACTGAGGCAAACAGAGTTAAAGTGACGGGCCCAAGGTCACACAGAGAGTAAGTACTTGAGGCTGGATTTGAATTCACAAAGAGGAGTCTTCCTGAGTCCAGGCCCTGCATTCTAGCCACTGTGCCACATATCTGCCTGGTAAATGCTTTTTGATTGACTATATTATGACTACATTTAAAAAAAAATTTAAGCAGAAACAATGAAGCCTTACATGCACACATACAAAAAAACTATCAGAAAGGGGTATAAACTATGTGTTATCACCATTATTATTTTGATGAATTATATATTTGTGAAGTAAATAATTCTTATTGTATTGTTTTATTTGGACCTTCCCCCCTAAAAATTATTTCTGTGTATTTGTTAGGGTTGCTATTAAATGTATAATTTTTGAGGTATTTTAAAGGGCCCCAGGCCCAGCTCTGACACTATTAGGGTGTGTGATCTTAGCAAATTGCTCCCTCTCTCTTGTCCTCAGCTACACATCTGCAAAAAAAAAGGTTTGACTAGATTCATTCTAAGATGCCTTTCAATTCTGTAGTTTGTTCCAATGAACTGTAAATGAGAGTTGAAATTGGATGACCTCTAAAGTTGGCTCCAGCCCCAACATCCTCCGAATCTGTGATTCTGTGACTTCCAAATGCAACCTCCCAAGTTAACAGAGCTGTACTATTTTTAATTGAATAAATCAGTGTTGTTTAAGATCTTCCCCTGCCCCCACTCCTCTATTTTTTTTTTCTGCTCCTGTTCTGAATCTCACCACTTTGTGAGAAGGCCCACTGCCCAGCAGCTGTTTGCTTGGTCCTCTGTGCTATAAAGAGGAACAGCAATCTTTCTCACAGTTGTATACATATTTACATTGTTCCTTTGAAGTGTGTTGTCTCTCCTGGGCCCTGAGCCAGCTTTGTTCAAGAATCTGAAACTGGACCAGAGTCTTCTCCCCCTCCAATACTGTGAATAATTATTCCCCTGTTCTCTCTCTCTGTCTCTGTCTGTCTCTCTGTCAATCTGTCTGTTTCTCTGTCTCTCTATCTCTCTCTCTGTCTCTCTCTTTCTGTCTCTCTGTCTCTGTCTCTGATTCTCAGATTTAGACTTTTTAAAAAAAAATGTTAGGAAAGAAAAAAAAATTATTCCTGTTGATCAGTGGAGTGCATTTAGCTGCTCTGTTGGCAGATACTCGTATGTGTTCATTTGGTCCTAGTCACCAGAACCAATTTTCTAAACTACTGCACTAGAATCCTATGTGGGATTCTAGTGGAGGTGGGGTTTTGGCCAAATGAAGTGTGTAGGATTCAGCTTGTGGTGGTCTTTTACTGATGCTTTCATCTGTTTCCATTTCATACCTAATTTGCTTTTCCTAATTTGGGAAACACTCAGAGGCTGGTTTTGCCCTCTCAAGGTCCTCATTTGATCATGTTCTTGTGTATTTTTAATACATTTTGTTATTTGTAATACTTAAGTACTGATTTCACTGATATGTTGTTTCCTCCACTGCTGTAGATTGCAGCCACTAAACACCTTTGTGGATCATCATTTTGAGTTGCTCTAGCCAAAAAAAAAAAATTGTTTTTTAATTCCCCACACTTCCTGCAGCTCCCGCAGCCAGCCTTTTGATGATGTACCTCTCTCCACTTAGCCAAGTTCATCCTTGGATGACAGACATATATCCATCGCCAAGCCCTCACTTGAAGCTTTCCCAGGTTGGTAAGACCTGCCAGAGATTATGCTTTGCTGGCAAAGCTTCTGAGAGCTCAGAGTCACCTCCATACCATGATGAATCACTGGAGGATGACTTTTGAGTAGGACAAATAGGACACTGTCCAGAAATTCTTTTCATGCCATATGTTTATTGAGTTGGAAGAAGAAATCCATGTACTATATTTATGTGCATTCAGAGAGAAAAATCTAGAATGTCAGAACTAAGAGGAGCCTTAGAGAACATCTAGTCCACCACCATCACCCTATCCCCTCTCTCTTTAATTTCCCAGTATAAATAATTTGCCCTATAAGTGTGTTGGTGTTGTTAGTTAGTCCCCTTTCTCTTAACACAAGAAACTTGAAGGACAAAATGTCGCATTCACGTCCAGACTTGTGTTCTCTGTAAATTTTCCGTCCTCCACATTCCACTCCCCCATACCCCTCTCTTTTCCACCCCAAAAGATCGTGCAATAGCAAGAAATGATCCGATTTGCAGTCTCTACTTTTGCTCCTATTGCAAAACAACACCACTAACCACAATAACAAAACTTCTACATGTAATAGTGTATGATATAAAAGGCTGGATTCTGTCCAGCCTCCAAAGGAAGGGGCTGTGTAGTGGCTACAATTTTATTTCTTCTCACTCACATTATAAGGCAACTGAAAGGGAAGCTAGGAAAACTACAACTCCCTGCAACTTCAGAGTTTATTAATGACTCCATACCTTGTGCTGAATTTGCAGCAAGTTTATGGAAGGAGAAAGGTTTAAAGATGAATTTGTGCAACATCAAATGGTAACCTTGGATCTAAAAGATGCCACTTTGAAGTTTTCCTATCTCCATTTGTAAATAACAGCAAACTAAAGTCATAAAAGTATAATTTTATTTGTCTAGCATTTATTATTATTATTAATATTCCATTTCCATAGCATTTTGTGGTTTATAATGCTCTCTTTTTGACCTGGTGTCCTCCTCTGAGAGACTCATAATCCTTAAGTGGTCTCTAGATATACTGTTTATGAGATCAATGTATTTTGCTTATAGAGAGATCATGTTTTCTTTTAACATTATTGCTTTTTGCTTCTCTTCTTCCTGATTGTCCTTCACTTCCATGTATTACATTCTCATCAGTTATTCTTTCTTTTATTTGCTTGGTGAGAATTGCCACCACAAATTCAAGTTTTTTCTATTCTGTCAATTATTTCTGCTGTGCAGGCCATAAATTCTGTTTTCATGATCTTTATACTCCATCCTCTACCAGAAACCTTTCTCAACCACTCTTAACTCTTGTTCCTTCCCTCTCTTATTTCCTATTTATCCTGTATGTAGCTTGTTATATATGTTTGTTTCCTTATTGCCTTCCCCATTAGATTATGAGCTCTCTCAGGGCAGGAACTCTCTTTTGCCTCTTTTTATATCCCCAGCACTTACCACAGTGCCTGTCACATAGTCAGTACTTAATAAATGTTTATTGATTGATTGATTATGAATATCTTCTCTATTGCTTTATCTGCTTTCGCCCAAGGTCTTTAATGAATTGGGTTTTCTCCTACATGAGATCTTTGATAATTTCATTTTTTAAGAAAATATATAGTTCTGAATCACTCTTTTTCTGACTCCTTTTCCTTTCACTATGGTTTTCTTGGGAGATGGACCTCAAAGTCATCTCAAGTCCATGGTAGTTTTGTGTAGCTGTTTCCATAGTGTGATGGACAGTAGAGGAGGGGTGCTGCATGAGTACATTATAGGATAGGGAGTGGCCTTCTCTAATGTTGTCATTGAATAATTACCTTGTTGGATCCTTGGTGTCTTAGAGCATGGGACCAGCTGAAATTGCTTTATCTCTTATGTGTAATTCCTATTTTGGAGAAGTTTGAGGAGTCATGAGGATGAGAGAAAATGTCTAATCCTCCATCTTGTTGTTCATGTGACCCTGAATCCTTGTAAAGCACTTTCTTTATAACAACCCTGTGAGGAAGTTAATGCAAATATTATTATCTCCATTTCATAAATGAGAAGACTGAGGTGAAGGAAGGTTAAAGGATTTGCCCACAATCAAAAATAAACAAATATTTATCTGGCAGTTTCTGTACTAGATCCTGGGAGAAAGTTAACAAGGTCCCCAAAGCAGTACCTTACAAGTCAGGTCAGCATTTAGTTAATTTACCTAATTAATCATGTCTGGTATTATCCTGTGCACAAATATGTCCCCCAACTAGGTAAGTGTGGTAGGAATTCAGAATAAGAGAATTTTAAGGATGGAAGGATCACAGAGTCGTCTAATCCAACCTGTATCCAAATAGGAAGTCCCCCTACAACATCCCAGATAAGAGGCCACCCGGCCTCTACTTGAAGACCCACAGAGATAGGCAACTCAATATCTCCCTAGGCATCTTGTTTGATTTTTGGACAGCTCTATTGGGAATACTTTGTACCACACCACAATCTGTCTCACTGCAATCCCCTCTGCCCCTGCCTCTATTCCTTGCCTAACTTTGACTTTTTGAATCTTCCATTCATCATGCCTGGTTCTGCCTTCAAGGGACAAGCAGAACAGGTCTTATTCTTCTCTCACTCCAGTTTCTCCTTACCCAAAACCCTAGTATTCTATCCACTGCACAAAGGGGTCTTAGAGATTGTTGTCTAAGATTTTTTTTTTTTAGATTAGGAAACTAAGATCCAAAGGTAAAGTCACTTTCCTAATGTCGCATATTAAATAAGTGTCAGAGATAGGGTTCAAACTCAGGTCTCCTGAATCTTTTTCATTTCTATTTTCTCTTTTTTATGCTGTCTAGGCAACTTTCTAGTTCACTTTTTCAGAGGCAGGTAGGTAGCCCAGTGGATAGAGCGCTGGGCCTGGAGTCAGGATTTGAGTTTAAATTAAACTGCAGACACTTACTAGCTGTATGACCCAGGGCAAGTCACTGAACATCTGTCTCTCTCAGTTTCCTCAACTGTAAAATGGAGAAAATAATAACCCCTGGCCTGTTATGGGAATTAAATAAGATAATATTTGTAAAACACAGCAGTGCCTGGTACTTAATAGGTGCTTAATATATGCTTGTTTCCTTCCTTCTGTTATATAGGGCCAATAATCTCACATATCAAATCATTTTCCAGATCTTGTCATGATTACCTCTGCACCATCTCTTACATCCATCTCTCTCCTCACATGGCCACTATCCTAGTTCAAGACCTAATCACTTCTCCCCTGAGCTGTTCAAATAGCCTTTTAATTGGTCTCCCTGTCTCATCTCTCCCCCTGTCTCATCTCTCCCCACTCCTAATTCATTCTTCACACAGTCACCAAAGTGATTTTCCTAAGTCACAGATCCAACATTCACCCCCACAGACCAGTCATTAAACTACAAAGCCTCCCTATTATCTCTGGAATCAAGTATCAACCACTCTTGTTTGCCATGTAAAGTTCTTCCCAACCTGGTTCCATCCAGCCCTTCCAGCTTTATTACACATTTCTCCCTTCCAAGATGCTAAGGTTCATACACAGGGGTCTTCTTACAGTTTCTCTCACATGACACTCCATTTCTGATCTCCATGCCTTTGCCCTGGCTCTCACCCATTCCTAGAATGCCCTCCCTCACTTCATCTCACCTCTTGGAATCATCAGTTTCTTTCAAGACTCTACTCAAGTGCACACTTCTATTTATCAGTTGTTTCTCTGGAGGCAAATAGTATCTTTCTTCATGTGTCCTTTATGCTTAATTTGGGTATTTATAATAGTCAAGATATCTTATTTATTCATAATCATTCTTAAAACAATATTGCTGTTACTGAATACAATGTTCCCTTGGTTCTGCTCATTTAACTCTTCCTAATTTTGTGCAATTCTTTCCATGTTTTTCTGAAATCATTGAGCTCATCATTTCTTATATCACAGTAGTATTCCATCATAATATTATAGCATAACTTGTTCAGCCATTCCCCAATTGATGGGCATCCCTGCAATTTCTGGTTCTTTGCAACCACAAAGAGAGCTGCTATAAGCATTTTAGAACATATAGATTCTTTTCCTTTTTCTCTAAGTGTCTTCATAAATAGACCAAGTAGTGGTATTGCTGGGTCAAAGGGTATAGGTAGTGTAACAACTTTTGAGGCATAACTCCAGATTGCTTCCCAAAATGGTTGAATCAGTTCACAATTCCACCAACAGTGAATTAGTGTCCTAATTTTTCCGCATCCTCTCCAACATTTGTCACTTTCCCCTTCTATCATTTAATTTTTTTTAACCAAAAGTGGAAGCTTATTTAATATTGATCTACCATCATCCTAAAAGGCATAATAATTTGAGTTACACATCTGAATTGATAGGAGTTACAAAATCATATCTTCCTTTTGCATTTAACAATGTATATAAAATAAATAATTTACATGGGCATTTGTGGGAGTACACAGTATGCTACACATCAAAAAAATACACAGTTGATTGCATTACAGATGTCAAGCCCATCTATAGCTAAAGACACCTTCTATCGTTTTAGCCAATCTGGTAGGTATAAAATGATATCTCAAAGTTATTTTAATTTTTATTTCTCTAATCAATAATGATTTATACCAGTTTTTCATGTGACTATAAATTGTTTTGATTTCTTCATCAGAAAACTGCCTGTTCATATCCTTTGGCCATTTGTCAACTGGGAATGCCTTGTATTCTTATGGATTTGACAAAGTTCTTTGTATATTTTAGATGAGACCTTTATTTGAGAAACTCCCCATAAAATTATTTTCCCAATTTTCTGCTTTCCTTCTGATCTTGGCCATATTTGTTTTATTTGTACAACACCTTTTTAATTTAATATAATCAAAATTATCCATTTTACACCTAACTTTGCTCTCTATCATTTATTTATTCATAAATTGTTCACCTAGCCACGTCTGAAAAGTAATATGTTCCATGTTCTTCTACTTTTCTTGTAAAATCTCTCTTTATATCTAGATATAAATTTGTATATCCAGAGAAAGAATTGATAAAAATATGTATGTAAAGTATGTATAAAATAATTTTACATCTATACATATATGTATGTTTGTGTCTAAAGGTAGCCATCTTGGGGGGGGAGAGACAAAAAAAGAAATTTACATGATAATTTTATTGTATATTCGAATGGAATAGCAAGTTGTGCATAGTAGATCTGCAGTTTTGTGCACAATCATCTTTCTTATTGTACTATGTTATGGAAATGCTTGATTTATTCCATAAATTGAAAATAAAATTTAATTAAAAAAAATAAGACTCTACTCAAGTGCAGCCTTCTACAAGAGGCCTTTCCTGAGCTCTTGAGCTTTGAGCTCTCTCCAAAGGTGACTTCCTGTCTGTTTTGTCTATGTTTTGAATATAGCTATCCCAGGTGTCCCAAAAGTCTCAGTGCAGTTTTAAGCCTTCTTAGCTTTAAACTGCACAAAGACTTTTGGGACACCCTGGATATGTACACATGCATGTTTTCTCCAGCATTAGAATCTATACTCTTTGAAGGCAGATTCTGTTTCACTTTTGTTTTCTTCTTTTTTTTTTTTTTAGTTGCCTGAGCTTAGCGTAGTGCCTGGTACATCTGTAGGTGTTTGATAAATATTTGACTGGTCACACTCTGTGTCTTCCAATCTGATTAGCAGCTGTATTTCTGCCATTGAAAGACAGGGCTTCTGGCAGAGAAAAAAGCTTATGGACCTAACAAAATTTTTTTCTGAGCAGCCTATCTGGGATAGATCTGCAATATTTCCCAAGTAAGAATGAATATCTGTAGGAATAACAGCTCCAAAATTCCCTTTGGGAATGAAGGGCTTTGAGCCTTGGTCCTACAAATATTTTTGTATCCTATCTTTTCTCTCTTCATTTTGGCTTTTTCATTAGAATTCAATATCACACATCTACTTAATAGATATAATTGAGAGGGTAATGGGGATGAAACTTTCAAACTTCTTAACACATCTTGCCATGAAATGATGGGATATTATTTAAATGATACATCATTGACAACATGGAGATGTTCGTGGAATAATGGTCTGGCTGGACATCTATTTGTTTTTCATTGTCTTGCCAGCTGGGATCACTGCCTGTGACATGATTTCCTTCAGTCAGCAGCGGTGCCAGGCCATCATCCCTCTGAGAATGAACTGCTCACTCTGGAAATCTACATCATAATGTAAGCTTGATAAGAAGACAAACAGGAGATCCAGTTGCTTGGCCAAGTTTTTGGTTTGGTATATCTTTGGATTTTTTTTTAACTTTGTTTCCAATAGTTGGTACAATAGCTTTAAAGAGGGAATATCCCTTGTGAGGACAGATGCTTCCAGATCTCCTTTATTTTCACTTCTTTTTTTTTTTTCATTACATAAGCATCAATCTTTTAAAAGATTCATGGTCCCCATAGTATCCTTTCCACTTCTGGGACAACAACACGCTGTTGTATTAGCAGCAGGACAACCTGAGAGAGAGATAGAAGACAGTATACACCAGGTAAGTCAAACTACCATTTCCCCTCAGACCTTGTTGAAAACAGCCCAGGATCCTGAATCCAAGAGCCTTAGGAATAGTAATGCTTCCTACCCACTACCCTCAGTCATCATCCTGAGAAGCAATCCCTAGGGAGGTGCAGCTCCTGTAGGTGTTAGAACCACAGTTATGGAAGACCCAGAAAGGGAAATTCTTATCACCAAAGTCTTTAGCATTGGTTCAACATCAGAAATTGTTGTGATTTCATCAGTGGAAATGATATCAAAGAAAAGGCATTGACATATACTTTGCCACTATAGCCCAAGTACCATGGGACTTCATCTATTTTACAGCTGAACCTTCCATATATATTGTTTCCCCTATTAGAATATAAGTTCCTTGAGAGCAAAGACTGTCTTACTTTTCTATTTGTATCCCCAGCAATTAGAACAGTGCTTTATACACAGTACTTAATAAATGCTTTGTTTGTTCATTCTTTCATTCATTCTGTCCTTCAAACATTTCAAAACATCCTGATTTTGTCCATGTGGAAACTCCTACTGACAGGGCAGATGACAAGCCTCCCCACCTGCCCCTTTTCCCTCATAGTCCCTTTAGTAAATGGTTTTATGAGCTGTTGGAGCCTAAAAGCTTCACCCGGTGGGCAGATTTCTTGAGATAAATCTCTCCAAATTCAACCAAGTTGTTCAATCAAGCAACATGTATTCATTAAATGCCTCCTATGTGCCAGGCACTAAACCTCTCAGATGGCAGATACACAGTCTGTTACTGGTCCTGTACTCAAAAACTTCCCAGCTTGGCAGAACTTGCAAGATCTTGTCCTCCACTGGCTTGGTCATCAAGAACCCAGGGTAACCATTACACTCCATCCCAGGTCTCAGAGGAAGACTTTAGGCACTCCTTTTCCCCCAGTTTGCTAAGACTTTCCAGAAGATATCAAATATAAAACTAATAGAAAGTGTATTCTTTTTTTCAAAATTGTTCTGGTAAAAAACATTAAGAGGCAAGCTATTTGGCAAATGAGAAATATACTAATGTTAATCCACTGGTTCTGTCCTTTGTATTATTTCTTGATTTTTTTCCCTCTACATTAGCATTTTATTTTGTTTTAAGACTTGGTCTCTTATATCACCCAAGATAGAAAGGCAGGGGCTACTCAGGGGCCTAGTCCCATTCTGATCAGTACAGAAGCTTTGGCTTGCTCTGTTTCTGACCTGGGCAAGGTCATCCCTCCCTAGAAAACCTGGTACCCACACACACACACTTCCAGGAGCTTACCATATTGTTGCTGGACTTAGTGTAGATACCCAATTGCCTTAGCACTGCTGAAGCTCAGAACTCCCAAACTCAAGAAATGATCTGCCATCCTGAGATTATAGATGTGTGCCACCCCCTCCAAACCACACTGACATCATGAACAGATGACCTAGGCCCTCAATGTTTCAGATGGACATACCTTTGTGAGGCTATGGCATAGGGGCTCCTGATGATAGAAATAAGTAGATGGGGATGCAACATGGGGCAGTTCCCAGACCCTGGAAATGAAAGGACATAGGTTCAAATCCCAGCTCTTCTGCTTATTCTGTGTGTGTGTGTGTGGGTGTGTGGGTGTGTGTGTGTGTTTGGCAAGTTTTTTAACTTGTCTCAGCCTCAGTTTCTTTATATGTTAAAAAAGGGGGGGGGGCCTAGGTAAGATACACTCTAAAGTGTATCTTCTAGCCCTAAATCTATAATCTTACGCTGGTGGAGTGTTCAGCCAGAGGAAACACCCAAGATCCAGCTGTTAACCCTGGTATCTTTGCCCAAGGAAGCTAAATCAGTGGAATAACAGGACCCTCATTTGGGGCTGCTGCTCAAAAACAAAAACCCCCTTTAGTCAAGTTATATTTGAGTAGTGAAATTGGGCATTAGACATTATGTCCTCTGATTTCAATCGAATTGTCAGAGCTGCCATATCAAATGAAAGAGCTCTCTGCAAAAGCATACTGTGGCTTAGGAGAAGAGAGAAAAGCAAAAAAAAAAAAAGTGAAATAAAACAACAGGCTTGGTCTTTGGTGAAGAAAGAGATTAAAGAGAGAGGCAGCACTGTTCCCCCATGGACATCTCTTCAGGAAAAGTATTTCATGTGAGCCCCCACTGGCATGGCTGCTGCTTCTCTCTTTTATTGCTCTCTGGCTAGGCCTGGGTTAGTTTGAGGAAAGTTCTTTTTTTTTTTAATAGTATTTTTTTTTCCAATTACATGTAAAGATAGTTTTCAACATTCATTCTTTATAAAATTTTGATTTCCAAATTTTCTCTCCTTCTCTCCTTTCCAGTCCTCCTCCCCAAGACAGCAAGCAATCTGATATAGGTTATACATGTACAATCATATTAAATATATTTCCACATTAGTCATGTTGTGAAAGAAGAAATAGAGAAAAAAGGGAAAAGCCATAAACAAAAAACAAAAAAAAAGTAAAAATAGTGTTCTTCGATCTGCATTCAGACTCCATAGTTCTTTCTCTGGGTATGGATAGATTTTTCCATCATGAGTCTTTCGGAATTATCTTGGATCATTGTATTGCTGAGAAGAGCTAAGTCAATCATAGTTGATCATCACACAATATTGTTATTACTGTGTCCAAAAGTTTTTTTTTTCCTGGAAATTGCTCTCTATTGTTATTGTTGCTAAGATGAAAGATGGGAAGATGAAAAGGTATGTGTGCATGTATGTGTGTGTGTGTGTGTGTGTGCATATTTGTGTCTATACAGAAATAATTTGACTCATTTACTCTAGTTACCCACAAACCCAAAGCAAGTGGTCTCTACAATAGGGCTAGAATCCAGTCCTTAGACTAGTGATTAGATTTCCAGTTACAGCACAGCACCAAGGGCCTCCTTCTTGCTTTGCTGATTTGAAGCATATTGCTGTGTCTTACTATTGTGTGCTCCAAAATGGGGAAAGCAGCAATTCCTTACCAAGCCAGAGGTTATTATTTTGTCCTGATTGAACCTATCACTTGTTGCTTCCCTGGCTTCCTTAACCTGAATAGCTCAGTTCATCACTAATATTCCCTATAAGTCTCATATCATGTCCAAGTAAAGATGTATTTTTCTTCTTCTTCCATGGCAATTCCTAGTATTTATTGAGCAACTACTGTGTGTGTTTCTTATAAAGAATAAAGTCAAGGTTCCAGCTCACAATTCAACAAACATTTATTCAACACCAACTATGTACAAAGCATTATTCTAGGTTGTTGTTCAGTCATTTAGTGGTAACTGGCCCTTTGTGACCCCAGACGGGGTTTTCTTGGCAAAGATACTGGAATGGTTTGCCATTTCCTTCTCCAGTGGATTAAAGCAAACAGAAGTTAAGTGATTTGCCCAGAGTCACACAGCTAGAGAGTGTCTGATGCCAGATTTGAACTCAGTGACTCCAGGCCAAGTGGTCTATCCACTGAGCCATCTAGCTGCTTCTATTATTCTAGGCACTAAGCATATAAAAATATGTAATCCATGTGGACTAGGTTTGTCTGACACCTGCCCAGAATTTCTTCAGGAACTCCAGAATTTGTCTAATGTCCTTTTAAGTATCCTTAGTTCTCTTGCAAGCATTAAGGCTAGTAAGGCATCACATACAGAACAATTTATTTAGCACTTACCCCACAAAAAAAAAATAGTACAGTATTTTACCTCATCTCCTCAACAGTAAAACAAAACAAAACAAAACAAAACAACTTTCTTTCCCCTTTCTGAAGGGCACCAAACAACCTCTGCTCTGATGGGTACCAAATTCCATATGAACCAATCCAATCCTCATGATTTATTGTACCAGCGTGGAAGAGATTTAGGTTTCTCTTTGGTAAACTCCTCAAGCAGCTAAGTGGCACAGTAGATTGAGTGTTTGCTTGGAGTAAGAAAGACCTGAATTAAAATCTTATCTCAATACTTACTAGTTGCATGACCCTGGGAAATTCACTTAGCCTCTTTCCAGTCTCAATTTCTTCAACTGTAAAATGAGAATCATAATAGCACCTACTTCTAGGGTTGTTGAATGAATGAATAAATAGATAAATCAGATAAATAAAAACACCCTGAAATTGTCCCTACCCTTAAGGAACTTATAAGAGGTTTATAATCTATTATACAGGACACATAGAAAATAAAGAAAGAATCAGATATAGGCAAAAAGATGGCCTAGGCAATTTGTTTTTATCATTATGTCTTTTGGGGGGGCCACTTCTTCACTAGCTCAAGTTTTGATGGTCAACTTTCCCTAGATCTTACTCTAGTATCTCTCTCAGGCCCACTTCCTCAAGAAGTAACCTTGCTTTATATTTTCCCCAATTTCCTTGCAATCAAAATTTAGTCATATGTAATAGCGAAACTGGTCAATGAGGACCATAAAGCACAAATATTAGCCTCTGTCTGTTGCCAATCTATGTGGACGCTTAATAAGTCTGCTTCTAGAAATTCCTGATGGAGGGAGCCTTTCCTCTCCCCTTCAGTGCATTACAGGAATCCTTTAACTATTTCTTATTGGCTTACTCAGTGGTGATGAAATTCCTTTGAACTGGCTAATGAACTAGGCCTGAATGTATACATAAAAGGTTTGGACAGATGAAAACTTTATCATCTTTAGCAGCTTTGGGGTTCAGAGAATGAAGAGAGATGAGAGAGAGAGAGGTGACAACAGCAGAAGCAGCGGTAGCCTGTCACTCGTCCTTTTCTCTCCTTACCCAGCCACCATGAGTCAAAGAACACAAGGTGCTGCCTCTCTTTTTTTTGTATTTATTCTTCCCAGATCTTAGATGAATGAGTATCAAGTCTTAAAGTCAGAAAAGACTGACATATGACCTTGTAAGATGTGAATGTTTGGAAGATCATCCAGCAAGTGGAGTCTAAAACGAAGTCTGTAGTAACTGCAATAGCTAAGTCCGCAAAGTTAGTAAGAAGTTAACTCTTAGGAGTTACTGGCTTGACCCAGCCCAGCAGTGAATAAACCCGGCAACTAAGACACCGTGTCCTGCAAGAAAGAGAGCAACTCATCTATCACCTATGCTATACTCAGAAGTTAAGTTGAGGATAGTAGTTAAGTTTGAACCCACTCTTTCCAACGACTGAGGTAGTAAGAAGGGAATGTTCCTGGTTTAGAAGATTCTTCTATCTGATATATCTTTCCAAAAAATATTCCTTTGTAAAAACTAATTAATGTTAATTTGCTATTAATGATATTGAGAAGTTATTAACTGCAGATAAGTATGGGGAAGGGATATACTAGATGGGTACTCATGAGTAATACTATTAGCTATCAACCCTCAGGGTTATTCCTTAGAAGCTTCAGGGGAGAAATAGTATAGGCATACCTCAGAGTTATTGCAGATTTGGTTCCAGACCACCACAATAAAGTGAATATTGCATTATGAGTCACATTAATTTTTTTGTTTCCTAGTACATACAAAAGTTAGGTTTCCACTATACTGTAGTCTAGTAAGTGGGCAACAGTATTATGTCTAAAAAAAAATGTGCCTACCTTAATTAAAAAATACTTTGTTGCTAAAAAAAATGTTAATCATCATCACCTGAACCTTCAGCAAGTAGTAATATTTTTGCTGGAGGAGGGTCTTGCTTTGATGTTGATGGCCGCTGACTGAATAGCATGGTTGTTACTGAAGGTTGGGGTAGCTGTGGCAATTTCTTAAAATAAGACAGCAATGAAGTTTGCCATATCGATTGACTCTTCCATTCACACTTAGAGGCCACTGTAGAGTTATTAATTGGCCTAATTTCAGTATTGTTGTATTTCAGGGAACAGGAAGGCCCAAAGAGAGAGAGACAGGGAACAGTCAGAACACACACAACATTTATCAATTAAGTTCACCATCTTATATGGATATAGTTAATGGCACCCAAAACAATAACAATGGTAACATTAAAGATCACTGATCACAGATCACCGTAACAGATATAATAATGATGAAAAAGTTTGAAATATTGCAAGAATTACCAAAATGTGACACAGAGACACAAAGGGAAGACACACTATTGGAAAAATGGTGCTGATAGACAGTGAGAAACTGGGTTCAGTCACTCCTTGGTAGGTTTAGGGGATTATCCTGAGCATGCTGCCTCAGCCCACCGCTCCCGTAGTAGCATACATGCAGAGTTCTGTTCTCACTTAGGAAATGAAACTTAACTGAAGTGAGCAACGTAAGTGTTTATTTACAGTTCTTGCAAGAAGCAGGTGTATGGTACCCTGTAGGGACACACACACACCTTGTACAGAAACCAGAGCAAGCTTTATACAGTTAGCTCCTCTTTGTCCCTCCCTTCAGACCTGGGATTGGTCACTGCTCTTCCAGCTTGCAATCTTTCTTATACTCCCGCTTCATATTAATCATTAACACGTCTCCCCTCCCACTAACATATAAATGTGCCTAGTTTTGTGCTATTGTCCCCCTCTGAGTGGAGAAGTTAATATTCATGAAGTTAGTTAAGCATGC
This sequence comes from Vombatus ursinus, assembly GCF_900497805.2. Taxonomy (NCBI): domain Eukaryota; kingdom Metazoa; phylum Chordata; class Mammalia; order Diprotodontia; family Vombatidae; genus Vombatus; species Vombatus ursinus. The sequence continues at coordinate 11,856,748 of NW_020940358.1, forward strand.
TCAGTGGTTAAGACTTGGTGACCAGGGCATGAACCCTTGAGTTGGAGCCATGCTGCACGTTTCATTCTCTCTAACTTCCTTGAGCTAGGAGGCCCTGACCACCATTCTTGCAGAACAGGATGTGTTTATCTTCTAACATTGCATTCCTTAGCAAATTCCTTATATGGCAGTATCTGTGGAAGCAGGACTCCACATATTACTAGCTTCTTTATCTCCCATAGACTCTCTCAACTCAGGGTTGCCTCAAACCTTCAATTTGTAAAAATGCAAAATCTGTGAAATGCAATAAAGTTAAGCACAATAAAATGAGGTGTGCCTGTAGTTGATCTCTCAGGACTTGACTCTCCAGTTCTAGTAGGAGTTGGAAGTGAGCCCCACAGATATATACTGCACATACAATGGTAATCAAACAATCGATAGGTATTAAGCATCTACTATGTGCCAGGCATTGTGATAAGCCTGGGGATACAAAGAAAGAATTGATTGATTGCAGAGCATTATACAAGGTCCTAGGGGAAATTTAAAGTTTAGATAGGATGGTGTCCCTGCCTTCGTGGAATTCATAGTCTAATATAGGGATAAGACATCTAGATAGAGAACTATAAAACACAACATTGCATGCTGAACACTTGTCAGAGAGGCACTGTGGTATAATGGAAAGAGGGACAAACTTGGAGTTAAGTGTAACTTTACTCAAGTAAGGTCAGCCTCTGATGTTAGCTTTAGGACAATGAGTAAGTCACTTAAAGTCTTAGTCCTGGCCAACTCTTCAATACTATCCGTTGCACAAGAATTACTGATTTGCATCAATAGAAGTTTCCACATAGAGAGTTCCCTACGCAGATAAAATCATAAGCCTGGCAAAAATAAACAAACAATTTTTTTTTGCATTGTCAGCATTGTAAGGTATCTCTGAATATAAACTTTTAGCTTTAAAGAGAATTATCTTTGAGTAGGGCATTAGAACTTGGAATGTCAGAACTGGAAGCCAGAGGACCTGGGTTCAAATACAACCTCTGTTACTTGTAAACACTACCTATGTGACAGTGGGCAATAGTCATTCAGCCAGTCTACAGGCAATTAGTGTTTGCTATAGGTAAAGCACTGTGCTAAGTGCTAGGAACATAAATACAAGTAGAAAGACAGTTCCTACCCTCAGGGAGCTTACATTCTTATGGGAAAAGACAATACATTAAAAAGAAGCTGAAAGGTTGGGGAGCAGAGGGAACAAAGGTGTTTAGCATGGTGGCATGGTAGAGAAAGAATGGAAAGGATTGAGACATGACTGACCAAGGTGTTCTCCCTCAATGGAAGTTCTGGTAAGATCCAATCAATAAGAGGGAGATACGACAATGGTGGAGGGTACTTCTGATGTGTGAATTTCAGCCTGAAGTGAGGTTTCCAGATGAGTTGGGGCATGGTAGAGGATTTGCAGAGTACATGCTAGAGAGGAATGTTACTGACAAATCATTTCACCTCTCTAGGCCTCAGTTTTTCCCATTTATAGAGTGAGGATTTTGGACCAGATGACTTCTAAAATCCCTTTTAGCTCTCAGTCTGTGCTTATTTGACCTCACAACATAAACCAAAGAATATTAGAACTGAATGGTAGAAGGGACTTTGGAGTTCATCTCCAAAATGCAATATTATCATTTTCCAGAAGAAACTGAGGCTCAAAAAAAAAAATTTCTGCACATAGGGATCTCATCATAGGGAAGTAGCAAAGCTAGAACTAATATCTAGATATGTTGGTTCCCATTGTTCTGCTCAGCTCTCATTCCATAATGCTCCCTACCTTACCTGTCTTAATCCTGTTACTCTAATTGACAGGTTAATCCTCAATCAGTTACTGATTGCTAATTTGTCCATCAGCTAGTTTTCCTTCAAGTAACAGATATGCATTTTATCTGGGGGCTTGAGACAATACCATTATACAAAGGACTGCCTCTGTAATGGGAATATAAGGTACTGTGTCAGTCCAAAGGAAGAGCTATTTAAGGATCATTGTAAGCTTGTGGTAGTTTCCATCTCATTACTACATGTTGAAGTGACTACATTACTACATGTTCCAAGTGACCTTTGGAAACCTTCATCCCTACCTTAAATCGGTCGTTACCGTTCATTGTTCTACAAAGTTCCCTTGAAATGAAATAAGCTATTTCTATAAGCTTAAATACACATTGTAAAGTTTATTTTGTTATAAAAATGTTTGTTATGTATGTGTGTATAAATATATATACATATACCTGTGTGTATACACACAGACACACACACACACACACACTCACACAAATGCTTATAAAACATAAGGTTTTTCATTGCTTCATTTCACCCTTACTCTTGGATCACGCAGATTGGGAGTGAGTCCTAAGTAACATTTCCACTATTAAGCACATTACCCACATACAACATTGATTTCTGATGTAATACAAACTCATTGAGTGCTTCAGGCTTCTAAGAGTATGCAATATTTTCTTATCAAAGGTCATTTACTTTCCATTATAAATGCTGACAATTGCAATCTCCTCTGAATAGGTTTGCATTGTCCTTACAGTTGCGTAGATGGATGCAACTTCACCTTCCACCAGGACATTGCAAAAATGTATTATTATTACCCACAGGGGTTATGTTTCTTGTTCTAATTAAATTTTCCAAATGTCCTATCTGCTTCACCCAGTGTTGTTATTTGATTTTAAAACTTTGTTGTGGAGTGGTTTCCTCCAGGAGAGTTTGTTTGTTCCTTTTACTCTTCTAACTCACACTCAGTCTAACCTGCCACAATTCAGCTTCTGGACCCAACCAACCAAGTGCACAAAATCAGTTCAATTTAGGCCTGGATTTGGCTGAGTCCTCTCCCGTGCCCCCTAATCCCCTTCATCTAATCTGCCACAATTCAGCTTCTGGAACCAACCAAGATGGTAACCACACCTTGCTGTCTAAGAATTACCGTTGAAGAAATGTGTTCCTAACAGAAGCCTCCCCTGTGAATAGGATAGGGCTAAAGCATTAAAAAGAATTTGTTCTACCTCCTTAATGAGACTTCAAAAACAATCAGCTCAAATGCAGCTTTATAAGATTAAATCATTGTTCCATCCAGAGCAAGGCTTACTAAGTATTTCTTTTTTGAGGAGCAAATAATAATACCAACATTCATAGTTTTGCAAAATATTTTACAAATATTGCCTCATTTGATCCTCTCACAATAATCCTGTGAGGTAGACTCTGTTATCATCTCCATTTTATAGATGAGGCAGGCAGAGGTTAAGCAACTTGCTCAGGGTCTCTTAGCTAGTACATGGCTGAGGCCAGATTTGAACTCAGGTCTTACTGACTCCATATCCAATGCTTTCTCCATTGTGCCTCCCAGCAGCCCTTCTGCGCCACCTAGCTGGACATTGTCCAAACCAGGCTCCACTTCCATCTGTTGATGGTTTCTGAAACCATTTGAGAGAGGTGAATTGCTCCTAAAGAACATGTTGGGTTTGTTAATCAATATGAGAGCAGCTGAAAAGAGTGGGAAACAACAGGTGCCCTAGGGAAGTACAACAATTAGCCCTGCCAGAGTTTCTGGGCCAGGCTTCTCACAGCCAGTACCTGGACGAAGTCAGGAACCTGTGGCCTCCTGCCAGGACAGGCAGCTGCCGCTGCTCGGATTGGTGGGATTAAACTCCCGGAGACCAAGTGAGGGGTTTGCACAGTGATCAAATCTGTGGGGGGTGCCTGGGGAGGAAGGAGGAAAACTTTCTCCAGTTGATTATCATGACAGGCAGGGGCCATTAAAATACCCACAATAATTAAAATCCTCCCCTCCACCCTCACCCCACCTCCTGAGAGAAATAAGAGTGGATGATTATTAAAAATAGCAAGTGATATCCCTACACACTTAATCTCCACAATTTCATTCTACAATTGTGGTTAACATCAATAATGTCAGACAGTATAATCAAGTTTGCATAATGTAACAGTTCTCCAAAAGTCTTTTTTCATATAACTCTCTCCCAACCTAAAAATGGGAGAAAAAAACAGAAACAGATGCAGAAAAGCCAACACTAGATGAAAATATGGAAAACTTCCCTAACTAAAACAACTCCAGAGCAGATTTACCATCAGTCATCTTTTCAGCATGTCCTGGTGGTCACAGGTTCCCCTTCTGCCCCTCTTCCCTCATGTTCTTTCATCTAAGTGGAATAGATTAGATGATAGTGTGACACTCAGAAGACATTTGTGCCTATCTTAGCAGAACGCAAATTGGATTCTTTTGCAAATAGATAGTAACCAATTCTAAGATTTTGCGGGAGAGCTCAGATGGCTATTTCCATAATGAAAAGCCCCTAACTTTCTGACCACTAAAGATATGTAAGTTGTTATGTCAAAATAACTGAATAAAATCTTGTAAAAGTTTTTTTTTTTCCTTTTTATCTCTTTATTTTGTCTCCTCCACTAAAGTCTTTTTACCTAGAGAAGATAAGAGAGTGACACTTGTGGATAGGTAGATCTGCATAGAGATGATAATTGAACTCAAGAGTTTAGGAAAAGTTAAAATGAGATAGCATAGAGAGAGAAGAGAAGGCTCAGGACAGAACCTTGTGCGACGTCCTTGGATGTGGCATGGATAAAGAACCAGCAAGAGAGACGGAGAATGAAGTCAGACAAATAAGCTATTAGAGTTCAGTGTCACAAAAACCTAGTGAAAAGAGTGTCCAGAAAAAGGTGATCAATCGTGTTAAATGCTCCAAAGAGGTCAAGAGGGGTGAAGACTGAGAAGAGGTCATCAGATTTGCCAACTAGGAGATCTATAGTAACTTTGGAGAGAGAAGCTTCAGTTGAATGTCAGGTCAGAAGTCAGGCTGAAGATGGTTTAGAAGAGAGTGAGAAGAAATGGAAGAGTTAGGCTGAGAAGAGGAGAAATACAGGATAATAGTTGGCAGAAATTGTAAAATCTAGTTACAGTTTGGGTAGGTTTTTTTTCTGTTTTTGTTTTTGTTGTTAGCATGGAGAAGATAGGTATGTTTATAGGTAACAAGGAAGGAACCATTAGATGAGCAAAGATTGAAGATTAGAAAATAGGAATGATGATGTGGGTCAATGTGCTAGAGAAGAAGGCAAGGAAAGGAATCAAGCGGGAATGTGAAGGAATGTGTTTTGTTTTTTTTATTTTTTTTCACTTTCCAACCTGATATAGCTAATCATTTGCCAAATCTTGTTGGCTTTATCATATCTCTCATATCTGTCCTTTTCACTCTACTCACAAAGCTAATGCCTTACTTCAGGCCATCACTGCCTCTCACTGGACCCATTGTAATAGCCTCCTAATTGGTCTCCCTTTCTCAAATTCTTCCCCACCCCCCAATCCATCCTCCACATTGCTACCAAAGTGATTTTTCTAAAGTGAGAGTTTAACCATGTTGCCCCCTTGCTTCCAACTCCCACTACACACACTAATTCAATAAACTCCGGTGGCTCCTTTTATCTCCTGAGTCAAATATCACCTTTTCTGTTTAGCATTCAAAGCTCTTTACAACCCATTCTACCTTTCTAGCCTCATTACTCATTATTCCCCTCTATACATTCAATGGTCCAGTCAAATTAGCCTCCTTGCTATTCCTCATACACATCATTTCATCTCTTACCTCTATGCTTTGAACATACTCCCACTTCACTTTTCTCAGAATCCCTAGTTTCCTTTAAGAATGGATCAGGTTAAATATAAATTCTTTGTAGGACTTCTTCTGATCTTCCTAGCTGTTCATACCCCTCCTGTCCTAATTGTCTTGTATCTGTTTTGTATACGTATATGTTATCTCTTTCAATTAAACTATAAGCTATGACTTTCCACTTTGTGTGTCTCCAGCACCTAGAAAAGTACCAAATAAATTCTTAACAATTGAAGCCTTTTGTTCTGTATAATGATTATCCATTTCCTTCCATCATTCCTCAACCCAATGTACTAGAACGCTTCTTCTGGTCTTTGTGTAAGAAGTGTGTATCCAAACAACATTCAGATGTCCATCTCTTATCCCTGGTACTTTCTCCAATACCTCAACAAAAAGAGCAAAAAATATTGATTCCTATGGTAGATGCCACAGAGTTAGACATGGAGGACAGCCAAAAAAAATACCCAGAGCTGACAGATGATGTGTCCTGTTCAGGGAACAGCCAGGAGACTCATGCCACAGATTGAAGAGTGCATGGCAAAGAGTAAGGTATATTAAGAGTAAGGAGGAGAATAGGTTAGGAAGGGCTTTAAATGCCAAACAGAGCATTTAGTATTTTGTCACGGAGGCAATAGGGAGCCATTGGAGTTTACTGAGTGGGGGGAGGGGTGACACAATTGGATTTGAGCTTTAGGAAAATTACCTTAATGGCTGAATGGAGGATGAATTAGAGTAGGGAGAGACTTGAGGCAGGCAGACAGCAGCAGGTTATGGCGATAATCCAGGTGTGAAATGATAAGGACATTCACTAGATTGATACTGGTGTCAGAAGAGAATAGGAAGCATATTCAAGAGATGAAATCAACTGGCATGGCAATAGCTTGAATATGGAATGGGGGGGAGAGGCAGGGTGGTAAAAGACAGTGAAGAGTTCAGGATGACTCCTATGCTGCAAGCCTGAGGGACTGGGAGGATTGTATTACTTTCCACAGTAATAGCAAATGTAGAAAGAGAAGAGGTTTTAGGGCGAAAGATAATGATTTTGGTTTTGGACATATTTCATTTAAGATGTCTACTGGACATCCAATTTGAGATGTCTAAAAGGCAGTTGAAGATGAAAGTTTGGTTAATTTTGATATTTGTATTTCTCCTAAATTTTTATTTCTCTTTTTGATAATTCTGAAATTTCTCTCTGGATGGTTCTACTTGATTCTGTCTTTCATTGGGCACTATTGGCACATTATTATAATAACTATGAAATGAGTTTTGGATTTTCTTTGTGGCTTTACTTATTCTTCCCTTTGTTTTTAGTATTCTCTTTTGGTTTATTTGTTTGTGTGATGATCTTTTATTGATGCTTTTTCTCTTCATATTTCTGATGTTTCAGTCTTTTTCTTGCATTACTCCACTACTCTTTTGTTTTTTCTCCTTCGCTCATGATTAGACTCCAAAGACTAGGCTATAAGGCTATCTCAGCCTCCTAATGACAATTGCTAGCCAGTGTACAGGAATGGCCTCAAATGGGTTTCCAAGGCCCCTTTAAGTTGGATCTGATGCAGCTGGCCACCTTCTATATTTTAGCATGACCAGTTCTTTCTTCTGCACTCCTTTCCTTCATATAGTTGGACAGAATCAATTTCTGCTACCTCCTTCAAGAGGAATGTGGATTGGGAAGTATTCAAGTAAAGGCACTTCAGCTTCCAAGGGTCCCTATCTGAGGGATAGGTCCCTAGTCACAAAACAGAATGTTTTAAATCCACCTGATGATAATTTTTCTACTTTCCTTTATTTCCTATGATTGGGAGAATCAACATATACCATTCTTGAATAGTGAGGATAAAAGCTGGGTGGAAGATGGGGCATTCAGGTAGAATACCTACAATCACTGGAGTCCCTACTTAACTTTAGGTCCTTAGTCACAAACCTAAGTGTTCCCTTATACTTGCAGTTGTGGAGGCAGGTGGGGATGAGACTTCTAGGTGTTAAAATTGTCATTTGTTAATTCATAAGTTAATGTGTGTGTGTGTGTGTGTGTGTGTGTGTGTGTGTGTGCGGTTGTTGCTTTTTATCTTGCAGAGGTTATCTCCTTTCCTGTGACTTTAGCTGCAATTATTCTATATCTGGCATGTAATTCTTTTTTTTTCGAGGGGAGGGCATTGAATACTTGAAGAAGTTTGCAGTAACAAATTGTCTACCTTTCTGGTCACATGGTCCTGGTGCACCCAAGACTTATTCTCAGTCTCTATTTTCTTTGCCTCTTGTTCGTTTCCCAAATTAATTTTTCTCTGAAACATTTATTGCTTCAATGGTCAACAATGAGGAAAATACTTGCCTCTATGGTCTTTATTTTCTTGCCCAATTCTTCATAATAATTAATAAAACTTTTTAGGTTTCTGCTGGCAGTATTGTTTTTTTCATAGGAATCGTCAGATATGGGTAATTTTGATAAGTCTTAGGAAGTTCTCTGTTAAACCTTTAATCTGTAGCCCAAAAGACAAGAGACAGCTTGACTATTATCAACACGAAATCACCAACCAACACTTACCTTCTTTCTCTGAACTTTACTGGCTGATTTCTCACTAATGGCTTCTGTGGTTCCAATAAATATGCATGCACACATACATGTACATATGTATCTATATAAATAAACATATATATCTGCGTGCATACACACACGCACACACACACACACAACACAAAGATGCTTCCACCCAGAGCAGAGCATCCAACTTCCTCTTCTTCAGGAAGACCTTCACATCTGTCTTTTGGTTCTAAGTGTTTAGCTATATTTTTTCCTTTCCTTCCTCTGTGTAACATTCTTCCATTCTCCAACTTCTTGATAAGGATCAAGTCTCCTCTCTTACAAGTCAAATACTCTTCCCTCCCCCCGCAAACCCTTGCTTCTGCTACCTTTACAACATATAATCATTCCTAAACCTACAGTGTGAAAAGGTGTTTTTTGAATCTCTTTACCATCTCCTCCTATAGGGAGATCTGCCTACAATTAGAAAAGAGATCACGAGATCATAAAGGAGATTTTAAAGACTGTCAAGTACAACCCCCTCATTTTATAAATGAGGAAACTGAGACCCAGGAATGTTAAATTATTTGTCCAGGGTAACATAGGTAGTGTCTGAGTCAAGATTTAAACACCTTTCTTCCTGACTCCAAGTCCAGATTCTATCCTCTGTCACTCAGCTGCAACAAATAAAAACATCTCACATTCACATTTAATGTAAGTCATTACAAAATATCCTCTGGTCTCCATATTGTTGAGATTTTCAAAAATGTTTTTAACTTATGAACATTTATATATCAACCCTAGTCAGTTAAAAAACATTTGCAGCTAATTATTACCTCAGGTCCAGTTTAAAATTAGGAAACTACAAACACAATAGAACACAAAAAAAAAATCACATGTTTATATAAATAAATGCAAACAAAAAGCTTTTGAAAGATATAACACTCATTTCTTAAAAAAAAAAACTAAAAAAACCACTGAAACGTAAGAATAAATGGATCTTTCCTTAACATGATGAATAGCATGTAAAAAACCAAGAGATAGCATTATACGTAACAATGTAAACTGTAGATCTTTCCAATAAGATCAGTGAGTGGTAAAATCCTTCCTTTCTCACAACTCACTATTGATTGTTAAAGAATTTGGAGTGATAATAGTAAGACAAGAAAAAAATTTTTGAGGGAGTAAGCATAGGCAAAGAAGAAACAAAATTATCACTTTTTACAGATGATATTGTGTTCTACACAGAGAACACTAGTCAACTAAAAAATTAATTGACACAATTCTGCCAAGCAGCAGAACATAAAAATAAACTCACACAAATACATATTTCACTGCATAATCGTCGCAGATTTTGTGCCAATTTTTTTGCAAAAAAAAAGTGGGATGTAAACATTATGTGAAGCTTTTTTAAAAAATGTGCTGGTATTACTTAAAAATCATTTATTACTGAACTGTCTTTGATACTATCTGTCTCTCTGTTTCTCTTTTTGATTGATATTATCTCTGTCTCTCACTGTTTGTCTCTCCATTTTCTCTCTGTCTGTCTCTGTGTGTGTCTATCTGTCTCTCTCTCCCTCTCTCTCTCTTTCTCTCTCTCCTTCTCTCTCTCTCTCTTTCTCTCTCCAGAAATGCTTGATAGTGCAGAGAAGGGAGGGATATATTAGAAAATAAAACTGGTAGGAAAAAGAAAATATCAATACCAATTTTTAAAAGTGAAAGCTAGGTAATATTTTATCACGATTGTCATAGAAGGGTTTCCTGTTTAATTATACATCAAATGAGGCATCCAACTCTTATTCTAAAAGAATAAAGATAGGAAGCAGACCATGTAAGGTATGGGGACACTGGAAGGTCACCTCCAGCTTTTAAATGGATGGGATAGCAAGCAGAGAAAATTATGTACAAAGGCCTCACAAAATGCAGCATTTGAGATTGTGTAAGCCACCAAGGCAGGCAGACAGCTTGCTTTCTACAAGCTCTATAAGGACCCAATTGAATCGAGCAGAAATAGAGGCTGTTTCTCTGACAAGATGTTCTGTAAAAGACATGGCATGGAAATGATTGCATTATCTATTTTTGTGTGTTGTTCATCTGAAATGTAATGAAATTGGATGAATATGATGGGAGAGCGCATCAGACTGGCAGAGCTGGGAAAGGGGTGAAGATGATGAATATATAATCAAGGAAAGCCTACTGCTTTGGAAATATGATTGTTTGAGTAAAAGGAGTCACATTGCACCCTTGGACTCAGTAGCAAATAGGATTGAGTTGTCTTGTTTCAGAACAAAAGGCCAAAGAGGTTAATAGGGAAAAATTTCTGGCAGCTAACGGTATAAAATCTCTTCCCAGGACCAGATATAAGTGTGAGACACCCAGATAAACAGTTGATTGTTGAAGTACAATAGCAGTTGTTGGAATTATAAATGTACTCAGTATAAGGCAAAGCAAAGGAATCCTCCCCCCTTAAGTTCTGCTCCCTTCATTCCATTAATCTAGTCCATTCAATACAAGTATTTTTCATGCCATGTACCGTGGTGAAAAAACTGACAATGTCCTTAAAGACACAGGACAAGCATATAACATCATTCACAGAATCTGACAGCTAGCAAGGACCTCAGATGCCATTTAGGCCAACCTATACCTGTCCAAGAATCCCCTCTACATGCCACCCCTCCCCAACAAATGGTCATCCAGTAACTGCTTGAAGGTTTTTGTTGATGGAGAGCACAACATCAGCTGAGTCAGTCAGGCCCACTTGTGGACAGCTTTAATTGTTAGGAAGCTTTCCCTTCTATCAAAGCCTTAATCTGCCCCCTTTCTAAAAATTCTACTTATTGTGCCTAGTCCTGCCTTCTGGAGCTAGAGGAAGTCTAATCTCACTTGCATATAATAAGCTGTCAAATACTTGAAGACAGCTATCATGTCTCTGTCATCATCTTCTCTAGGCTAACCATTACCAATTTGTTCAGCATGCTTAACCTCACAAATTACCTTGTGTTTATTTTGTAAATATAGTGTACAACCTTTGCGTGTGTACATGTTGTCTTCCCTGTAAGCTCTTTGAGGGAAGGGACTATTTTTTATCTTTGTATCCCCAACATCTGGCAGAGTGTGTGGCACACAGTAGGTACATAGTAAATGTTTCTTGGTTGATTGATGGATTGATTGATTAAACTAGTCATTGTGCAACACATTCTCTAGTCCCCTCACTATACTTTCACTCTTCTCTAGACATGCTTCAGCTTGTCTGTTCTTTTTCTTAAAATGGGAGACATAGTGTTATAAAGGAAGGATCCAAAATCATAGAGGACAAATGTCAAAATGGATGCTATAAAAGGCTAGAGAAGGAAAATATGCATGGAGGTAGAGATGTCAGAGAATCAATCAACCGACAAGTATTTATGTGTTAGGCACCGTGTTAAGTGCTGGGAATACAATGACAACAGTAAAGCAAAAGAAAAGAAACCATGTTGGCCCAGATAGGTAAACATTGGATTGATTGGGAAAAAAAATTGGATTAATAGAGAGGAGGAGTAAAGAGGGCATTCCAAATGGGGGAAGCAGGTCCACACCAGGGAATGAACCAGATGTATCTAGAGGACAGTGAACAGACTACATAGTAGGACTAGTAATGAAATCAGAGATACATGTTTACTGTTTTAAGGGAGATAAAGGCCTCTGACATATTCTTTGATCTCCTTATTACATGAGACAAGTGTGAAGTCAGGCATTTGTCTATCTATACCTGACACTCCCATTTACCAACATAATAGTTCAGTTAATTAACTCTACCATCTTCTAAAAGAGAAAGAGGGAACCAAAGTCCATAACTCTAGTCTAACCTTCAAAGCTTCTACAATCTTATCCTTACCTTTCCGGTCTTATGTCCCTTAGTGCACATTGATGAGACCTCTGTTCCTATCCTATGTAGGCCAGCCAGCCAGAGAGCTTTCTCAGATGAGTTTACACACTCTTAAAGTCACTGGAATAGGTCATGAAGAGTCAAGTACTACAGACAAGGCAACGTCACTGTGAAGCCAAGTATCTGAAGAGGTAAAAGAAATATAGGCCTTAGCCCTGGGCCCCACAGTGCCTGGGTTGCCTACATGGCAGCATTGGAGACTTGGGATGGATGAGTTTAGGCCACAGTGCAATTGCAACACCAGTCATTCCATCTATAAAGCAATGTGGTATATTAGAAAGACAAGTAAACTGGGAGCCAGGAGGCCTGAGTTCTAATCCTTATCTTCTACTTTCTAGCTTTACTGACCACAGGCAAGTCACTTAACCCCTCTCTGCTTCATCTATCTAATGAACAGGTTAGATGAGATGCCTCATGTCTCTTACAGTTCTAAGAGATTATTATTTTTTAATATAGTATTTATTTTGCAATTAATTTTATAGTATCTCCTATATCATTGTATTAAATGTGTATTTAAAATTTGTTCTACTTCCACAATACTTCTTACATCAATACCCTCTTCTCTCCTGCCACTGCCCCAAGGTAGCATTGTATCATCTTTCTCCTAGATTACTGTAACACCCTTTAAGTGGAATCTCTAGTCTCTTGTCTGTTTAATCCATCTTTTACATCACTGGGAGAACATTATTCCTGGCACAAAGGTCTGTCTATGCAACTCTCCTGCTCAAAAATCTTCAGCAATTCCCATTGCCTTGCAGGATAAAATCCAAATCTCTTTGCTTGCCTTTTAATGCCCTTCATAATATGACTCCAAGGGCAGCTAGGTGGCACAACGGATAGAGCACCAGCCCTGGAATCAGGAGGACCTGAGTTCAAATCCAGCCTCAGACACTTGACACTTATTAGCTGTGTGATCCTGGGCAAATCACTTCACCCCATTGCCTAGCAAAATAAATAAATAAACATAAAAAAAAAAATATGACTCCAAACTACCTTTCCAGTCTTATTTTATACTGTTCTTCATTAAGCATTCTATGTATAGGTCAAATTGGGCTACTAGCTGTTTCTCAATCTTATCTTTTCCTACTCCACCTCTGTGCATTCACATTATACATTAGGTTTACTGTTGAAATCCTTCTCTCCTTCCAACTAGAAACTTAAGTGCCAAACCTTCCATGAAGTCTTCTCAGGCCTCCTGAAGTGAAAATTGTTTCCCTCTGTCCCCTCAAATTTTCCTAGGTCACTCTGTTTCTTTCCTTAGCCCCTTTCACATTCTGCCTTAAAGCACACTTCTTTATTTCTATGTTATATCCATCTCCTTTATCAGTCTGCCAGCTCCATCTTTACATCACTAGTGCCTAGCAAAGGGTCTTGTGAATGAATAGTAAATGCTCTAGATGTCTGATGAATTGAATTGTTTCAATATTTAACTTTCTGTGTGCCCTTTTGCCATTTGTGCAGGGTCACGTAGCTAATTGGAACTGACATTCAAGCCCAGATTTTCCAACTCCAAGTAGTCCTCTTTCCATTACACACACACATATAATGAAAATATTCTTGGACTTTAGGACGGCCCTTGTGCTTATTTCCCTTAGATTCAGTTATTGTTCAACTGACAATGGCCACGAGCATATTTGAGAACTGATGCTTAAGAGAATTAGGATTCTAGGTCACCGTTACTGAAAGAGAACTATCATATTTCACCCTTCCCAAGTATTATAGTTCCCTGTGTGTGTGACAAAGCCCAACCAAGAGTAAGAAACTAATTTTTTTTTTTCCTTTAGGGGTTGGAATTCCCTCATGAGAAAACCTTCAATTCCAGTTTAGGATTCTGATTGTCCTTCTCCCACTCTTCTCAACAAGACTATAAACTCCTAGAGGATGGGGACCATGTAGGTCTTATTCAGTTTTGCATCCTACCCAAAGCACAAAACACTATGCCTGATATAGGGCTAGATACTAAGAACTGAAGAGCACCTCAAGAGGTCATTTAGCTCAGTCCTATCTGTCCTGAGCAGGATTTGAACTAACACAAATTGTTTATTGAAGACTGCAATTTTATGAACTAATTTGCTAAATCCCAAGTTTTATCAACTCCAAATTACTCTTTATTTTAAACTAAACCAAAGTTTTTTCTTTCTTTCTTTAAGCATACAATGAAGTAGTTTGAATGAGGAAAGTAGTGAGGCATCGAGACCAGCATCTCAAATGGGAGCAAGTGAGGGGCAAAGGAGAAAGAACTGCACCTGGAATTAAGGGAACTGGATTCAAATCCTGGGTCTTCCACTTGTTACCATGTGGTCCCAGACAAGACACTTTGTCTCCCAAAGCCTAAATATCCTCCTCTACAAAATTCTGATTGAATCCAATGATTTCTAGGGTCCTTTCTGACTCTGAAAATCACATGGTCTAAAGAAATTGTCCTCTAATTCAAAGAAGTATTTCATCTTGAAGGAATAAACTAAAACTATCCTGGAGACATGGTCACCACTCCTATCCTTAAAGACCTTTAAGAATAGAGATGTTATAGTCTTTTGCAAAGAAAAAGAAGATAAAGTGGAAAGAACACTGACTTTGCTACCAGAGGACCTGCATTTAAATTCCTGTCCTGACATTTACTTATTTACTATTTGTATGACCTTAGGCAACTTTCGTCACCTCTCTGCTGCTTCAGTTCCTTCATCCTAAATATGAGGCAGAGTTGAACTATGTGTACTCCAAGGCTTCTTCCTGATTGAATTCTATGATCCCATAATCTTCACACCCTGAACTGGTCCCATTAGGTTCTGTGAAGTATAGTAGGATGAGACCTAAGGCATTAGGGTTACCTCCTAATGGAGCTCTGCCTTAGCCTGGAGTCATGCTGGATGGAAATCCAAGTCCACTGAGAAACTTTTGGGGAAAAAGTGAACTCTGAGAAGGCATCACTCACTGCTGGTTACCCTGCCGCTGCATTGAGTGTTTGTTTATGTGGTGCTTATTACAGTGACATCTGGGTTCCTCAGACAATACTGGGAGAAAAGCAAAGATTATGTTTAGCTGTCTGGTATATTTTAGGAGATGTAACTTGTATTCTGGATGATTAGGAAGTAATTAGAGACTTAAAATCCATGCATTCATTAGGGTTGTTTGCACTGTTCTTGGAGGGAGGGGGAGGGTTGGAATTCCTTCATCAGAAAGGCCTCATTTCCAATCCCTAGATCTTGATGATCAAAGCAATTTGAGTGTTCCTTCCTTCCTCTGCTGAAAATTTTTTATTCTTGGCTGAGTTTGGTCATGGTAGGGCATCATGATACTTCTGAAGAGTGACATGAGAATAATTGGACTTAGTGATAATTCATGAGTATCTTAACTGTAAGAAGCAGTTCTAGAATATGCTGGTGGCCATAAACAAGTGAACAAACTATTTGTAAGTATAGCAATCCCTCTGGGCTTACTTTCCCAAATCAAACTCAGACTGACAGGTTGGATCTCCAGAAAGGGGCTGACTACTGCTTCCCTCAGGGTCCTATGGGTTAACTCTAGGTGTCTAGTATTATTACTTACAAGCTCCCATCTGACATACTCCCCATTAATTGTCAATTAGCCAGCCAGAGTTAATTCACTTTTACAAAAGATTATTTACTGAGATGGAATGTAAAAAAACATTGTTAGAAAAAAATCCCCCGAACAGGGTACAGTTGTCCCCACACAAGATCCTAGTGAGTATAGGGCTCAAACTTAGTGAACACCCATAGCTAGTGGTAACTTACAGCTCTTGATCACTAAAAAGCCTGTTCTCTTTTCTTGGTGTCCTCCCAAAATTCTGCTAAGGTGTAGCTCTCTCTTGGGCTCTGAAGTCCAACATGTTGGTAGGGTTCAGAGGCTCCTTATATCTTATTTGTCCTCAGTTTTTTCCTCAGCTCCCAATGAAGATGTTGCCATTAGCCACTGCTGCTATGGGGATATTGCAATCTACCCCTGTGGAAAGTACAAATCTTCACACCTTTCAAATTTCACAAGGTTGTTTTCTTGTCTAGGGGAAAACTTAATGTGAGCTCATAGCCTTACTTTCCCACCCCACCCTACCCCCCAGCAAATTCCTCATTCACTAGTGCTAGAATGCTTCTGCTGGAATTTTCTGCTGTAATTGCGTAGGTCTAGAGATATACCTGAACTTTCAACCAATCCCAATGCCTTTCTTGTGTGGTTTCCCTTGGTTTTATCTATTTATCAGGCTCTTCACCCCTTCCAAATGGACTAAACATTTATTTACACTTAGTTTAAAATTTTGACTGATGTAATTACTAATTTTATATTTATGCTGTATATGTTTTATGTATTTATCTCTCCATTAGAATATAAGGTCTAGGGGCAGCTAGGTGGCACAGTGGATAGAGCACCGGCCCTGAAGTCAGGAGGACCTGAGTTCAAATCAGGCCTCAGACCAAACACTTGACACTTACTAGCTGTGTGACCTTGGGCAAGTCACTTAACCTCAATTGGCCTAAAACAAACAAACAAAAAGAATGTAAGGCCTTTATGAGTAGGGATTCTTTCATATTTTTATGCCTTTATCCTCAGAGCTCTCACTGTGCCTGAAACATATTAGGTACTTGGGAAATATTTGTTGATGATTGATTGAATTGAGAAGTCTTGAGCTTCTGTATCCACATTAATTAGGATAGGCATTTTCCATCCCCACCCTTAATCAATTAGTCATTTCAGTAAACATAACACCGTGTTAAGTGTTGGAGATACAAAAAGAGGCAAAAGACACTCCCTGCCCTTAAGGAGCTTGCAATCTAATGGGAGAAATAATAAGCAGACAAATATATACAAAACAAATTATATACAAGGATGAATTTTTTTAAAAAAATTAACAGAGTGAAGCCATTGGAATTAAGAAGGGTTGGGGAAAGCTTCCTGTAGAAGGTAGGATTTTAGTTGGGACTTAAAGGAAGCCAGGGAGGTCACTAGTCCGAGCTGAAGAAGGAGAGCATTCCAGACATGAGGGATAGCCAGAGAGAATGCCCAGAGCCCAGAGATGGTGTGTCTTATTCTAGAAACAGCCAGGAAGCCAGGGTCACTGGATCAAAAAGTATTTGTCAGGGAGTAAGGTGTAAGAATTCCAGAAAGGTAGAAGGAGACTAGGTTATGAAGGGCTTTGAATGTCAAATGGGATTTTGTATTTGATCCTGGAGATAATAGGGAGACACTGGAGTTTATTGGGAAGAAGGAGGGAGGTGACATGATCAGACCCACATTTTAGGAAAATCACTTTAGCGGCTGAAAGAAGGATGGATTGGAGTGGGGAGAGGCTTGAGGCAGGCAGGTTTGAAGGGCCAAAAGCCTCCACTAGAATGTTGGCAGTGTAAGAGGAGAGAAAGTGTAAGGAGGCATGTAGGAGAGATGTTGCAAAGGTGAAATAATGACATGATTAGGAAGATATAGCAGGATTGCCTAGCAGCAATAAAGACCTACTTGAAATTATGTAATACAAATTTGTAAAAAGACTCAGCCAAAATAGTTGTGTAATTATCTCCACTTTTATTCAGCAATACGTTTATGGGAACAAAGGTGATAAATTGCGGGTGTGATCCGAGGCTGAGGTTTGGCTGGGTTTAATTAGTGATGTGATAAGGAGACCAGGGATTCAAGAGAAGAGGACAGTGTAGAGTTGGTTTACTTCACCACGGGGTTAAGATAGAGAGAAGAGGAGAGAGTGACTTGTGTAAGGGAGATGGCCTGGAGGAGAATTAAGAGGTCAAGGGAATAAAAGTCACAGTGTGGATGAATAGTAGGATTTAGTAAGGTAAAACAAGGAGAGGTGAAAAGCCAATAGATTATGATCAGTTAAGGGCATTTCAGAATTCTTGAGCACAGAGGTGGTACATTTGTGGGGGATGTCAAGATCAAGGGTATGACCATCTTTATATGTAGCTACGGTTGGGTGGAAGAGTAGCTCATGGGAGGTGAACAGGTTGAAGAATTGAGTGATTAGGGTATTAGAGAGAGAATCAATATGTATGCCAAAGTCCCCTAGTATGAAGACAGGAGCAGTTGTGAGCCAAATATCAAAATCATTGAGGAAGGAAAGGGGAGTAACCTAGGGGTCTGTAGACAACAACTACCAGAATTTTGATTAGGTCCTAGAGTTGAATAGCATGAACCCTTACAGAAGTATGACAACACAAAAATAATCCAAAAACATTGCAAAGGCATCATGGTATCATGGAAAGAGGCCTGGATTTGGCCCCAGTAGACCACCACTTAAATCCCAGTTCCAAAACTTACTAACAAGGTTCAACTGATTTGAGCCTCAGTTTTTTCATCTGTAGAACAGAAACTGGCACTGGTGGGAGGAAAGCACTGTGGAAGCACACATTGTCATTTTACCCACAAGACATCTGGAGCAGTAATTATTATCTTCATTCGACGTATGAAACTCAAAAAAGTTGAGTAATTTGCTCAGTGTGCCACAATAAGCTAGTGTCAGAGGAGACCTTAGAGCTGGTCATTTCAATCCAGGACTTTCCTCTAACACCATGCTGCCTCTCTCTGCAAGCATCACAATCCCTTATTATTTACATGCCAAGGAAGGAAGAAATATTTTCCTAAGGAAAAGGAAAGGGCCAGAGAAGAGGTCCTCCAGTTGTCCCCTCATTATCATCCTAAGGCCCCCATTGCTGCCATTAGAACAACGCAGTACCTGCAAAGGTCCTCCCTCCACTCTGCTATCTTCCTCTCCACTCCCAAGTAGGCCTTGGCTGCCAATCTTGGATTCCTCTGGGCTCAAGGTGTTACCTGTTCACTGTCTAATCAACTTGTTTCCTCTCACTTGCGAGGAAACAGACATGAAGACCTCATGAAATGTAATCACTTTTTCAGGTTTTGTTCTGTGTTCCTCCCAGAGCATTGTTTTTCACAGGTTTTTTGTGAATGTTACTTCAGCAAGAATGCTGGTGATTCGGCATTACATGTGCCAGGGCATCTGAACGTACCTATTTATAATTCTCTATGTATAGTATCTGGGCTACATGTAGCTGGATGAATAGAGTCCTGTCACTTAAGGCCAGATGTTCTTGGGAATCAGTGAGTGGGAATCATTGTTGTTGAATACTCAGTATTTTCCTCGAATTGACATGGTGACACACAAAGATTAGATATTCTTGGTAGGGTCTTTGATATGGATCTGAATTCCTCCTTGAGAAAACTCATTCCACCATTTCAAGTCACAATCTTTCCATGCCTTCTCATGCTGTGCAATTTATGCTTCATAATTGTCACGACCAAGATCAGCCACCACCCAGTGACCAGAGCCCTGGTGATGAGCTTCTCTCTACTTAGACTGGTCCTCAGACAACAAATACAGATAGTATTACAGATGCTTTTTTGGGCTTATCCCCCCAAAACTGTCAGAGATTGTCTTCTAATAGCATAAACTTCAAAAACTCAGGGTCAGGCTATAATAAGGAAATACATAAGCCTATGAAATATACTCTGAATATGGGGACTAGACAATGTGTCTAATTTTCCCTTCCTTTGTAATGGTTCTAGCTTTGACTTACCTGGAAACCAAGATTATAGCAAAGCTCCCCACTGCATCTTTTGATTGTAGCAAAGTTTCCTACTAGACCTTTTGATCTAGTAATTTGGTTCTAGGAGAAGAGGACAATCTTCTCTAGAAATGTTTTCTATCTCAATTGACTTGGGGTCAGGAAGTAAAATCTCTTCATTTTTAGTTTTGCTTTTTCTTAAAAGGGAAAAGTGCAGAGTACCATCTTTTTGATGATTTAAAAACTATGTCAAAGA
Source organism: Vombatus ursinus (assembly GCF_900497805.2). Classification (NCBI taxonomy): domain Eukaryota; kingdom Metazoa; phylum Chordata; class Mammalia; order Diprotodontia; family Vombatidae; genus Vombatus; species Vombatus ursinus. Next base: position 11,876,642 of record NW_020940358.1, read on the forward strand.
AAGAATGTCTGTTATAACAGCAGCTATACATCTGAAAACTCCAACTCCATATTGTATTGTGTTTGTGTGTGTGTGGGTATGTGAGAGAGAGAGAGAGAAAGAAAGAGAGAGAGGGAGGGAGGGAGGGGAGAGAGAGAGAGAGGAGAGAGAGAGACAGGAGAGAGAGGAGAGAGAAAGAGAGAGCGAAACTTGGATAATGAAATAGGTGATTACCAGATTTATTTATAGATAAGGAATCCCAAAATCCCAAAAAAACCTCAGTAGGCTGGAACTAAAAATGCTTAAATTAAATAGAGATAAATATTAAGTCCTGTACTTGGTTTCAAAAAACCGATGTACAAGTCCAAAATGGAGAAGATGTGGCTAAAAAACAAGCTAGATGAAAAAGATCTGCAAGATCTATAGGTCATCAGTGTAACACGCAACAAAAACAGAGCTAATAAAATAGCATCCAGAGTGAGGGAAGTGATAATCCCTCTGCATTCTCCTCTATTCAGAATAATGTGGAGTACTAACTCCAGTTTATAACACCATATTTTAGGAAAGACATTGGCAAGGGAGCAAGGCCCCTCCCTGGGTAAGGACCAGAGCACAGACAAGGGGAACAGTGACCACATCGCTCCCTGGTTGGCACTACCTTAGAAGCACAGGAAACTTACAAACCCCTAGAACTAGCTGTGAAAACAGCAGGACAAAAAAGTCTACAACTTTGATTTTAAAAATCAAATAAATGGAGTAGAGGAAAAATTGAGGAAAAGTGAAAATGATACAAGAACATTATGAAAAGAAAACTAACAGGCACAAAAATACTGAAGAAAATAACTCCTTTAAAAGCAGAATTGACCAATGGAAAATGAGGCACAAAATCCCACCGAATAAAATAACTCCTTAAAAATTAGAATTGGTCAAGTGTAAGTTAATGACTCTGTGAGAAACAATAAAACAAAATCAAAAGACAGAAAAATAGAAGAAACTGTGAAATATCTCATAAGAAAAACAACTGACCTGGAAAATAGAATAAGAAGAGACAATTTAAGAGTTATTAGACTACCTGAAAGCCAAGATCAAAAAAAAAAAAAAAAAGCCTAGACATATTTCAAGAAGCTATAAAGGAAAACTGCCCAAATATCTTAGTATCAGAGGGCAAAGTAAGAAATTGAAAAACTCCACTGGTCACTTCCCGATGATAATGATGGTAGCAGTTGCTTTTCTTCAAGACAGCATTTTTTAAAACCTATTCTCTAAGTGGAACTACTGGACTCTCACCTGTTAAAACATTAGTTTATTGGAGTTAGAGCTGAAAAAACTCAAATGCCATGAAGGGATATTTGTGACCCATAAGGACCCCTATCAGCCACAGAAGCTTTTGACTAAAATTTGTTAACTCAGAATATTGAAGTGTTAACATACGTACTCACACAATGCTATTTCTAAGATCAAGAAAAGCATAATTTTTCTTCTCCAAGAAAACAGTTAAACATGAACAGAATTTCTCTAGGTAACACACCCTCAGTACATATCTCACTGATTCATAATTAAACATGGGATTAAACATGGGATAATAAGAGGGATTCAATATATTCTTACTTGATCACATTTCTGGTAATGGTGAATTTCTCAGGACATTTTCTCAGGGTGTTGCTCTGTTTATATTGTCTCTACAGATGAAGTTGATCCCCTCAGGAATAATAATCTTTGTCAAATAATAGCAGACAAATGTCTGTTTAGCCATAGCTACCACACCCAGCTAACAAAAGCCAAGAACCTTAGGTCAGGGTAAGGTTAGGTCTTTCTTTCTTGACACCTATGTTTGGGCAGAGATCCAAGCCTTCTGACAAGGAAAGCAATTTCAATCAATAATAAACATTTATTTAGCATCTACTATGTGCCAGGCACTGTGCTAAGAGCTGAGAATATATAAAGAGGCAAAAGACAGTCCCTGACCTCAAGGAGCTTACAATCTAGTAAGGGAGATGACAAGGGAACAATATACATAAAGCAAGTTATATACATGATAAATAAGAAATAGTTAATAGAGGAAATGCACTAGAATGAAGAGGGGATGGGGAAGGCTTCCTATGGAAGGTGGAATTTTAGTTGGGACTTAAAGGAAGCCAGAGAGGTCAGCAGTCTGAGCAGAGGCGGGAAAGCTAACTGGGTCTACTAAAAAAAAAATTATAAATTTGTGTGAGCTGATCTAAACTGGGTCCTCAATACATCAATCTTACTGTTCTATCCTAATTGATTTCCTATCCAAGAGCAATTCCAAACCTTTTCTCTTTTCCTCAAGTCTTCCATGCCACTCTCTATTCCAACCTTTCTGGTGAGGACTTTATCTCATACTCCACTGAAAAAAATTTGAGGAAAACCTCCAAGAAAGCTCTCTTCTTTCCTTCTCCTCATCCCAAATCCTTCCGACATCATTCTCTGTATATTTGTGAGCTACTCTTATCATGAGAAGCTGTATGGGATAGTATACAGAGAGCCATCCTTGGGTCAGGAAGACCTGGGGTCAAGTCCTACCATACTGTGTGACTCAGCAAGTCATTAAACTTCTTGGTGCCCCAGGAAACTCTCAAAGATTACATGTTGTAGAGAAAGGCGCTAATTTTCATTGATCAAGAAAGTTCCTCACTGGGATTTTCTTATACTGAAGAAATCACAGATCTGGTCCAAAAAAGTGCTACAAAAATGTGAGCTAGCATCATCTTGTTGTTCAGTCATTTCAGTCATGTCCAATTTTTAGTGACTCCATTTGGGGTTTTCTTGGCAAAGATACTAGAGGGATCTGCCATTATCTTCTCCAGCTCATTTTATAGATGAGGAAACTGAGGCAAACAAGGTTAAGTGATTTGCCCAGGATCACATAGTAAGTATCTGAGGCTGGATTTGAACTCAGGTCTGCCTGACTGTAGGCCCAATGCACTCTACACAATTGTTTTGTTTTTGTTTTTGTTTTTGCTGTTTGCTGAATTTATCCTTCCATCTTCAGCTTCCATGTCTTTGCAAAGCCTGGCCTCCATGCCTGTAATGCCCTCCCTCACCACCTCTACCCCTTAGAATCCCTAGCTTCCTTCAGGCATCATGTCTTCTCCTAACAGGAAGACTTTCCTAATCCCCTTAACTGTTAGTTCCCCCTCCTCAAATTACCTTGTGTAAATTTATCTGTCCCATTTGTTATGTATATTAGCTGTGTGATCTTAGGCAAGTCACTTCTCTTTTTCTTTTTTTCTCTTTCCATTTTCCAGGCAATATTTTATGACCAAGACAGTAGAATGCAAAATAATCGCTTGTACAGCAACTGGAGTTTGGAAAAGGAGTTTCCTTCCTGGGAGTTCCCTACACCAATAAAATCATTACTTGGTATTAAACAAACAAACAACAACTTATCTATTTGTTATACTTCCTCCAACCCCAGTAGAATGTGATCTTCTTTAAGTTTGCATCTATTTTTCATTTTACTTTTGCAGTTCCAGTGCCTAAGGTAGAACATTGCACATAGTAGGTATTTAATAAATGCTTGTTGATTTGTATTAGTTCCATTAGAGGCAGTATATTATTGGACTTGGCATTAGGCCCAGGTTCAAATTCCACATAGGACACTTGCTAACCATATGGGCCTTGGCAAGTCCCTTAACCTCTCTGTACCTCAGTGTCCTTGTCTGTAAGATGAAGTGTTGGGGGGCAGCTAGGTGGTGCAGTGGATAGAGCACCAGCCCTGAAGTCAGGAGGACCTGAATTCAAATGCTGCCTCAGACCAAACACTTGACACTTACTAGCTGTGTGACCTTGGGCAAGTCACTTAACCCCAATTGCCTATAAAAAAAGAAAAGAAAAGAAAGTGTTGGAATTGATGACTTCTTGCATTCCTTCTAAGTCTCAATCTATGATCCTGTTGACAATATCTGTGCCTTCTTGATCCCACTGTCTGATTGCTTTTCCTCTCTTGCATTGTCAGGAGACAGAGAGGAGATTTTCTTTTGTTAAATATGGACCATCCTTTCTTAATGAAGGAGTCTATTTGAAATTACACTTTCCCAAGCCACTGGTCCTTTTGGAAAAAAAGTTATTTATTAAATTAGCCCTCAATTCAGAATGTTTCTGTTTCTCTAGGCCTTTTTTTAAAACGACTCCAACTTTCCTCAAAGGAGCTTGTTTGTCTTGGTCGGTAATGCTGGAGTTTCTGAAGACCCTTTAACATTTAAAGCTGTGACTTCTGCGAGAAAACACTGAAATGGGGAATTCTCGGTGACTAATGGATTCCAGAAATAGAAACTCACTAGTCACTGCTACTACTTTAAGAGAAATTTGGAAAATAAAATACCCTTTGGACTATATATAACATTACATGAAAGTGACAGGTCAGGCTGTTCTTGTGGCAACTTGGGTCAGCAAATTTCAAATCATCGGCTCAGCATTTTTAGATTCTTCTGAGGAGGACAACTGCCTTCCTTCTTCCTCTCAACCACTCCCATTCCCTTCTGAGTTATCAAGAATGAAAAAATTGTGTTTAGAATAAAATTTAGCAGGTATTTAAAATTACAGAATGCTACTTCAGCCCATCAAGCCATAGAGTAGGGAAAAGCACTGGATTCAGTGTCAGAAGACCAAGGTTTAAAACCAGCCTCATCTGTGCCCTTTGAGGAGTAAGTCACTTAAACTCTCTCAGATTTAGTTTTCTTGTCTTCAAAATTGGAGATGTTTAACTACATGATTTCTAAGTGCCTTCCAGATCTGAATTCCAGTGAGCCAAGATTTCAGTGGTATGGGCATTCCCTCTACCAGTCAATCAATAAGCATTTATTAAGTGCCCTTATGTGCTATTATGCTAGGTGCTGGGAAAAATAAAAGTCTCTAACTAATCTCAAGAAGCTTATGTGAGAGACAACACACATACATCGAAAAATAAATGCCAATGCAGGTCACAGCCCCTCCACACCAGAGTTGAAAGTATGTAAATGTTCCAGTGACTTCTAAATCACTGAAATTTGTCAATCTACATATCATATTCATAGTAACTTGAAACTACCTACCATGACTGGTGGGGAGGAAACTGGAGCAGAAGAGAGAGGAACAGGAGAGTAGACAAACCAGATTTTCGAGAGGACTTTTCATTTGCCTGACCTTTGAGGTCTCTAAAATTAGATTTCTATTTGGGAAAATGACTTAAGAATTTTAAAACATTGTTGTTTTTTTCTTCTCTGCCCTTGGGTAACATGGTTTTAATTAAAAGAAATACCAGAGGACTTTAGTCTTGCATCACCTGCTGTCTGCAGAGGAAAGACATTGAATGAGGAATCTGCAGAGCCGATTCTGTCTGCCTTAATCCTGCCAACACTGAAGTCACATCTCGGGATAAGATAACTATAAAACGAACACTCAAGCAAGGAGCATATTTGATGGAATCTGAGGGTATTCAAACTGCCAGGCTCATTCAGTCCATCCGATCCTCTTGCTGAAAAAGAGGAAGCATAAGTGCCTGCTGGATACCCACGGTGGGTAAATAAGTCCCTTAATATTCCAATTCTTTACTGGCTTCACCAGGAAGAAGCAGTCCTGGGAGAGACTGGGCATGGGGCTGAAGCTGGCTCTGCACGCAGCAAGCAGCACTTTGGCAAACACACTGGTTGTAACCTAAGCCTATCAGGTATTTAGCTTCCTCTCCAGCCTGGAGAAGTTCTAAGTCAATCAGCCATGGTTCTAATTAATTACACACCCACCTAAACCCACAACTGGCAGAGAAAAGGGGGAAAGGGTAGGAGAGGAAGATAGAGAGGAGAAGAGGGAGAGAGAAAAGAAAGAGAGGGAACCGGTGGAAGAGAGAAGGTGGGGCATCAGAGTCAGAGGGAAAGAGGGAAGGAGAGGACAAGGAAGGGGCAGGAGCTGGGGACAGGAAGGAGCAGAAGGAAGAGAGGAGATGGGGGAGGAAAGAGAACAGAGCCAAGGGAAGGAGGAAGGAGAGAGGAGGAGGGGAGATTGTGGGGAGAGTGTCAGCGAAGGGTGGGGAGGGATCAGGAGGAAGGCAAAAGAGAGGGGGAGGTAGGAAAGAGAGGGGCAGAGACATGGAGGGAGTGAGAGGAGTAAGGAGAGATCAGGAGAGGGCTGGGGGAATCAGGGGGGTTGTGAGATGGAGCAGGTGACTGGGGAAAGGGAGGAACAAAACCAGAGGAAAAGGGGAGGGGAAAGACAGAAGGGTTGGGAGCTGAAGGAGAGAGGGTGAGGGAAAGGAATAGGTGAAGGGGAGGAGCAGAAAGGGAAAGGAGAGGAGAAAGAGAGAGCTAGAAGAAAAGAGAGGTAGGAGAAATAACAGGGAAGGAGAAGAGATAATAAGAGTTAGTGAGGAGACAGGAAGAGAAAGGAGGTTAGGGTGTGAGGCAGAGACAATCAGACAGGGAATGTTCAAATGCATTAATCAGACTTGACCAGGTTTCATTCTGCCACATTTTTACAAAATATATTTTCCTGTGACATGATGAGAGGCTAGAGCTCTGTTACTTACATAGCTGGGGGGAGAAATCACAGAAAAAAAACCCAAGGATTTTGTTTTCTATCAGTCATCTGGTAGGTTTATTTGCTTCCCTGTTGTATCACATTCGTGTGTTTTTTAATGGCAAAAGGAGTAAAGATGCTTATCAGTTTCACAGGCCTTCCCCCCACAAAGGTTAGATCTGTTTAATCTGTCTTAATCAGGCAACAACTTTTTCATCAGTCACAGAAAGACTCAAGAGAAATATTCTGCCTTCTGTTCTCTTTCCCAGAGTGAGTTTCATGGATATTTGTATCTCTAGAAGACCTGCCTCTGGACTGGACTGAGGATATTAGAGTTAGTATGACTACAGGGGCAGAGAGAGAAAGAATCACAGGAACTCTTATACTTATGTCATCACCTGTCCCCCCCACCCTGGCCTCAAAAAGTCCTCCCTGACCCCTACCCTTGTCAAATTCCAGTATTGTGATTCAAGAAGACGTATCTTACCCTGTCGTACGGATCTGTATTATACCACCCCACGTTAAGAGGTCTAGGCTTGGAATCAAAAGGCCTGGGGTCTGAATCACAGCTCCGCTAATTATAATTATGAGCCACATCTAGCCTCAGCCAAGTCCCTTACTCAATCAGTAATCTCGTACTTTACTAAGTGCCTGACCTTGTGCTATGAACGAGGCATAAAAAGACAAAGTCAAAACAATCTCTCAAGGAGCTGATACAGGGAGAGGGCTGAAGAGGGAGGAAACACAGAGATACAAGATACACACAAAGTCTCTTTGGGCCTCATCTATTACATAAAAACAAAAGACTCCTTTTCAGACCCTGAATCTATGATCCCATGATCTTGCCCTTTCTCACATAGCTCTCAACTTTTCTCCGCAGAGAAATGCCCTCCTCAGTGGTCTCCAGTTTTAACCCTCCACAAAAATGTACTTCCTAGTGGTGTTTGAGTGTTTAAGGCTAGATTTGAACTCAAAGTCTTCCTTACTCCAGGTCTACCTAGTGACCACTCCCCAGACCCAGCCCTATCAATACTACAGAAGGTGGAGCTCAGGGAAGAGACAGAACCAAGGACACCTAGTGGTGCCTGCACTTCAGTGGGGGTAAGACGGGATGGGTTTTTCCATGTGTACCATCAGTATACAGAAGTTCAGGGAATCCACTAGGCTAGAGTCATTGATACTACCATGAACCCTTATTCCCCAGACCTTTGGGCATCGATATTGAATGGGTCTTGAACTTGCTGCTCTCTATTTGGGGCTAGGTCTCACCCTTTCAGCATTAAGGTGATGGCACGGGGGAGAGCTGCCCCTGTGATTTTACACACACACACACACACACACACACACACACACACACACACACACACAGAGAAATGGATAAATGGGCAAGGACATGAGACGGTCTTCCTTCCTTCATACCTGCTATCCTCACCCCCTCTACCTCTCCCCCTTCTCCCAAGAATGGTAATGCACAGTCCAGAGATGCTGCCATATTCCAAGGCCTTCATTCCTTTTTCTTTGCCAACCCCTGAATATCATGGGGCTGTCACCATGCAAGTGCTTGTCTTTTGTACCTTTCTTTGAAGAAAACCCTGGAAAGGAACCCAGTTAAGCTCTGCTGTTTCTATGCTGCTAAAGTTCTGCAAGTGCTCTCAACACCCTTTAGATTCAGTGCCCTGTTACAGCTTGAAGATAGGTACACACAAACTGTTGGTCACTTTATCCAAAGAAACTGTGAAACAATTTGGAATTAGGTGGGGGGAGGACATAAAATCTCTGTATCTTAGACTCTGCTAGACATGTACTTCAAAAAAGTTGAGGTCAAAAGGAAAGGTTCTCATTCAGTAAAATATTCATAGCAGCACTTTTTGTGGTTAACAGAGAACTGAAAATAAAATGGATCCCCATCAGTTTGGATATTATTAAACAAATTGTAGTAGCTGAATGTAATGGACAAGTAGGTGGTATAGTGGATAGAGTGCTAGACTTGGAGTCAGGGAGATTTAAGTTCCAATCTGACCTCAGACACTAACTGGGAGACCCTAGGAAAGTTGCTTAAGCATTATCTGCCTCAAATTTCCTCATTTGTAAAATGGGGATAAAAATAACACCCACCTCCCATTGTGAGGAAACAATTGAGACATTAGTTGTAAAATACATTGTAAACCTTAAAGCACTATGTAAATATTAGCTATTATTATTATTAACCATAACTCTATCGATTGGTTTAATTTTTCTTCTTCCTTATTACAAGAGAAGGCTCATTTGGCAGAAGAAGAGGGGCCTATTTGAAGGTAACTATAGTGTAAAAACAAAAGACATCAGGGGTGGAGCCAAGACGGCAAAGTAAAGGCAGGAAACTCAGCTGAGCACTCCTCCAAACACCTGTAAAAAATGACTCTAAACAAATTCTAGAGCAGCAGAACCCACAAAAAGACAGAGTGAAACAAATTTCCAGGCCAAGACAACCTGGAAGGTAGACAGAAAAGGTCTGTTGCACCAGGCTGAGAGAGGAACACAGTCCAGCCCACGCCGCACCAGCACAGGGAATGAGTGAACCTTACTCTCATCAGAATTGGCTAAAAGAGGGAATAACATACACTCTCAACTGGGTATAGAACTCTATCTTACCCTACAGGAAAGTAATGGGGAAAAGGATAAGAGAAGGAGGAGTGATAGAAGGGAGGACAGATTTGGGGAGGGGGTAATCAGAAGCAAACTTTTTTTCTATTACACATAGCTCATTATTAATACATTTTTTCAATTTACATTTAATGTTTATAATTTAAAATTTAGTTATATATTTGTATATGTGTATGTAAGTATACATGTATGTTCATGTGTATATGTATATATACATTAGGTATGTGTATATACACACATACATTCAATGATATATATATATGTCTATATGTATATATATAATTATAATTTAATGTGGTAGTACCAAAATTGTCTCCTTCAGAATTTTTCTGCTCTCTTCTACATATTTTTACTTACTTACTTAATTAATTTTTAGTTTTCAATATTCATTTCCACAAGATTTTGAGTTTCAAATTTTTTCCTCATCTCTCCACTCCTCCCACCTCAAGATGGTGTGCATTTTGAATCCCCCTTCCCCCAATCTGCCCTCCCTTCTATCACACACCCCCCCTTCTCTTATTCCCTTCCCCTTCTATTTTCCTGTAGGGCAAGATAGATTTCTATGCCCCATTGCCTGTATATCTTATTTCCCAGTTGCATTTAAAAACAATTTTTAACATTCATTTTTAAAACATTGAGTTACAAATTCTCTCCCTTCCTCCCTCTCCACCCATCCTTATTGAAAAGGCAAGCAATTTGATATAGGTTATACATGTGTAGTCATACAAAACACTTCCATAATAGTCAAGTTGTGAAAGACTAACTATATTTCCCTCCATCCTGTCTCCTGTTTATTCTGTTCTCTCTTTTGACCCTGTCCCTCCTCAAATGTGTTTGCTTTTGATTGCCCCCTCCCCCAATCTGCCCTCCCCTCTATCATCCCCCTGCTCTCTTAATCCCTTCCCCCCTATTTTCCTCTAGGATAAGTTAGATTTCCATACCCAATTGAGTGTGTATGGTATTCTTTCTGAGGCAATTCTGATGAGAGTTAGGATCACTCATTCCCTCTCACCTCTCCCTCTTTCCCTCCACTTTTTTTATGTGAGATAATTTACCCCATTCTCTCTCTCCCTTTCTCCTACTCCCAGCACATTCGTTTCTCACACCTTAATTTTATTTTTTAGATATCATCCCTTCATATTCAAAGCACACCTGTGCTCTCTGTCTACATATATTCCCTTCAACTATCCTAATAATAAAAAATGTCTTATGAGTTACAAATAACATCTTTCCATGTAGGAATGTAAACAGTTCAACTTTAATAAGTTTCTTATATTTTCTCTTTCCTGTTTACCTTTTCATCCTTCTCTTGAGTCTTGGATTTGAAAGTCAAATTTTCTATTCAGCTCTGGTCTTTTCATCAAAAATGCTTGAAATTTGTCTGTTTCATTGAATGTCCATTTTTTCACCTGAAAGATTAAACTCAGTTTTGCTGGGTAGCTGGTGATTCTTGGTTTTAATCCTAGCACTTTGACTTCCAGAATATCATATTCCAAGCCCTCAGATCCCTTAATGTGGAAGCTGTTAGATTTTGTGTTATACTGGTTGTATTTCCACAATACTTGAATTGTTTCTTTCTGGCTGCTTGCAATATTTTCACCTTGATCTGGGAACTCTGGAATTTGGGTATAACATTCCTAGGAGTGTTCCTTTTGGGATCTCTTTCAGGAAGTGATTGGTGGATTCTATCAATTTCTATTTTACCCTCTGGTTCTAGAATATCAGGGCAGTTTTCCTTGATAATTTCTTTTTTCTTTTTCTTTTTCTTTTTTTTGGCTCTTTTCTTTTCTTTTTTCTTTTTTCTTTCTTTTTTTTTTTAGGCAATCACAGTTAAGTGACTTGCCCAGGGTCACACAGCTAGTAAGTGTCAAGTGTTTGAGGCCGGATTTGACCTCAGGTCCTCCTGACTCCAAAGCCTGAGTTATATCCACTGCGCCACCTAGCTGCCCCCCAATAATTTCTTAAAAGATGATATGTAGGCTCTTTTTTTGATCCTGGCTTTCAGGTAATCCAATAATTTTTAAATGATCTCTCCTGGATCTATTTTCCAGGTGAGTTGGTTTTCTAGTGAGATATTTCACATTGTCTTCTATTTTTTTTTCATTCTTTTGATTTTACTTTATAATTTCTTGATTTCTTATAGAATCATTAGCTTCTATTTGCTCCATTCTAATTTTTAAGGAATTATTTTCTTCAGTGAGTTTTTGGACCTTTTTTTCTGCTTTTGGCCTTTTGGCCATTTCTGCTTTTTAAGGCATTCTTCTCCTCCTTGGCTTTTTGGACCTCTTTTGCCATTTGGGTTAGTCTATTTTTTAAGGTGTTATTTTCTTCAGTATTTTTTGGGTCTCCTTTAGCAAGTTGTTGACTCTTTTTTCATGATTTTCTTGCATCACTCTCATTTCTTTTCCCAATTTTTCCTCTATTTCTCTTACTTGCTTTTCAAAATCCTTTTTGAGCTCTTCCATTTCCTGAGACCAATGCAAATTTTTCTTAGAGCCCTTGGATGTAGGAGCTTTGACTTTGTTGTCTTTTTCTGGTTGTATGTTTTGATCTTCTTTTTCACCAAAGTAATATTCTATAGTCTGGGTTTTTTTTTTCACTGTTTGCTCATGTTCCCAGACAATTGCTTGATTTCTAAAGTCTTTGTTAAGGTAGGGCTCTGCTTCCAGTGTGGAGGGTGTACTGTCCCAAGCTTTAGGGGTTTTGTGCAGCTATTTTCAGAGATACTTCTAGGGACCTGTTAGGAGAATTTTCCCATGGGAGTTTTAGCTTCTCTTGGCAGAAGCTGAGGGTCACAACCTGTTGTGTGGCAAAAACAAGGAAGTCTCACAAGACCTCTCCTTGGCTGACACGCAGCTCCCATGGTTGGCTCGGCTCTCCTCTCATTGGGAGAAAAGTCCTACTCATACCCCTGACATGAGGGCTGCAGGTGTCCAGCAGACTTGGTGATTGGCTATCACATGGAGATTGTGCTTTGATCAGGTGTTACTAGGGATATAAAAGAAAGCAACTAGCACTTAATAAACGGAGCTTCTGCCATCTCACTGTCTCCCGCCTCTTCAATGCACCTCCGGGTTAAGAGTATTGAGCTGGTCTCATGCTCACCACTGCAGCGGCCGCGTCAGCTGGCGCCCAACGTGGGGCAGGAGGAAAAGGCTCCACAAGTGGAAAATTACTTTTCCAAGAGTTTAGCGCCGGTAAGCTTAGAGCTTCAATCTCGGAAAAAGAGATCTCCGAGGCATATCCCGTCATAAGAAAACGATGGAGAAGGATCTCCCCTTGGCTCCCAGAACACGGTTGTTTCAAGCCAGGGAGATGGAAAGTATTTGGGGAACAGATGACATCTTTTGAGAATACTTGCCCGGGAAAAGTAAGAGATGAATTCAACCTCCAGGTGAAAAACAACGGGACTGTACAAATGGTAAAGTATAACTTCACAGGACTGTCCATACAACAGCCGCTTTGTTAGTCCCGCAATAACAGCTGGGGTGCTGCCTACGAATTCAGAACATTACCCTTGCTATGAACATTCCCTACATGGGGCCACACCAGCTTCACCTACTTGGTAGACAGGGGACACCCTGCTCCAACACCACCTCCCTGCACGCTGGGAGTCCGGACAAATGTAAGGTGAACAATGACTCTGGTTTTGGCTGGCCTCATGTGGAACCTTGTGTAGCTGGACATCGCCTCTGTATGAACTTAAGTGGGACTATTGTTCAATCATGGCATGATACTCACAACATGACATATGACTCCCTGCCCCTACCTGTATGGGTTCCTGAAATGGGAAAACCTTGGAGGGATCTTTGGAAGGCTTTTGCAGCCATGGGTAACATAACAATCACCCAACAACTTGGGTCACAATTTGGAACTTGTAAAGGTGTGCTTGGACCACACTCGTGGTGCCATGGGATCAACATTGGGTATACTTTCGGCGCTCGGGTGTGTCTAGCGGAGCGCTATGCCTTTATGTGGGGAAATAAGGTGAATATCACCAGAGAGGGTGGTGGCGATTATTATAATGTTACTTGCCACAACTGTATAGTGTCTGAATGCCTAGGACCTTTTATAGTCAATCAAACGGTGTTTGTCATCACACGTCCTCATGTAGTCATGCTTCCCGTAGAAAGCAAGGATTGGTACCACACTAAATCTGACCATGTATTCGATGCCATAATTAAGAAAAAAAGAGAACCTGGATCCTGATAAAACAGCAGACAATATATTACATTGGTTTGATAATGCCTCCAATTGGTGGGGGTCATTTGAGTATTGGATTATACTGATTGTTGTAGTGTGCTTACATTTATGCTGCTTACCTACTATAGTCGGATGTCTTTTGAAAGTAATGATCTCCATGTTTAAAGATGTTACGTTGCAAGTACACATATTAACGGACACACATCCACAATGACGCCTTTTCTAAAAAAAACAAAAAAGGGGGAATTGTTGGGAGAATTTTCCCATGGGAGTTTTAGCTTCTCTTGGCAGAAGCTGAGGGTCACAACCTGTTGTGTGGCAAAAACAAGGAAGTCTCACAAGACCTCTCCTTGGCTGACACGCAGCTCCCATGGTTGGCTCGGCTCTCCTCTCATTGGGAGAAAAGTCCTACTCATACCCCTGACACGAGGGCTGCAGGTGTCCAGCAGACTTGGTGATTGGCTATCATGTGGAGATTGTGCTTTGATCAGGTGTTACTAGGGATATAAAAGAAAGCTACTAGCACTTAATAAACGGAGCTTCTGCCATCTCACTGTCTCCCGCCTCTTCTATGCGCCTCCAGGTTAAGAGTATTGAGCTGGTCTCATGCTCACTACTGCAGCGGCCGCGTCAGGGACCTGTAATTTTTCAGTTCTTCCAGGATGGTATGATCAAAGGAGAGGTGTTTACTCCTTTCCTGCCCTGTGCTCTGATCTGTGAGTGACCACAAGCACTCTTTTCTGCCTTGGAACCGTGAGAAGGACTCCCTCTCCACTGCCACCACAACGTCTGCCATGACAATGCTGCTCCTCACCCCAGGACTGCGACTCAGATCCAAGCACAGGAAAAGCAAGAGAATCCTGCCTCAGAGCCAGTGAAGAGATCCCTGCAATCCCTTTCTGATCAACCTCTCCATCTTCTCACCATCTGTGGGTGGAGAGCCCCAGAAGCAGCTACTGCTGTCTCTGCCCTAGGGTCACACCAGGGCAGGGGCTGGACCTTGCTCCTCTTTCACCCAGGTTGGACAGACCTTTCCTACTGACCCTCAAAGTTGTCTTTGGTGTTTATGGGTTAAGAAGTCTGAAAACTGCCACAGCTGCCAGTGATTCAGTCCCCTGAGGCCAGCTCTAGGTTCACTGGGGCCCCATCTTTGCCTGCGAGGCCCATGCTAAACTGCTCTCCTCTCCCAGCCCAGCGCAACAGACCTTTCTCATCCACCATCCAGGTTGTCTTGGGATGGAAATTTGTTTCACTCTCTCTTTTTATGGGGTCCGCTGCTCTAGAATTTGTTTAGAGTAATTTTTAACAGGTATTTGGAGGGATTTGGGGCACAGCTCAAACAAGTTGCTGCCATCTTGGTTCCATCCCCAGAAGCAAACATTTTTGAGGAGGGTCAGGGTGAAAGGAGAGAGTAGAATAAATGGGGGTGGAATAGGATGGAGAGAAATATAGTTAGTGTTTTACAACATGACTATTATGGAAATGTTTTGCATGACTACACACGTGTAACCTGTATTGAATTGCCTGCCTTCTCAGTGAGGGAAGATGGGGAGAGAGGAAGAGAGAAAATTTGGAACTCAAAATTTTAAAAACAAATGTTTAAAATTGTTTTTACATGTAACTTGGGAAAAAATAAAATACAAAAAAGGCATCAATAAAAATTTTTCATAAAAAGGATATAATTAAATGTATTTGGTTCCTGGAACAACACTCTGGTTGTCCTGCCCTAATTGTTGCTTGAAAACTCACTTGGCAATTAACCAAGTGCTGCTTTGAGGCATCTTTGACAGTGTTTTCTCCACATTATATAACCCTTGTATTGTCACTGATCTTTTCCATTGTTTATAACTTATGTCCTTGAGTGCAAGCAATGTGTGTTAGACCTTATCAGGTTGCATAAAGCTAGGCACATAGGCACATACTCTGCAGATGTTTTTTGGTCAAATTTTAATTTTCATCTTTAGATCTTTTTGAGTCAAATTCCTATTCCTTTGTTCTTAAAGTTGGGAGATTCTTAAATTTAGGAAATTATAGATCCCTTGCCAATCTGGAGACCTATGGACTCCTCAAAATAATACCTTAAAATACATAAAATGAAATATTTAAAATTAAAAAGGAAATCAACTTTATTAAACTATACTTGTATATGTATATTATATATACATACATATGTTAATTTTCACAGACCCTAGGTTAAGAACCCCAGCTCTAGACTCTGCAATTCATCTTTGATATGTTAATTTCCCAAAATTCCAAAGGCAACAGGGGGTAGCTGTCCAGCTTAACTTCCTATATTAAAGGCTATCTAATGATCACAGAAGATTGTATTTTAAGGAAATGCACATGAACTAAATCTTGGCAAAAGACAGCTTGGTGACAGAATCCAAGGCCAGACTGAAATAAAACTAAATCTCTTCTCACTTAGCAGCCTAATAAGGATTTGAACCCAGGTCTGCAAGGAATTGTCAGTATAACTGGGTATTCAGAGTGGAAAGCACGTTTCAGTTTTCAAGAGACTCTGAGGGGGAAAACTGCAAGCTGGAAATGTGGATGGATGGAAATCACTTACATCTGTTCCTTCTCAACTTTAGTCCCTACCCCCACTCCCCAGGTGCCAGGAAACAGTGCATCAATTTATAAGAACCAAAAGGCGACGTGGGAGGGCTCCAACTTTGGGGTAGACTGAGGAATGGGACTGCAGCTCAGAAGGAGGGATAGAATTTGCAGTGGAATGAAGGAAGTCAGAATGATAAATGTATAGAAATGAAGCATTGGGCTTAGAGGTTATTCCAACAAGCTCTGAGAAATAAGGCTTGTGGGCATGGGGAAATGAGTAGCAAAGAAATTAGAGTAGTCACTATATTTCATGTTTTTAATTCCTCACTGACTCAAATTCTGTCAAAAGTTCCCACCAAAGATGGCCAAATTAGTGGCAAGAATTTAAACTTGGAAATTTAGAGATTTCAGAGAATAATGTCTTCAGTTATCCCTGTTTATTCCTATACTAAGAAGATTTGCTTTCCAATCACAGGGCAAGGAAGCAAAAGGCCCAGGGCCTTGTACAAAACCTGTTTGTAGTTTACAAAGCAGACAAGTTTTGTTCTTGAAATGAAAAGTGCTCACTTGTGCCTATTATGTGCAGGGTACTGCTGCGGTAGAAGACAAACGTGGGCTTTTGCCCTGTTGAATGTCTACCACCCCTTAGAGGACAGCTGTTACCATTCATAAAGAATGCCCAACATTTTGCTGTGATTCTCTTTAGAATAGGATATGATTTATCATCATCATTCATCATCATCATCATCATGAATTCTCCGTGTGTGGGGGTGTGGGTGTGGGTGTGTGTGTGTATTTGGGGGAGGGCTAGCAGAGGGTAGAATCTACTGCAGAATTTCCAAACACAACTGGTGCTGGCCCTAGACAAGGGCTTCAAAATAAGCTTGCTTGCGCCATCTTCTGGAAATTTTAATAAATTGCATCCATAAGGAAAGGATCATAGGGTTAATAGGATTTTACAGTTGGAAGGGACCTTAGAGATCATAGAATTTGGATTTGAAGATAGATTTGGAGATGGAAGGGAATTTAAATTACATTTAGTTGTACTCCCTTAATTTTACAGTTAAGGAAACAGAGTCCAAGAGAGGTCAAATGACTTGCCCTAAGTCAGACAGCTAGTAAATTGCAGAACTGGGATGGGAATAATCCGAATATCCTTATTTTACACATGAGGAAACTGAGGCACAGAGCCATGAGACCATTTTCCCACATGGCCACACAGTTAGAAAGTGAATTCTCCCCCACCCCTGACTTTTTCACTCCCTAAGATGGTGAAGAAAAGGATTTTCCTTTCCCAAAATGAAATGAATAAAGTATGAAGAAGCCATAATTTAGACTGTTGCATTCTAGTTTATTTACTTCTTTTTATTAAGAAGCCAGTTTGACTATCCAAGAAAGTTTGTTTTCATTACAGTCCCCCCAGGATAGAGGGAACCTGTGACATCAGTGCAGCATAGGGTTTCTTCTCATTTATCAAGTCCCAGATGTGCTCAGGAAGGGATGTCAAGTAGTTTCTGAAAAACTTCAAATCCTATTTCTACCACTTACTAGTCATGTGACCTTATACCAGTCACTTCTCTTTGATCCTCAGTTTCCTCATGTGTGTAACTTATGGACCAGGCCCATTTAGCCATAGGTTTATATGAACTGGGTAAAATCTTAATGAGTTCTCAAAAATCTTTTTTTCTTTGACTCATTTCGAGGTGCCTACAAACATTCCTATGTCTTCTCTATCCTGAAAAATCTCACTTAATCTGACATGCCTTTCTAGCTATTATTCTATATCTGCCTTCCCTTTCTTGGCTTGAGGCCTTGAGAAAGCCTTCCATGATCGGTGCCTGTGCTTCCTGTCCTCTCACTGTCTTCTAAACCATCTGAAATCTGGCTTTGGATTTTTTCCTGGGGACTCAGGTGCACTTTTACTTCTGTCATGGTTCTCTCTGATCAACTGTCTCACCTCAAAGAACACTCTGATCTCTTACAGAAATTCATTTATATACTCAATCTGAAGAAGTGGTTCCAAACCACAACAGTCTAAAACAATCAAATTATCTCCTAACTAGGGGATAAAGAAGTATAAAAGGATTGACAAGTAAATAGGCCCAGGAAATACCTTCAACCATGTTAACAGAGGTATTGATGGGCATATACACACACACATACACACACACAGAGATTTAATCACAATCCCAAAGCCCCACCTCTACCAAGGCAAATTGATTGATGGTAGTGTCATGTCATCATGCTGATCAAGAACCTTTCTCTCCATGTGCAAAACGAGGAGACTGGACTCAGTGAGCTCTAAGGTCTCTGCCAGCTCTGATAGTTTATAATTCTCTAAGTCAATGAATTCTACAACTACATGTGCTATCTTGGCATTGAGCATAACTGTCACCATAAGGCACAGGAGCCCTTTTTGCCTTATCTTCATTCTTATGTCCAAGGCTTCAGAGGGATTTTAATATCATAAGCCCCAGCTTTTCAAAGAAGGGAAGCAGAGCCATCACTTACCTCTCAAAAGATGGCTTCATTTAAGGCTCCATTCTAATTAAAAGCAGTGGAATTGTTCTCCTATGAGGTCTACAGCACTTTTCAATAATAAAATCATCTAGAACTAATGAGTAAGACTCAAGGAGTCATACTTAAACTCTTAGGGCTTCTATTTCGTTTTTGGTTTTGGGGGTTTTTTTTGAAGTTTTTACATAGTTTATTTATGCTCTGATGAAAAATTATCTTCACGGATAAACATCATCCATAGTGCCTTTTATTCCTTCTTTTTGCCAGCATCAACATTTGCCTTTACAATACCCCTGACTTTCTTCATTATGTTCTTATGTTCTTTTCGCTGCTTTCTTGATATCATTTTCTTTTCACACAGACCATGCCTTGCAAGTCTGTGCTTTGGTTCATTTTTTTTCTTTGCATGGACAAGGGAATCATAAATCATGCCAAAGCTTGTTGTTTTGCTACCACCAAAATGGGTTTTGAATCCAAAGACAAATATGGCATCTGGAGTTGTCTTGTACATCTTGGCCAGTTTTTCCCAAATTTCAGTCTTAGGCACTGTGGCCTTTACAGGATGAAGGATATCTATAACCATCTGTTTACCTGAAAAAGTCAGTTTGTCATGAACTTCTTGGTTCTGATGCTTATAGTATCATTCATGGTGGTGGCCAGCTCCTCGAGCAGCAGGAGAGGGAAAGGTGCTTCTATTCCTTAATGGATAAAATGATGGGGGTTGGACCAGGTCTATTATCACTTACAATTCTAAAATTCTACAAATAATAGTACGACAGACAAAGATTCCTTAGAAATCATTCTGTCCAGAGGCAGGTAAGTGGTGCAGTGGATAGAGCTCTGGCCTTGGAGTCAGGAGGACCTGAGTTCAAATTTAGTCTCAGATACATAACATTTACTAGCTGTGTGACCCTGGGCAAGTCACTTAGCCCCAATTGCCTCACCAAAAAGCAAAAAAAATCATCCTGTCTAAACCCATTATTTTACAGATGAAGGAACTTGGGAAATGACTTGTCCAAGATTGTATAAATATTTGGTGACTCCAAGGCCAGCATGCTTTTCACCAAACTGTTTACCTAGATTTAAGATCATAAATTTAGACCTGAGAATCTCTTTAGTTCAAATTAATCATTTTACATATGAGGAAACTAGGCCCACAAAGGTTAAATCTTTGCTCACAGCCTCAAAGGTAGTAAGTAGTGAAGGTTCTTTATTCCAAAGCCAGTGCTCTTTCCCCTCTGCTGCCTTGTCTTACTGTCCTTTGGACATAGGGGAGACTGCCGGATTTAGAGTCAGAAGGTCTTGCTTTGAATCCTTGCTTTGCCACTTAATAGTTGCTTGACTTTCGTCAAGTCATTTTAACACTTGATCCTCAATTTTCACATCCCTAAAATAGACGTAAGAATACCTACCTCCCCAAAGTTGCAGAATCACAGAAATTTAGAATTTGAAGGGAGGGACCTCAGGGAATATCTAATCCACCTGGTAGTCTTCAATACTGCTAAATATATACTGACTTCAAATTCTAGGACAGTGGACTCTCAAAAATTAGTCCATAATTTTCTGGGAATAACCCCTATAGGCATGTCATGTATTATAATGAGACTACTATTTGACCAAGATATATCTCCATGGCCACTGAGAGGCAGGGGCAGTGTTTATTGATCAATTATTGGTCAGTTTAATCTTCACTGTTTTGGCATCCTGGGTTGTTTTTAAGGCTCTAGATAAGTTTTCCAGTGTTGGCTCTAAGTAAATCTAATTGTGTTTGACTGCAACTCCTTCCATTTGAAATTTGTCAAAGAAGTTGCCCTGACCCAGCTTCCACCACATATTGGCCCTACCATTGGAGTCTTATAAGACAAGATTAAGTAGCTTGTTGGGGATAGGAACAGGGTACACATCTTGGGCAGCTTGGAAATGGTGTTGCTGACATAGATAAAGTGATTTCCACTAAAACATATCCAACATGTGGTCATCCAGTCTTTGCTCGAAGACCTCCAATGAGGAAGGACCTACTACCTCATGAGGCAACTTAATCCACTTTGGGATAGATCTTTGGGAAGTTTTTGCTGATATCCAGTCTAAATTTGTCTCTTTGCAAGTTCCATCTATTGCTCCTGATTTTACCTTCCAAGACCAAACACACTAACCACTTCTCCCTGTTAGATAGAATCATATCTAGAATTCCCCTTTCTTGTTACTCCACTTTTTGACAGATTAAATATAGTTAAGGCAAGTCAAAAAGTTATTAGCAAATCAATTTTTGGAAAAGAGAGAGAAAAAGGAAGGGAGAAGGGCAGAGGCAGATAACACGTAAGCAGACAAACAGAGACAAAGAAACAAAGACAAACACAGAAAGACAGAGACAGAATCAGTGATATAGATGTGGGGGAGAGAGAGAGAGAGAGAGAGAGAGAGAGCAGATGTCTGGATAATGGAAGTCTCCCACTATTCTATCACATCTTCATGCCAGGCATACAATCTATTTACTATACTCTTCATCTATTTCTTTTCTCTGTCTAGGTGGTCTGTAGCAAAGTACTTTGACAACAAAATCGCTTCTGTTTCTCCTTCCTATCAATCTTCACTGAAATGTTCCTCACCATGGTTCTCTCTCTGGCTTCTTGATTTCCTCACATGAGTATATCTTATTAATAAACAAAGTTCCCCCCCAAAAAGTACCCCCATTTACCTATCTTATTTCTTTTGAATAAATTATATCCTTCCATAGTCATGGGTTTTATCCCACTCAGTCATAATGATACTATTAAATCAAATTTGCCTCTTTGCATCAGGACCTTAAAAACTTTGAGCATTTGTATATAGGTATTATGAGTCATGGATTTTGCTACTGATTCCTTTCTTAAATTTGGTCTCCTATGAACTCCTGTGTGCCTCAATGGCTATTATTCCTTCATTGTAGCTTCTCTCAATCATATGTAGGTTGGTGGATATTTATAGGCAATTTTCTCCCTCCTTCAACCTTTTTTTATACTCTTTTGATTAGATTTGTAAGACTCTAGGCAAATACATCCTTAACAGCCTTTGCAAGTCACACTCCATTACTGCCCAGGAGTCTACCATTCTTATGTTTTGAAAATTCAAATTCTATTCTCAGAACCATCTTCATAGCCAGCTAATCACTTCCCAAAGCAATCTTTCTATTTTGCATCCTTTGATTTCAATAGACAGTAGTTGGGAAATCACATCTTGTGCCCATATGATCTTTAGTATCTTGTTCAAGACTAAATCATCTTTAGCAATAGTTTTTAGGTGCCTTCTGGCAGTATCATTTGTGGTTAGTACCTATGTAAATCACTAGAAGTGAGAAGTAGTCATCTACCTAGACAAATCTTGGGAAAGTCTCTGTAATATCCTGAATATATGCCCTAAAGAGTGCAATCAACCTTGCATTGTTATAAGGTTAACAAATAGCTGCTTGAGTACATGAGTAAACTATTGCCAACCATTTCTACTTCTTTTCTTCTACTTCTGACTTTTTCTAGAAGATCTCTCGTCTAACAGCTTCTGTGGCTCTGTTTTGTCATTTCTTGGAGGGCAAGTAGCTACTTCCTCCTCAGAACTTCCAGCTCCTTTCTATTCAGGAAGAACTTCAAACTTGTTTTTGTTTTTGTCTGGTTTTTTTTTTTTTTAGCTCCAACTGTATAATTGTCCTTTTCTTTCCCTTTCTCCTCTGCATAGCATTCTTCCATTTTCTATCTTCCTAAAATAATGGCTAAATTTTCCTCCTTTTAGTTCATATTTTTCTCCCATTAAAGCCCCACTTCCATTTTTAAGGAGTATATCATTGTCTTTGATGTCTTGAAGTATGGAGAAATATTTTTACAACCCCTTTAACTTCTCTTCTAGAAGGTAGACTAGCCTACACTTGGAATTCAGAGACCAGTATTTAGCTGTAACAGGAACACAAACATTATAAACTCAAGGCAAGTAACTGTAAAATTTTCCCATGTTCTCTGCACTGATTTAGATTACTGATCTTGTTTCATGAATTATTTGTGGGAATTAATATTTCACTTTCTAAGCATTTGTTATGACCTGTGCAATTTTTTATCATCTCTTAACAACCTGATAGTCTTTCCCTTCTCTCACTAACTTCTTACTATTTCATCAATGTGTCTTACCTTTTCTTTCTTATCTTGCCTTGTCATCTACCTTCTCCTTAAGTCCTTCTCTTCACGTCTTTACTCCTCAATCCTTTTCTTCCTTCAAATTGAATCTTCTGATATAAGCCTTTTTATTTATTCAGCTTATATTGTTCTTCAGGTTATCCTCAAGTTCTTCCATATTTCTCCTTCCCAAAAATCAATCTTTGGGCTTCTTCACAAATCCAAACCCCACAAATTCACCTTCACAATTTATTTCTCCTTATTGACCAGAAGTAGAATCTTGACCTGGAGATTATTGTTTTCTTACAACTTTCTTCAATTTCTCCAAAATTTCTCCTCCCCAAATTCAGTCTCTGGATTTTTTTTACAAGTTTAAATCCCTCAAAGTCACCTTCCTATTTTCCTTCACCTTCTAATTCAGCTTAAGCCCTTCTGTTTTCTCCCATTCCTTTTCCTAAATAAGAGAGAAGTGTTGTAAGGAATAAATGCAATAATTTATAAAAGAAGTTTTGGAAACCTTAAAATGCCTTCTACATAAAATGCAAATTATTTTTGAAATTGGTAAACAAGAGGGAGAATTAAGAGAAATGATCAAAAGACACCATGACTAAACACTTATATTTCAGTTTTACAGTCCAGAAGCAATTAAGAGTCTAAGGCAGAGAAGCCCTGTTTTTAATAACTCTGTCATTATTCTCAATTTTCAGCACCACCACACATGAAAAACCCATTTCCCATTTCTTTAAAGGTGTTAAATGGCTTTTGCACTGAGTTGGGAAACTTTGCCACTAGCAAAATGACTGCAAAGTGAGTTCACAGTTTTCCTGCCCCAAAGCCTCTATAACAACCCAGTTTGGCCTGTTTTTTCCCACTAGACCAACACTCTCTTGTTAAGTGTTTAATTATGAGGACTGTAGACTATGAAAATTCTGACATTCATGGGGGCATCTAATTGCAGCCTAAGTGTTACCTCTAAGCATTATCCCTCAGAGGAACTAAGCTAACCTTTACCTCTGCATGGCCCTGCTAAAATACTAATGGGAAATTGTTTCTTCCTGTTAAACAGACAAGACTCCAAACTGATGCAGAAACCAGGGGAGCAAAGTAGCTTCTGTAAGAGAAGGAAGATACTGGGACTGTGAAGGGAAACTGAAGGCTTTGTGTGAGAATTTTACCTCAGGAGAAAAGGACAAGCTGAGTGGGAGGATGAGAAGGGGAATGAGATTCCATCAGAGTATCAGACAACGAGCCCAAATTGTAGGGAAACCAGTGGAGGTTGGTCTGCTGCTTCATATCAGGAGACATGCTCCTCTCCAACAATCCTTCTTGGTTTTGGTTAAGAAATAGCTCTTTATTGACTGACCTTCCTCAGTCCAACCTTTAGAGATATAATTTTTAGCAAGCAACCAGGGTGATAGCATTCACCAATTTACACCTCCTTCCAAATAATCTCTGCTGATTTTTGTAATAAGCCTCTAAGAACCTAGTAGCTTATGATCCCCCACTGCCAAACTCTGCTGAAGCCACTACTCATGATTCAAACAAAGGCTCCTTAGTTTTTAGACCAGTGGCAAATTAATGGGCTAATTTATCCCTACTTTTCTGTGTTGCAAGAACACATACCAGCTCTGTCAATATCTACTAACTTCCCACTGATAGATTCAAGCTGCCAATGAGAAGGATATTAGGAGGCAAATGGATCTTCAACCACAGATTATTTAGTAAGCTCCCTGCAACTCCAGACACAGGGATTTGATGACTTGATAAATTAATACTCCCCTAGAAGGTGAAGATTTTCTTTTTTTTTTAAACAGGAAGAGAATAAGCATTTATTAAGCACCTACTATGTGCCAGATATGGTGCAAAGCACTTTAAAAATATTGTCTCATAGGGGCAGCTAGGTAGCACAATGGATAAAGCACGTGCTCTGGATACAGAAGGACCTGAGTTCAAATGCAGACTCAGACACCTGATACTTACCTAGCTGTGTAAACCTGGGCAAGCCATCCAACCCTGATTGTCTCACAAAAGAAAAATCTAAAAAATATATTATCTCATGCAATTCTCACTACAACCCTGTGAGGTAGGTTCTATAATTATCTCCATTTTACATTTGAGGAAACTGAGGCAGACAGAGGTTAAGCGACGTGTACAGGGTCATACAGCTAGTAAGTTTCATTTTTTTTATTAATTTATTTATTTTTAGTTTTCAACATTCACTTCTGCAAGATTTTGAGTTCCAAATTCTCTCCCCATCTCACCCCTCTCCCCACTCCAAGACTATGTGCATTCTGAACCCCTCTTCCCCTAATCTGCCCTCCCTTCTATCACCCCCCTCCTTCTCTTATCCCCTTCTCCTTCTGTTTTCCTATAGAGCAGGATATATTTCTATACTTCATTGCCTGTATGTCTTATTTCCCAGTTGCATTTAAAAACAATTTTTAACATTCATTTTTAAAACTTCGGGTTCCAAATTTTCTCCCTTCCTCCCTCCCCACCAACCTTCACTGAGAAAGCAAGCAACTCAATACAGGTTATACATGTGCAGTCATGCAACGCACTTCCATAGTAGTTATGTTGTAAAAAACTAAATTTTCCTTCATCCTATCCCACCTGGAGATTTTCATATATCTGGCACAGATCTTGTCTTTGCCAAAGGCAATGGTATTTGACTTAAAAAGGGTCAGATTGGAGGGACCTTAGGGATCACCAGAGACTTGTTCATGGTCACACAGCTAGTCAGTGGTAAAGTCAGGACTTGAACCCAGGTCCTGAAACTATAAGATCAGTGTCTCTATCATAGAGAAAAGTCCAATTCCATGGGAAATGGAATCTATTGCTCCCATGAATAATTTGTCAGGATGATCTGAACCCCTCAGAGTAAGGGAGAAAGTGACTAATTAACTCTACCACCTCTCATTCTCCATGTGTCATCAGGGTCAGCCAGCATAGTATACAAGTGCCTACTAAAGGCATTGCTCTGAACAAGGTTCCAGGAGGAAATGGTGCAAAAACAAACACGGTCCCTGCTCCCAAGGGCACTTACTTTCTAAAGACGGAGATAGGTCAGTCTCCTAAAATATTT
This sequence comes from Vombatus ursinus, assembly GCF_900497805.2. Classification (NCBI taxonomy): domain Eukaryota; kingdom Metazoa; phylum Chordata; class Mammalia; order Diprotodontia; family Vombatidae; genus Vombatus; species Vombatus ursinus. Next base: position 11,902,268 of record NW_020940358.1, read on the forward strand.
TAGATAGCTCAAAGTCATGTACCAAGCTAATCTATACTGCAGCATAAATGAGGTTAGTGCCTGGAGGACAGGGCTAAATGATAGTCTAACTCAGTCCAATTCAAGAAAGACTTATTAAGCATCTACTCTGTAACCTCAGTGCCTAGCCTAGTGCTTTAAACAGATTTGAAAACTACAAGAAGCTTTTAATTTGGTTGAGAGAGAGGGGCATGCTAATTTAGTCAGATAAGGATAACACAAAGCAGGCTATGTATAGTGGGGAGAGACCCAGACATTTTCTCTGGGAAAATTTGAGGAAGCAAAGTATCTGTTGTTTACCTGTGGACCATTCTACTCCATGCCACCTCTACTCAAACATCACTCCTACATCCTCCTCCCTGGTAACCTGGATTCTGCCCAATGTCCCTCAGCTCTAATAGGTCAATTTTTGCCTTACCTTGTCAGGGCTGAGGCCTCTACACCACCTCTCTGACATGCCACAACCAGTCTCCTTCCCCAACCACCTGTCCTTCCCCAGTCCATCCATCTTTTCCTTATGTATTATCTTCCCCTGTTAGAATGTGAGCTCCTTAAGACGTGCCCAAGAACTGTGTTACTTATCTATATATCCGCAGCCCTTAGCATAGGGTTTGGTGCATGTTAAGTGCTTAATAAAGGCTCTATCTATCTATCTATCTTACTATCTGTCTATCGACCACAGCACAATTTAGCACAGCACTAAGCAGATAAACATTAGTTATATACTGATTCATTGAAGAGAGAAAGAACAGATTGACATATGTAACACAAATTAGATGGGATTCCAGTTTGGGGCAGCTCTAGTCATTAGGACAACTTTCTTTATGTTGCTCTGAATTCTGCCTCCATGTTGACCCCAGTTCTGCCCTCTAGGGTCAAGGATAAAAAGAATCATAATAACAACTACATCACCTAACATTTATACATCATTTGAAGTTTGCAAAGTACTTCGTTGTCTCATTTCATCCTCACAAGGACTCTATGAAACAGATACTATCCTCATTTGAAAGTGAAATAATTAAGACTGAGAAAGAAAAAGGTTTTGCCCACTGTCACACATCTAGGAAATATCTGAGGTGATATTCATACTCAAGTCTTTCTGATTCCAAACCCAGTTCTCTCATCTACTATGCCAAGCTGCCTCTCAAAATAAGTCTTATTCTTCTCTCACATTATAATCCCTCAAATATTTGAAGGCAGCAATAATGTCTTCTCTTCTCCAGGCTGACTGTCTCGAGTTCCTTCGGCCTACCCACTCCTGGCATAGTTCTAAATGTTCTCTCCATCCTAATTGCTGCCCTCTTCTTGGCAAGTTCCAAGCTGTAAACATCCTTCCTAAAACATAACACTTGAAATGAATACGACTACAAATGCAATCTGACCATGGCAGAATATAACAGGATGATCACCTTATTTGTTTTGTACCTTTTCTTTAATGCATTCAAAGTTCCATGATTTTATCACTGTGGATTTTATTCAACATTCCACATTGCAGCCCCTCTGTGTCATAGTAGTACATGGTCTCTGTGAGTTCCTGTGGCCAACCTTTATTCCCCTGTAGTCCCTTTTTTGCTATGATAAGCCTCTCTGAGATCAGCTAGACTGGTCCTCAGATGACAAACAAAGTCCAGGACTGGGCTTGTTCCTAAGTTCCCAAAGCTTTTCCAGCTAAGAAAGATTTGCCAGAACTTTTTTTTCCCCTGACATAGTCATTGAAAGTCCAGAATCATGAACAGGCCAAAATAAAGCATTGGAGATGGAATTTTAATGAGGCTTTTGTTATGACCACCACGCAATGCAACCAATGATCTCATTAGCTTTTCTTAAGCATGGATTAGGTAACATAAGGTAAAGTATCTTGACTTCTCTGGCAGAGAAACAAGTTATAAATTGAAGAATTACATTCTCATAGGATTTCACAGCTATTAGTTGCACTGCTATGCAAACCATAGCAGCATGCATTGATACTCTTTGGCTTCATGATTACTTGGTATATTGCTTTCTCAGGACTGTCCAGATCACTCTTAACTGTGTATTCAAGACATCAGCAATTGAGATCAATCTTCATTGGGTGATGCCAAACCATCTGCTAATCCTCTTGATTTCAACCACAAATCCAGTGTCTGCTATAGCGTGTGTACTCTGGCTGGGATTCAGAATGTATTATATTTTTTTAATTGTTCTCCCATTTGGTCTGAGATACCATATGGGTCCTGTATATTCTCTTCAATTATCATGTGGCCTCTACTTGAAGACTTAGCAAATCAAACACAGGCTCTCCGGTTCCTACCAAGCTGGGAGAACTTATAGTACAGGTCAGAAAACAGACTGTGTGTTAGTCTTCCAAAGATCCAACTAGCTTAGTTCAGAGACATTCATCACCAGAAAATTGGTCACCAAGTGATGAGATTTTCATTAGCTACAGTATACAAGAGTTTTTAAACTGATTCCACTGATAGGTTTCAGGAAGTTAGTGAATTTGTATGGGAAAAAATTACATCTTTATTTTCACTAACTCTTGATTTCCTTTGTAATCCTATATATTTTATTTTATATGTTTAAAAACATAATTTTGAGAATGCCTCAATAGGCTTCACCAGAATGACAAAAAGATGTGGGTCACAAAACATTAAGAATCCTACTATTAAAGACTGTGTGCTAGGGTATGGAAAAGTGGTAATTTTTAACGTTAAAAGAACTAACCATGCTGGTGAAATAATGGATACTTAAAGTACTGAATGGGCAGCTAGGTAGCACAGAAGGTAGAGAGTTGGCCCTGTAGTCAGAAGGACCTAAGTTCAAATGTGACCTCAGACACTTACTACCTGTGTAGCCCTGGGCACATCACTTAATCCTATTTACCTCAGTCCCTCATTTGTAAAATGAGCTGGAGAAGGAAATGGCCAAGCACTCCAGTGTCTTTGCAAAGGAAAACCCCAAATGGTGTCACAGAGTCAGACATGACTAAATAACAACAAAAGTGCTGAATAATTATGTGGGCGTTTGATTCTGCTCTTCTTGTTACCACAGATTAACTCGGAAGTGTACTCAGAACAGAGTTGAAAGGAGGCAGGATCCCAGATTAAAATTCCAATGGGAAAATTGTCCCAAGAGGTATAATATGCTCTTGATGACACCAACATAAATGATTTTGATGAGGAAAAAAGGGGAAGGCAGTCTAAAGAGAATGTGGTTCTGGATACACATGGAACTCAGCAACAAGCTTAGATATTTAAAAAGATGTACAAATGATGGAAGGAAGGACAGATAACTGAGAGTGACTTGTTTCAGTAAGAAAAGCATCAATAAAGTACATATGAACTAAAGCTGTTGATAAATACTGCAGATAAACAGGAACCAACTGGAAAATCAGAGAAGGGGTAGGATGACAGGTTCAGGTTGGATAGAAAGAGAACAATGGATAACAGAGAAAAGGCATAATTACTCAACTCAAAATTTGTTTCTGTCTTCTCTACCAAGGAGACTGGAAAGGATGGAATAAAAATGACTAATAAGGACATGAAAATAAAAATAAAGCAAAAGATGATCATAGAAAACCTAACTGCCCTCTGTGAGTTTGAGTTACTACAACAAAATGACTTATAGCTCAGAGTATGAAAAGTGCTGACTGTGACTGCTGAGCAACTGTTAATGATTATTTTTTTCAAATCCAACTAGGTGGTACAGTAGATACAGTGCTGGGCCTGGAGTCAGGAAAACTCAAGTTCAAATCTGGCCTCAGACATTTACTAGCCATGTGACCCCAGACAAGTCTGGCCTCAATTTTCCCAACTATAAAATGGGGATAATGAAAGCATCATTAAATAATATTTATAAAGTATTTAGCACTATGCCTGATACATGGTAGGCATTTAAATAAGTGCTTATAGCCTTATACCTTCCTCTTCCTCTTCCCCTTCCCCTTCCCCCCACACATCCCCAATTCCTTCAACTTGTCTTTATATAGCATGAATTAAGGGCATTTTGTTGTTGTTCAGTCATTTCAGTTATGTCCAACTCTTTGTGACCCCATTTGGGGTCTTCTTGGCAAAGATATTGAAAAGGTTTGCTGTTTCCTTCTCCTGCTCATTTTACAGATGAGGAAACAGGCCAATGGGGTTAAGTGACTTGCCCAGGGCCACACAGCTAATAACTGCCTGAGGCCAGATTTGAACTCTTGCCGTAATCGATGGTCATAAACCACAGGAAAAAGTTCTGGCCTTTCTTATCCTGGTTGTTTTATACTCAAGAGATTAGGAAGCTAATGGAAGCATTAGTCCCTTGAATTGATTAAATCTCACTTTCATTTTCAATAGATTTTAAGGAAAAGCTAGCCTAATCTGCATGTGGGGAGGGGAAAGTGATGGAGGGGGAAGGCTTAGAATATCATTCTCATCAGAAGTGTCTAGCCCACATCTCTTCAACTTTTCAATGGAATACTATAGGACAGTTTGCTGAATGCTTTGCCAAAATCTAAGTAATCTATATGTATAGTATCCCTTTGAGTGATATTCTTGTGGACAAGATAGAGAGATGTAGGCTGGATAATAGTACAGTTATATGCATTCACAAATGGTTGAATGACTATGATAGACAGCCTCAGGGTTTCAGGGAACATGGACAAAACTTCACACTAAGTTAATGTAGTTAAAGGTTTTATTGATAGTGTGCAAATCACTCTTTTCTTTTTTTTCTTCTGTTTTCAGACCTGTGATTTTATTAAAGAGAGTTAACAATAAGGAATTTCCTCTAGCAATGCAGATCAGCACCTCATTTGAAATTTGTCATCTTAAAAAGTTGCCTAAAAAACTGAGTGACAAAGGTATGTGGTATGAAGGTATGTGGTAAGGGTAGGACTTGAATCCTGGATTCTGAGGTTAGCTATCTACTATGCCATGATTCATGCTGCATCTGTAAATAAATGGAACACTTATTCATGCCAAAAGGTTATAAGACGTACATAATCTCAACTACAACACTTCCATTCCTGGGTCTCACTTTGGTTCTACAATGTGAAGTTATAAGTATGTGTAATTGGATCCTAGGCATCCAGTTCATTCTAGGCATTCAACTGGTTCTAAATGGCTCACAGATGTTTTATTTTAATATATAATATTTTATTTTTTCCCAATTACATGTTAAAACAGTTTTTTTAAGATTTGGTGGTTTGTTTTTTTTTTAAAGTTTTGAGTTCTAAATTCTAACCCTCTCTAACTCCTCTCTCCACCCAGACGGCAAGCAATCAGATATAGGTTATACATGTGCAATCATGTGAAACATTTCCGTATTAGTCATTTTATACAAGAAGAATGAAAGAATAAAAGAAATAGAATGAAAGAAAGTGAAAATAGCATGCTTCAGTCTGTATTTAAAAAATATCAGTTCTTTCTCTAGAGGTGGATAGTATGTTTTTTCTTTAGTCCTTTGGGATTCTCTCAGATCATTGTATTGCTGAGAATAGCAATATCATTCATAGTTCTTCATCATACAATATTGCTGTTACTGTGTACAATGTTCCCCTGGTTCTGCTCACTCCACTTTGCATCAGTTCATGTAAGTCTTTTCAGGTTTTTTTGAAATCATCCTGCTTGTCATTTCTTATAGCACAATAATATTCTATCACAATCATATGCCACAGCTTTTTTAGCCATTCCCCAACCAATGGGCTTCCTTTCAATTTCCAATTTTTTGCCACCACAAAAAGAGCTACTATAAATATTTTTGTACAAATGGATTCTTCTTCTTCTTCTTCTTCTTCTTCTTCTTCTTCTTCTTCTTCTT